>NC_035439.2:14650960-14970732 GCF_002127325.2 Helianthus annuus
GACTATGGTTACGAACTGGGCTTTACCGGGTTAGTTAGTATTAGGTTTTGGACCTTTACAGGTCACTTGGGCTAAGCTTTAGGCCATGTGGGCCAAGCAAGCCCAAGGGAAGCCCATGTAGGGAATTGGGCTTGTCCATGTATATAAACAAGTTTTAGACTTGTTTTAGGGTTGGATCTTGATAGTTACAATTTTTCTTAGAGAGAGAGAGTCAATTGGTGGTGAACTTGTACCAGACGATTTTGCTTGTCAAAGTAATAGAATCGTGTGCAAGTTTAAAGGTGATTCGGTTTGTTCTTCGTTTCCATATTTTCAGTTCGTTTTTCATATTTTTCGATTTGTTCTTGAATCACCAATTGATTGGATTCCGCACAATTAATTGGTTGTTTGATATCATTGAAAGATCCGGTTAAACGGGACTTACAAGTGGTATCAGAGCCTTTAGAACCTATTTCTAGGCTCGGTTTGATATCAAATATTCAAGATTTTCCTTATTTTTGGTTGGTGTTCTTCGCGTTCTTCGCGTTCTTCACTGTGTTCATCCAAGTTTTATAAAAATCTACATATTTTGGTACTTTGATTTTTGAAAAGGGCTGTTAAAAGATTAAACGAAATCTTTTTATTTTTCTTGAAAATATTCTGTTTTTAAAAACTCCCAAAGTTTAGGTGGAAAGTTGTTATTTGATTGAAAATTTCCATATTTTTTAAAAAATTACAACAACTTTATCCAGTTTGCAATTTTCGAACTTGATAATTGACTTTTGGGAAAGTTCACGTGACTTTTGTTTACTATTCTTATCCATACGTGAATTCCGAAGTCGCAATCAGTTTAAGTAGCAACCATCATCCTTTCATCACTAGTCGCAATCAGATTTCGGTTCATCACGTTTCACTCGCAACCTACATTTGACTCGCAACCGTCATTCTGCAGCCACACTTTCAGTGATTATCACTCGCAACCATTCTGACTCGCAACCATCTCTCCGATCATCATCACTCGCAACCGTGCAACACCATAGTCTTGACTCGCAACCGCTGTTCTCGAGTCGCAACCGAGTTACCGAGTCGCAATCAAGGTTTCGGCTCTTCACGGTTTTGTTACGACTCGTAATCTCCGACTCGCAACCTCCATCAAGTCGCAACCGTGTTATCGAATCGCATCCTGATTCTGCCTTCATCATCATCACCTTCACAGTTCGATCATCATTCACCGTTGATCATTCACCTGCAACACCGATCATCATTCACCGTTCATTTTTAATTACTCTCCATCTTTTCCGATCATCATTCGACGTTCACCATCATCTACTGTTAACTTGGAACCACCGTTCACCATCATCGAACAACTCCGATCGTCATCATCAACATCTCGGTCTCAACTTACATCACCAACTGGTTCATCGTTCTTCATCGTTCATCACTACCTCCGCCACCATCACTGTTCATCTCGACATCATAATCGTCATTCATCACCGCTCATCCACCGGTCACCACAGTAGTTTGAAACCAAGTAGACGAAGTCGGATGTTTTCAAATTTAAAAAAAAATATATATATATATATATATATATAAAAAGGTTTGTTTGTTTGGTGGTGAATTCGGTCTGACAGGTTTTGAGGTGCGGTTCAGAAAGCGGGCTCGATTCGCGTGCAAAGGGTTTTGAGTGAGCGAGTACACGGGTTCTTGTTTGGTTTGTGTTTTGAGGAAAAGAACAAACGTATCAACCACCCACTGAAATTATGGCATTCATATTTCACAAACCCGTGGTTCAAGAAATGACTGTTGAAGATACACTTTCCGTTTTCTGTACTCCTGAGTGTAGAGAACGAGTTGAGGCTTATAAGATTCACAACGCTGAGCTAATCGAAGACTACAATGAAATTAAAAGGAAAAATTTCACTTTAACAAAAAAACGAAAAACTTTTCAAAGAGAAAATCGAAACTCAGCGTAAGGACATCGTTCGACTTAAGGACGATGTTAGTGTAGCTACAGCCCAACTCATTATGGTCAAAGAAAAACTATGTGAAGTGACTAAAGAACTGGAGAATGTTAGGGATAAATATCAAATAAATCAGTTGAACATTAAAAAATTCGATTCCTCCAGTAAATTAGTCAAAAATCTGTGTGATCAACAATTAGCTTATTCTAAAAAGAAAGGGTTGGGATTGGGCTATCATCAGACTCCTCCTCCGTACAATAACAATTATACTTACTTGCCTATGACCGAGGAGGAGATGTTGAATGAAGGCAAAATGACATACGGACCCAAAACTAATAAGCCCTCAGTGAATGTTGAAGGTTCCAGAAATAGTAAGTCCTCAGTTAATGGTAAACCTGCTGAAGAACAGGTAAAACCAGAAACGTGTTTTGTGTCAAAGGGTACTTTTGATCCTAACAGTTCTTCGTCATGTGCAGATAAAGTACCTGAAGTGATATGGGGAGATGTGTTTGGAAGTGAACAAGTTTTAGAATCTGATTCTTCTAAAACTTCTTTTGATAATACTAATTCTGGTTGTGTGTTTGGACAAGCGTTTTTAAACTCGTTTCATAGTTATGTTTCGTCTTCTTTTGGGCCTGATGTTTTGGGCAAAACTGTGAATGCTTGTGATGAACCTTTAAAAAATGCATGTGGTGATGAATGTTTTTCAGTAGCTGAAAATTGTGATTCTAATGTTTCTAAATCTTCAGCTGATGACAGTGTGACAGGTGAGGTCCCTCAGGATACATTCAGTGAAACCACTGAAACTTCTTCTAAAGAAAATCAAGAATGTCCTGATTCTTCTTCTGAATCGGTCTCAGTGGACGTCCCTAATGTTGAATCTAGTGGGACCCCATTGGAATCCGTGGCTGAAAGCAAATCTCAAGAAGATTCACATTATACATATGTTGAAGAAACATGTGTTGATGAAACTTCTGCATCTTCAGAAATTAAAACTGGATCTGATTTTGTAAAAGAAGAGGTGGTCACAATCAATGAACAGTCACAAGAAAATGTTTCTGAAAAGGAAATTAAAACAGAAACTGAATCGTCTTTTCAAAATGATACTAATAAAATTATAAAAGACGAAAAACATCATCCATATGAATCTCATGCTTGTGCTAGTTCTGATCAACAGGTACATAAGAACTCAGAAAAGGCACATGGAACACATGTAAAGCAATCAAAGCAAGCTCGTTCATCTAAACCAATCAGATCGGCTACTGCTGCTAGCTCTTTGAATCTCCATACATTGAAGCGACAAACATGTTTCAACTGTGGAATTCCGGGACACATTGCTCGAAATTGTGTTCATCGCCCAAACGTGCAACAAAACGTTAATACTCACTCTTGTGCTGGTGTTTGTGAGCCGGTTCACAACACGCAAAAGGAGCCAAAACGAGCGGATCAAAGTCGAGGATATAAGAAGTCTGCTCATCAAGGACAATCACGATCCCATAAGGCTCGTGACAGGGAGATTGAAAGCTCCAATCAAGGAGAAAAGACGAAGAATGGTGCTCAAAGCAACAAGAATTCTGCAACGAGCAAATACAAGCACTCAAATTCGTCTTCGTCTGAAAGTAAAGTGCAGGCGCATCCAACGCGAAAAGGACTGGTTTGTCCTTCAGGACCTGCTAGAGCAAATCAAGCTGCTCAAAATGTCTTTCCGATGAAAAGACAAACATGCTACAATTGTGGCATTGCGGGTCACATAGCTCGGAACTGCACGCATCGTCCCTACGTACCTTATTATATGCAAAATCAGAGGGTTACACCGAAGGGTAACTACCATTCCAAGCCGATGAAGGTATGATCACCTAAGGCAATGAAGAATGTGAACCCCAAAGTTAAACCTTCTGATGGGGATTGGAACGCTGCTAAAAACAAACGCAAGGCTGTTGAAGAACAAAAACGTTTTTCTAAAACCAACAAGCCTGAATCAGCTAAAGTTGCTCAATCGAAGGCAACAAACACGTTTGTTAAACCAAAACAGATTTGGAGACCCAAATTCAAAGCAGCAACGTCTCCAATCCTTGAAACAAAAGGGGACTTGTGTTTGAAAGAAGTGTCTTACTTTGATGCTTCAGGAAATCCCAGGACCACGATGGCCTGGGTACCCATGTCTTACTAACCTCCTTACTTTTCAGGAACAACCAAGGAGGAGCTGTTGACAATCTCTGGAATGTTGATAGAGGTTGTTCCAGAGATAAAAACGGGTAACATTTCACTGTTGCAAAAAGTTCAAATTTTTTTACAGATGATATGTTTCCTTTGGAGGAGATAAAAGAAGTAAGAAATGATCAGCAAAAGGTACCGTTTAAATTCAGTACTTTGATTTGATTTTGATTAGTCTTCAATCTGATGACAGAACGGTTAAACAAAAATGTTTTTCTTTCTTTTTCTTAGTTTATAACCTTGTATATCAAGTGTCCTTTCTCTTGTAAATGGTAAATTTGCGCAAAAATCCAAGATTTATGCACAAATTTAGGGGGGGAGAGGAACATATAGATAAATATAGAGTTTAGGGGGAGAAAACTCAGAAAAGAAAAAATACAAAAAGAGTTTGATGTATATATATGTATTGCTTTAGGGGGAGAAAATGAGAAAAACACAAAAACATTAGAAAAATGAAAAGGCCAAAAAGAAACATTGCATGATATGGGAAGTGAAATAAATGTTCGTGTTAAAGGGTTTGACTAACACATGTAAAGTGCCATAGCTGAAAAGACTAGGATCTACTGCGATATGTCGATAGGCTTGACGTTCAACATGATAAAAGATACTAAGTGATATAAACATAACGAACTATGTACCATGTGGGTAACATACCAACGACGTATGATTTTATGGTCTTAAATCTTGCGTTGATAGATAGCCAATATCTGAGGTTTCGGGTCTTTATATTGTTGAATCATCCGAGGATATCTTGGTTGTCATTCTGCTCAGAACTAAAATTGTACATGACCCCAGGAAAGAAAGTCACTTGGAATTAGCTCATTTCTATTTGAATGTTTGTATGTTTTCCCGATACACACAATTTTGATCTGATTCTGAAATCTTCTCTGAAAAAGTCGTGTACCTCCTCTGCTGCATCCAGATACATGCTGACCTGGAGGTGCTAGGCAACGACAGCTTCTGCTGCATCCAGATACATGCTGACCTAGCTGTACGTTGTCGCGCTGTAGATCTAAACACCCGAAAGAGGCCCTCTAGTGCCCAAAAGAAACCCCAAGAAACCTATATCAAATTGAGAAAAACTCATTTGATCTGTATATTATATCATCTCTGCAAAAGATCTATTCTGTTCTCTTCTCAACCTATTCCCAGTTAAGATTTCAGAAATCTGGATTGGACTTGTGAAATATGTGGTAGGGAAAATACTTGCATGATAGAGTGTACTGTTTATATTTCCGGGATTTGACTAGTATTCATTTGGGTGTTCATTGTTAAGAAATCAAAACATGATAAATCAGATTATATGCAGACTGCACAGTCAGGATATCTTAAAGGATGACATCAGTATACTCACTTGTTACGATGAATTGTTGTGCTTACCTTGATCGCGGGGGTATGCCTTGGAATGGGACACACGGGTATAATAGTATAATATTACCTTAATCATATCACGAAGTTGAAAAATTGAAAGTTGAGCGTTAAAGTTTAAGTGGACAAACATATTGGCAATCGCATAGACCAGTTTGATTAGGCTCGTACTGAAAAGTGTTCCTTAGTCTGCCTGAAAACGAATTTTGATCCCATTTGCAATTGTAATTGTATATTATGGTAGTTGTTTATATTTTGAGTTTTTATTTGTTTTAGTTCTTAAAAAAAAATTAAAAATTAAAAAAATAGAAAAATTTCAAAAATCCAAAAAATAGTGTGTTTATTTGTTTCTCTTAAAAATTAAAAATGTAACCGTTCTTGAAGATTTGACTGATCATCAAAAGTTAAAAGAATTTAAATTGTGAAATTTCATGTACCAAGTGTTCATGTGGTACTCTCCCTGTTGCATAAGAAATGTTTGCTTATGAGTTTGTGAGCATGTGCAGAACTTGATTTCATTCAAGAACAGGGATTGATGAAGACTGAGATGCTGTTAGCTGCTGAGGAAGCCAAAAGCATCACAACAACAAGATGTACCTGAGTCAGAAGAACCGGACACGAGACGCCGTCTGACAGTGAAAGTACATTTGAATAAGTATCGTGAACCTGCTTGAAAGACAAAGACTGAAGAAGAAAAGAGTTGCTGAGAATCCTCCTCTCACATTCTTTCGACAAGATTTTCAAGCAAATGCTGATCGAGATCCTGATATGAAGCTAACCACAGAATCTGAAGAAAGAGACCCAGTGCTGAGAGTTCAGAAGTGAAAAACTTCCACAACATCTGCAGCATCATGACAACCATAGACTTCGTTGAAGACGTTGCTGAATTCAAGTCATGAAGACAATTTGATGGCATCAGTCTAGGGGGAGATTGTTAGGCCCTAAAGTGTGAGACTGACGCATCAAATTAACCCAACGGACTATGGTTACGAACTGGGCTTTACCGGGTTAGTTAGTATTAGGTTTTGGACCTTTACAGGTCACTTGGGCTAAGCTTTAGGCCATGTGGGCCAAGCAAGCCCAAGGGAAGCCCATGTAGGGAATTGGGCTTGTCCATGTATATAAACAAGTTTTAGACTTGTTTTAGGGTTGGATCTTGATAGTTACAATTTTTCTTAGAGAGAGAGAGTCAATTGGTGGTGAACTTGTACCAGACGATTTTGCTTGTCAAAGTAATAGAATCGTGTGCAAGTTTAAAGGTGATTCGGTTTGTTCTTCGTTTCCATATTTTCAGTTCGTTTTTCATATTTTTCGATTTGTTCTTGAATCACCAATTGATTGGATTCCGCACAATTAATTGGTTGTTTGATATCATTGAAAGATCCGGTTAAACGGGACTTACAGACCCAAGCCTTAATGGTCTTGGGTCGTCCAAATTCACCAACCACCGGAACATCCATCCAATATCCACTACTCCTAACTGGAGTCTTGGATCTTAGACCTGTTGGAATTTGATTTTGATTTCCATGAGGTCTCTGGTCCTGAGGGTTCCTATATACATTTGGACTATTTGACCTTTGGAAATTTTGATTTTGAAACCTTGAATTTTGATTCCACGAAGCATTATTGTTGTAATTTCTAAAGCCGTTGTTATAAAAAGTTCGACCACCATTATTTTGGTATCGATTTTGATATTGACCTTGACTTCGGAAATTATTTGAATTATAATTGTTCATTCTAGGTGAACTGCTTCTAGGTCTCTGATATCTGCCTGGTGGAGATCTAGGCTGAAATCTAGGTTGATTTCTTTGAAAACGAGGAACTTGTGGAGTTCCTTTTTCAGCCTTATCCACACCAACAACAACTTTCTCTTGTTGCTTAGAAGCAGATTTCTTTGGAGAATTTCAACCTTTCTCCTCACTATCACCACTCTTCACTGGTAATTTCCCTCTCTGTTTGTCACTCATTCGTGCTTCACTATTTTTGTTAGGACAACAGCTAGCTACATGTCCCTTGATGTGACACCGGAAGCACGATCTCCTTTTCAAAGACTTCTTAGCTGGAGTCTCTGAGGTAGATCCCTTATCAGATGGTGATGATGCCTTGGAAGAATTTTGTTCAGTTTGCTTTGATTTAGATATTTCTTTGTTTTTATTTTTAGCAAACTCTACATTTGATTCTTTATCAATAACAGCGGTTTCATTTTTCATATCACGACCTTGAACAAAATTAATCTTTTTAACAAAAGTTTGATTTTTGCTCTTAGGAGGTGAATTTTGCTTTTTCAAATGTTCCCTGTTATTGTTCTTCTTAGCATCACCACTCTCAGACCCCTCACCTTGACTTGATGTAGATGCGAAACTACTTGGTGCAGTTGACATACAGGCTGCTAGCTCATCTTCATCAGGCAGGAAAGAATAGTCATGACTAAGAGGAGGTGGTACTTCATTAAAGCCCTGGAAGCCCACAGTAGTCTTGTCATTACTCTTCTTTAACCCACCCATCATGTGTTTCATAACAAAAGACGAATCTCTGAATTGACTTAATTTATGTTCAAGTTCAATAATTTTGAGTTGTGCATCTGACAACTCTTTGCATTTTTCAGAAATCTCTTTTGTTTTCTCAGCCATCATGACGTGAGCTAAGTCTATTACTTGAATTTTTTCGTTTAATTTGCATGTTAAAGCTTCAATTTCACTTTCGTAACCTTTTATCTTCTTCAAGTATAGAGATTCATTTCTTTTAGCAAAAAAATTTGACTCTTTTATACTAGACATCTCGCTCACCAGACTTTGATTTTGAGCTGACCATCTGTCAACCTCACCCTGTAGTTCACAACACCTCAAACACACAGAATTAGATTGTACCTCTTTCTCATGAACTTCTGCGGTTTGATCAGCAACAACCTGTTCAGCTTCACTCTCTTTCTCTACTTCAGCATCCACTTTTGCTTCAGCATTCTCCACTTGAGATTCAGCATCACTCACACTAGTTTCAGCCTCATCAACTGGCACTATCTCTGCCATGAATGCCTGAGTGACACTCTCATTTCCCTGATATCTCTTTTGTAATGCATCCCACATATCCTTTGAATTTGTGTACTTTGTAAAGGTATGTTTGATGCTATCAGGTAAGGATGTCTTTATTGCAGCTAAAGCTCTCTTTTCAGCATTAACCATAAGTTTCTCAGATTCATCCATCTTATCATAAGAGATCACTCACTCTTCCTTCAACATGACGTGTAGGAGCAACATATCCATCTATTATACAAGTCCACGTCCTTGCATCCTGAGATTTAATGAAGGATTTGAAGTTGTCCTTCCATGTAAGATAATTCTCCACCTTCATCATCTTAGGAGCATTCAAGTTGGTCATGTTCGACATTTTAAACGTTGCAGACTGAGAAAACCGTACAAAATATCTCCGAAAACAGTGGTTACCAAATTACACCCTTAGAATCGTCTCGAAACGACGAATCCAATGATATATAATGTCAAAAACCGATTTCGGGATTTTCCAGGAATCCAAGGAATCCAAGGAATCTAATGGCGCAAACTGTTTAGTCAAATGAGCTACAGATCAATTTCTATTTTCAAAACACTGAAATTTTTCCGACGCTTGCTAACGAAAATTCCACCCCTTAATTATGTTGATAAATTCACTGGGTATGTTGTTAATTTCGCTGCCCTAAATTCTCTGGGAGCAGATTAATTTCGCTGGTCAAACTGATTAATTTTGCTAGCCTATTTCGCTGAAAAGTTCAACTTCGCTGATCAGTCAATTTCGCTGGTTGCTGTCAAATTCGCTATTACGACGACTGTAAAGTCGCTGAAAACCGTTATAATTTCGCTATGGAAAATTATACGGCTACCAAAGTCGCCTTTGGATTTAAGTTCACCGGTCACCGAGATATAGGGTCTCAAATTCGCTGATCAGTCAGCAAATTTGTTAAATTTGCTGATGCTGCAAATTCGCTGGTCCAGAAAAATGGAAACATAATCTGTTTCAAATTTCTGAGATTTTCCAAGATTTCGTAACAATTTCCTGCAAAATCGAAACAGCAAATCAGCAAAGTTTTTACTAAAATCTTGATGAACTTGATGAAGAACACGAAGAACAGCCTTCGAATCTTCAAGAAATTCAGCCAAAATTCTTCAAAACTATCAACCAAAAACAGTCCTGCAAACCCTAGAACCTGTAAAACAGCAATCAAACAAACCAGAATATCAAAACAGCCAACAAAAATCGAAAATCAGAATCAAACACACAAAAAATTTCGAAAATTTTAAAACCCTAATTTTCAGGTTTCACAATTTCGAAAATCCTTCTGCCAAGCACAATTCTGAACCGAGCCTTCAAGAGCCTAAGGCTCTGATACCAATTGTAGGTCCCCTTGATGTATATGGATCTTCACAGAATCGTCTTTCCAATCAAGAGTGCGGAATCCTCTTGATCAGAATTAGCAGAAAACGTGTAGGAACAAGAAATCAGCAATCACTTTCAAACCGGATCTTTATTGATTAACTATCTGACTGATTACAATCAATCAAGATCCTCACACACTCAAATTCGTCCAAAACCTAGTTCTCACGAATTTCAATGTCTCTCAAACTCTGTTTTGGCTGATTAACTGATTAACCTAAACCCTAAAGCCTAACCTTGTTTATATAACACAAGGTTTACAAGTTGGACTAGGGTTTACTACTTGGGCAAGCCCAATTCGTTTCCCCTTGACCCAAATGGGTTTAGTTTAGTCCAAACTCTATAATCTCACTAATACAAAGCTAAACCCGCTAACCGTTTATCGTTTAACTAATTACAAGATATCCAAAGACCAAATCTAAGCTGTTTTCACAAATATGCACCAACAGTTAAGAGCTTGGCAGAATGAAGTATTGATGAAACTTTGGTTTGCACCAGAGTCAAATAATACTTTTGCATAGACGTTATGTACTAAGAACGTACCCGCTATCACATCTGGAATGAGTTCGGCTTCTTGAGTGGTCAGTTGGAATGTACGAGCATTCTTCTTAGTTGCCCCTTCAGCTTGCTTGCCTTTATTATCTGCGGCTTTAACCAATTTAGGGCATTCTGTTTTGTAATATCCGGTTTCTCCACAGTTATAGCAGACTATGGCTTTCTTTTTGCAGTTATCTTCACTATGTCCTACTGATTTGCAAAAATTGCAGGTTATATTGCATCTTCCAAAATGCTTTCTCTTGCAATTTCTGCAGAATGGCGGGGTTGAGGATTGCCCTGTTCCTCTTCCTTTAAAGCGGTTATTATTACCCGTACGAAATCCCTGGGTAATCTTCTGAGCCAATTCCTTCTTTCGATCTTCTTCTCTTGTGCGCACCAGTTCATCGGTTAAGGTGTTGGCTAACTCTACAGCATCGTCAATAGTGCGTGGTCTTGCAGCTTTAACGATGTTACGGATTTCTCCGATTAATCCCCAAATATAACGGGAAATGAGTACCGGTTCTGGCGAAGCCAGGTTAGGTACCACTCTCGCATATTCGAAGAATGTCGAAGTATATCCTCGACAGTCGACGCCTATCATACGATGACTCAGGAACTTGTTTGCCATTTGTTCCTTTTCGTATTCGGGACAGAATTTTCTTTCGACAAGACTCTTAAATTCGTCCCAATTCATCGCATAGGCCACTCTTCTTCCTTGTGCTTGTAGCACTGTGTTCCACCATTCTAGCGCCCCTTCTTTGAACAAGTTTGACGCATACATCACTTGATCTTCTTCAGCACATTTACTTATTGCAATTACTGCTTGGGTTTTTTCTAACCAACGAAGTGTTGCAGTTGCCCCTTCATTACCTGCAAATTCTGCTGGTTTACAGGCAAGAAATTCTTTGTAAGTGCAACCAGGCGTTGCAGCTTTCCTTTTCTTAGGGAGTGGGGCCTGTTGTGGATCATGAGTGTCATGATTGCCACCTCCATTTATGCTATTACTGCCGTTATCTTCCGAAATGCGTTTACTAGGAATTAATTGTTGTGGTTTGGCAGGTTTCTGAGCAGCAGCCGTAATTTCTGGAATAGCATTGGCTATCCCTTGAGTAATGATATTTTCAATATCTTGTCTAGTCATGTATTGGTTTTCCTGATTTTGCTCAGATTGATTTCCTTCATTAACTGGTTCATTACTAGCATTTTCCATCTGCTAATTTATATTGATAGGAATTATTAGTATCTAATTATTGGTAACAAAATCAGCACAGATAAACACATAGATTATTACAACATACAAATATAACCAAAATTGTCGATGCCTCGACTTCTGTTTTGTTTTATATATTATACCTGCTTCAATACACATTGGTTATCTTACATTGTTTTATTGCCCATTTTACAAAGTTAGTTTTACTGTATTAGTTATAATACAAACAAACTTTTCCAAACCCTCCCCACTATTCTTGGATCAACTGGCAGTTCAGTAGTAACGTTCCCTTTCGTCATACTTCCAGGAAATCTGTTCCCCAATTTTCCTGATCCTATTCCCAGTGCCTATCAGTTCTTCACTAAACTGATGCAGTTCAACTAAATTTTCATAGCTCATTGGCGGATTAGGGATAGGTTCTTGATCAAACTGCGGGAGAAAACTATAGGGACTATTGACTATATTTTGGAATTGCCAGTCATTGGTCCACCATTATTCCATTTGGCCTAATGGTCGTGTGTGGACTAGTGGGTCTGGAATCACTGGTTCTAGGTTTATTGGGAGTTGGGCTGTAGCAGGATAAGAGAAGAGATTATTGTTGACAGGCTCTATAACATCACAATTGGCCAGTAGACGGTCTATTTCATCCTGGAATGTGATCTCCTCCGGCTGTTTAGAGCTCTCTCCGATCTCTATTCCCTTTTGCTTTAGGTCTATCCCTATTTCTGTTCCTGCTGTTTTGGAACTTTCTCCGGTTTCTATTTCCTTTCCCTTGCTCACACTTACAGGATTTTCTATTTTAGGGAGTCTTCTAGTTGCGGGTTTCCTTCTACGCACTTTTCTCCACCCTACATATCTTCTCCTCTTTTTAGGTTTTGCTTTTTCCAGCGGTGGAGCTTGGAATTCCAGAGGTTCCTCTATGTCAGCAATGTAACCAGTGAAGTTGTGGGAGACTTCAATTGGCACAGGATAGTGGTTGAGGTTCTGAAACGCCTCGGATAGCTCACTCATGCTGTGTAGCATATATATGCAAAAATGCACAAAATGTTAAGTTAAAACTTTGGGACAAAGTTTAACAAATAAACATTTTTATTGCACACCAATTTGTACAACATAACAGCAAACAGAACACACTCAGATTTATTTATTTATTTACTTGGAAACACTTATTTCTAGATTTAGAGTTTAAAGATTTGCATTTTCTGCTACGGTAGCGAGCAGATACAGATTTGCCCATTTTTCATCTAGGTTATTTTCCCCTGGTGGATTATTTCTAATTTCCTGAATCTCCGGGTTAAACCTCACTCTCTTAGTTTGGGGTTTCTTTTTCTCTTGACCCTTCCTAATAATCAAATTCCTTTTCTCCGGGGTAAGTGGGTTTTCATAATTTGCCTTACGGACAAAGATTCCTTCTTCTATATCTGAGGAATATTTGGAAGAAGAAGTTCCCTTTTCTTTAGGTGTACTATCTAATTTGCGGTAGATAGCAGAAATCTTTTGTTTGCCCATATTGTAATTTTAACAATTAATAAGTTAATGCACATATATTCACAGAATGACAATTAAAATTTTCCTAATTATTTTTTTTTCCAATAAGCTTAAATCAATTTAGAACAGTGAGCTTAATCAGTAAGCTTAAAATAGTGGCTCTGATACCACCTTATTTCTGTCACAGCCCCCGACCCGGTTTTACCCGTTTCAGGAGCCGCGGAACAGAAATCCTGCGGTATTTCAATTTTAGGCGACAGCGGAAGTCTTGTAAAACAGGATCTTTCAATAATTTAAATTGCCCGTTTTTATAACTTTTAGGGATAAATTCCCGTAATTTACAATAATGTGATTTCCCAGGGAAATCTTTATTTTTTCAAAACATGTTTCTTTTATTTATTTACACTGAGCCACTTTTCTAAGCTGGGAGTGCTTCACGGCACTTCTCTTTCTTTGCTCATAACATATCACCTGAAACATGTTTGAAAAAGGTTTTATCAGCGGGGAAATACTGAGTGAATCATTCATTTTACTAAGACGACACATTAGTTATAAATCACAGAATTAAGAGCGATTACAATGTTTCTGATTATCAAACCAGCTACCCACGGTACTTTATCACTCGACCCACTGGCCCACCTGTCCAGTGGTGTCTGTGATTATGGTCATATCACCCATTGGCTGCCCCAATGTTGAAGATTATCAAGTAATGTGTACAAAACCCCACATACCGGCTGTAACTTGGTGATTACAAAGACTTAATCCCTGTAATTATAACTTTGAAAATAATTTGGAGTTTTGTAAAACAGTTGATAAAAAGAGAATGACTCACATTGCAGATTTTACGAGCAGAGTTTAAGCCTTATTGATTTGCCTGTGATTGACCTAATTTAATTAACAATGCACACACAAACGGGTTAGTAACTAATTCAGCAGTTACGTCAATTCACGAGATTAAACCCTCACAACAATTAAAAAGTGCAATACTTAATAATTCAATGGATTCACAACGAATGACAGAGCATAGTCCGAATTCGAACATCACTCAAACATTCAAGTCGAAATCACAATGAATAACAAAGTATCAGCTCAATTTGAGCAGCACTCAGACAATCGTTGGATAGTTATAATCGATCGGACATTGAATCGTAATAGCGATCGAGTTATTACCCTGATTGCGGCAGCACCTCGTGATCGTGTGTGTGTTTATTGTAGTATTACAGCCTTAACTTGACGTACAGACAGCAACTTTACGTCATTTTCATTTCTCAGTTCAAGTGCCAAGGTCGGCTATTTATAGAAATTTTTGAGACTCGCTTACGGACCGTAAACCCTTTCCCTTGCGGTCCGTAAGCTAAGCAGTCTAATTCATAGGCTGCCTAGGCTCGGGACTAGCTTTGGTGATTCAACAATTGGGCCAATCAGAACATAGCAACGTTTAATTTAGATAATTATTCAACTAGGGTTTGCCCCCCTTGAGTTTTAGGGGTCCTGATCCTGTTTCCGATTGTTCTGAAAATTTTAGGGCCAATGCAGAATTACTTGGGTGTCTCAATTAGGATATTCTTATTGACTAATTATTGTCCTAATTATTGATTTTAGTGACAGTTGTTACACTCCAGAATAGTGACATAGGCTTAACATACCTTAAATAACCTTTACATAACTTAGAAATAAGTTTTGGAGGGTTTGGTGTGGCGAAATCAAGTTTATTCGCTTACAGGGACTAATTTCGACAAACTGCGAAAGTATGCCGATTTGTACTGTAACGAACATTTCGGAACATGACCATAAGTTAAACATACCCTAAATATCCTTTACATAGCTTAGAAATAGGCTTTGAAGGGTTCGGTGTGCTAAAATAAACTTTTTGGTCATTCAGGGACTAAAAGCGTCAAAAAGGGCATAAGTTTGCATTTTCGCGCATATCTTACGTTCTGAATACATCCGGACATCCAAAACTTTATGTAATCATTAAAATATTTTATTTTAGTGATTGGCATGATAAAATTCCATTCGTCGCGTAATTTGGATCGTTTTTCGCATTCGTTCGTGTTTCGTTGTAATTAACCGAACAACGCAACCGTACGACCAAACGAACTGACATCCGAGATATTTTTGAGCATGTTTCATGTTCCCTACACTTTAACTTCATTTTAGAGCCTTGAAATGGGATTAACGGGGCTTAAACGTGTCAAAAATGCATCAAAAACCATGTTTTGCACATTCAGGGACCAAAATTGACAATCCGCCATAGTTATCTTAGGAAGGGACCAAAATGAAAAATCTAAATTACAGCTTGTTACAGCTGTTCCCCTCATTTGCACATGGTTTTAATGAAACTATGGGCTCCCATGGTTTCACAAAACCATGGGCACATTTGTACGGATGAGATCGAAGCTCGTTTTACGATGAACGATCTTAACGGTTGTGCAAAAACTATAAATACCCACCATATTTTCATTCATTCCTCACATTTGAATCTGATTCAAGCTCTCTAAGTGCAAGTATATGCTTCCTACCTGAGAGAGAATCGGATCAAATCTTGCGGGGACCTTCTGTAAGTATTCTTTCGTGCTTTTCTTTCGTTTTAGCGTTAAAGTCAAACTGTGTTTGACTTTCTGCATTGGCCAGTTTATGGTCAATGCGAAGTTCGTTTGAACTTCATAACGTGAGCGTAATCACGATGGTTATAGTCCCTAGTGACTATACCTACTGATTACCACGTTATCTCGTCACTTTTAGATTTGTGCTTGTTTAGGGTCGTAAAGGTAAGCGATCTAATCAATCGCTTATACTTTCGAACCCGACCCATTTGGTCGATCATTAGGGTCTGACCAAACATTTTAGGTGACCATAGTTGTATAGGGAATAACCTTCCGAGGTTATACCTTATGGTCACTTCGTTTAAGTAGTTGTATGATAGGTAGTTTATATGCCTTAGGTAAATTACCAAAATACCCTTTTACGCATAAATTCGTTTTAAGCATATGTAACCTAAATTTTGACATCTAAACTGATTAGGCAACTATATTAGACATGTTAAGGCATATTTTACTTGTCATAGGACTAGTTAAGCGGTCCGAATGCGCTTTACGCGAACGACGCGTTAAAGTAGCATAAGCTACCTAAACGGATCGTAATAGGTCAAAAGCACATAGGATAGGTTTCGTTTTAGTATGTAGGCTTTGTTAAACCATATTACATAAGTTCCCACACTTATTTGGTTTACGAACCCTCGTACTACCCGATCCTCCGATAGGTCCGTTTATTTATGTAGTTATCTATATATAGGGTGTCGTTTGATTCCGTGATCCCTCTAGCTTTGCTTGGTTGTTGTTCAAGACTTCTAAGCACCCTGAAGTGAGTACATAGACCCCTCTTTTACTGTTTTTCAAACGTTTTGGGGTGAAACACATGTGCCTGTTTGTTACTTCATTGTTTTCATGTTTTTATATCATATACTTGCTATGTTCATTAGTACACTATTAGTACATGATTTCTTTATGTTTTTGCTATGTATGTCCATTGTGTGCATACTTAGTACATCGTTTTACATGACATTTTCATGCTACGTATGTCCATTGTGTGCATACCTAGTGCAGTGTTTTACATGACATTTTCACGCTATGTATGTTCATCATACTTAGTGCATTTGTTTTACATGAAATTTCACGCTATGTGTGTACATATGATTACATACTTAGTGCATTGTTTTCACATGCTTACATTTGGTATATCATTTGGTTTGTTTAACGGTTCTTTATTACATTCATTAACACCGATCATGCCGCTCGGTAGTAGGTAGTGGTACCATAGGACTTGACAAATCCCGTTCCTAAAATCCTAGATTTGTTTGGATGGATGGAATGACCAAATCTGAAAACATTTCTTTTGATAACCTTTACTCTAAGGTTATCCTGCTGTCTCAAGGCTTGGATGTATGCGTTAACTCACCATATAAATGTGGTATTAGTAAAGCATGCATTACCACAAAACATAACTTTGATTTAAACCAAGTTTTACTTCAATACTTTGTTTTTGTGCATTTTACCTATGGTTTAGTTGATGCATTTCACTAGCCATACATATCATTTTGGTTACACATTACATGACTACATTTTGGACTTCTAAACACTTGACATTGGTTTATACAAGAACATTTGATGGTTGGTTTAAACATGAACATTTTACATTGGTGGTTTGTTTGGGTTAAGTGGTTTGGATAACGAGGCGCGTGTAATATGATACAATCATGGTGGATACGCCGCTGGTACTTCCTATATATAAGTGCTTGTATAATATTACATATCGTAGCGTTATTTAGATCATTTCAGTTTAGACATATAACATTTTACACAAATAACATATTTTTCACAAGACTTTGTTTTTACAAAACAAATTGTTTATACAACTTATTTTTACCTGGTTATTCATTTAACCATACATTATTCTTTTATATATACATATCAACTGATTTATTATCGCTTTTCAAACGTTTTATAAAAGCAAACACTTAAACTGGATTCATGACAAGTTTTCATTAACACTTTCTTAAACCTAAGTCATGAATCCTATTTTCACAAAACCTATGTACTCGCCGGCATTTTTATGCTGATGTATTTTCACATGTGTTTCAGGTACAATAGTTGATGATAATTGATGATGATATCGATGCATGCTCACATAGGATTGGACGAGGCCTTAGTGACAATAAAAGATGCAAGACTAGTTAAATTTTGTTTTACTTCTTTGTTTGTTAAGATATTGTAACTCTTTTAATCAATAAAACAACATTTCAATTTTCCATGTGTTATGAAACAATGATTCTGTTACAACACTCCCCGACGATTCCGCCACGTATTGTTGTTTTACGTGGTCGGGGTGTGACAGAAAAGTTGGTATCAGAGCTCATGGTTATAGGGAATTAGGTTATTAGTAATGCTTTGACCTAGTCTATAACCTTCCTAGGACCCTAACGCGAGTTTACTTGTGTTTAGTCAAAAAAAAAAAAAACAATACCGTCACCTATCCTTAGGCGACAACCACAACAAGAATATAAATTTCAAAACCGCTTTGAAAACTAATCATCTGTTCTAGGATGATTGATTACTAGGTTTTGAACCCTCTAAGTATTCAAAATCTCGTCAAAGTTTGGGTCTTTTGATATGAACACGTGCAAACTGGAAGGGTGAATGCCTGTACTTCGAGTTTTCTGTCTAAGGCTAGAGTGTTCGTACAAATCCGCAGTATCGGACCAGTCACTCTTACCTGGGAACTCTTGGGGTGAGTGTTCACTTATAGGCGAGCATGTCTTCAGTGATACATTAATATGACCCATTTACTTTGATTAGCCACCATCTCATTTGTTTTCCTTAGGTAAGAAACAAATGATCACAAATTTCTATGCGTTGCCATTTTGTTTTGATCACCCGATAGCCTTTCACTTGTTTCTTCCTTTGTCTTTCATTTTCTTCTAGAATGTCTCTTCATCTCAATAACGGTCAAATGTCCGAGCAAACAGCCAAATTTGCCCAGCAAATAGGCGAAATAATCCTGAAGTCTTTGATTTAGGTGTCGCCATGTCTCGTCTCAACAATGGAGCCACCCAAGAGTCACCAAAGGAAGCAGAAGTCAAGCCTGCACCAAAATCAAGGAAGCATAAGGCTTCAAAGGAAACCCGCAGCAGTTACACCTAGTCAAACGGGACCTAGCCAAGTGGTGACACCACTAGCTAAGAAGCCCTACAACGGAACTGCACCCTTGTGCAACCGATGTACCCTTCATCATTATACCAGTGTGAAGTGCCGCAATTGCCTAAATTGTGGACTTATTGGCCATACAGTGTTGGTGCAGTCATCTGTCGTCTTCATCTTATGTCGAGTCTCAGTCTCAGTGCGAATCCGATCAAGCATGACATCACATGTGACATCACATATGTGACATCACAAGTGACATCACCTAGGTGACATCACATGAGATGTCATGAAATAAGAAATTGTATGGTAGCAGTTTGTTGACTTCAATTGATAAAGGTCCAATGAGAAGTTGCCATTGGAATGGTCCAATTAGAGATAACCATTTGAAGGCCCAATCATGTCAACCATTTGAGTAAATATGGCCGTTTGTATATGTAAACCGTTTGAAAGTAGATGACCGTTTGAGTGAGGTGTCCGTGTGAATAGTCCTTTCGTTTGAAATCGTTATCCGTTTGAGTATGTTCAAACGGTTAGGTATCTACTATAAATAGGGTTCAAACGATGTCATTTGTAACGATTGGTCAAAATGATACCGAAGTGCTGCCGGTATTTCCTCTCAGTGTAAACATTGTTAATTGAATATACAAGAGGATTATAGTGTATTTCAAGCTGTTTTCTAGTGCGTTTCTTAGTTTCCGCCTCTGAAACGTACGAGAGCTCTTCCGAACTACTCATTCAGGTCGAAACCGATCCTACAAGTGGTATCAGAGCTCAGGACGAGGAGTTCTTGCCATATTCAGCTTGAAAATCTGATTTTCTACACCTTCTTTCATAAAGTTGATACTTTTCACGGTTAAAATCGGCTATAATTTTCACAATGTATGCGTAATAGTAGTTTAACAAAGCCTTAAGAATTTCAGATTTAAACTCGACATAAAAGTGATAAAAATAGGCTAAAAACATATGTCCGTTTGAACGAAGGTTGGGGTTCCGTTTGAAAATTGGTTCTATCGTTTGAAAAATGTGTCTTATCGTTTGAAAATATGCATTCCGTTTGAATCATCGTTTGAAAACCGACTGTTCCGTTTGAAACTGGACATGACCGTTTGAATTTGATCCTTATCGTTTGAAAATATGCATTCCGTTTGATGTGTCGTTTGAAAATTCATGTCCGCTTGAAAGTGCTTGGTAAAGTGTGAACCGATTGAAAACATGTATCGTATGTTGTGAAAGTGCATCGAGTGGTGTGAATATAGTTGTTATCATGATTGTCATTTGCTAAAGCTGATTTGTTTGTTATCGACAAGAATTAGACTTTGCATGTGTGTTTTAAAATTGATTCAGACGACCTATTAGATTGTGTCATAAAGTGAATTGATTATCTCATATAAAGTCGGTCAAATCAGTTGCTGATGAATATCAAATATGTCGGTTTGCATGTGATCAGTCTTTTAGTCAATATTAGTAAAAGTTTGCATGAGGTAATAAAAAGGGTGTTAGTCCACTAGATTTTTGGTCCTATCAGATTTATATATGAGATAGTCCATTACCGATTTGTCATATCAGAGTTCTATAAAGACAATCGGCCCAATCATTTGTCACTTAAGTGATTTTAAAGGTGCAATCAAAGTTGTTGAATAAATGAATGTATGGCCCAATCAACATATGTTGTGTGTGTGGTCCAATCATTACTAGGTGAAACATAAAATGTTTTCGGAAATTTGATTATAAAAGAATCATAGTTGTCACAATTTGTCAAATCAAGTGTTATGAATTCAGTTGTATGAAGCCCATGTGAATGCTATTTGTGATTGGCCCAAGACCACCGTTTGAATCATTTAAAAAAAAACAGTCCACTATTCAATATCATTGACCCAATTATAATCAGTTGTCCATTAGTTATTGTCGGCCCATGTCATGATATCGGTTTGCATGGGTTAATTGAAAGATTCAAGTTGCATTTGATTTTCAGTCATTTGTCGATATGTAGAATGCATGTGTCATCCATTTGTTGACAAGGTGTGAAGTCCAAAAGAAGTGAATTGAGTTTGTCAAGTCATCGGCCCATATTGAGAGTTGGTGTACAGAGTTCATACTTTGTAATCCATTTCATTTCGATCAAGTTTTTTTTTTTCATATTGGAACGAGTTCGCAAATCTTCGACAACGAGTCTTAGATTGATTTCATCAACTCACACTGTTACGTATTCAGTACGTTTAAACTGATTGTTTGTTCGTTTGAAGTATTCATCAGGTCATTTGAAAGTCAGTCAGTCTACACGAAAAAGGGTCAAGCCATTCGTATTTGATCCGAGTCATAGCTGTTCGCACAGTGTGTCAACCTTCAGTTCGCAAAGAATACTCATCAGTTTGAGTGTTAGTCTTATTCTGTTATTTGATAAATCTTGAAACTGATTGTGTTTTGTTTGTGCGTTGTCAGGTATTTCCCGAAGTATCACCTGAATATCGAAACATGGAAGAGGATTTCTACAATGCATTTGATACACCGGTTGCTCCAGTTTCATCTGCGTTATTGAAGAAATCATTTGATATGTTTGTAGCTTTTGAAGATGAAACAACAAAGATGACCATTGATAGATATTGTAATTTGGTATTAGAAATGGGAAGATTGAAAATTAAGAAAAAGGATGATGAGTGGGTGGATAAACTTGCTAATGCATTACCACAACAGAAGTGGGGAACTTATCTGTTGATTGTAAAACACATGAGGAAGTCACAAAATATGAATCTGGCACAGTTTATTCAGAAAATTGAAGAGCGTGAGTTGGATATCCAGAAAAAAGCAAAAGTTGAAAAAAATTCAACAAAGGAAGCTGAAGGACAGAAAGCTGAAAAAGAATCTGATGAACCAGTGACTGAGAAAGAAGTTGAAAAAATAGTGGAAGCCGAGAAACTCGTGGAAGTCGAGAAAATAGTCGAAGTAGAAAAGACTGTCGAAAAGATTGTTGAAGTCGAGAAACTTGTAGAAGTTGAAAAGACTGTCGAAGTCGAAAAGATAGTTGAAAAGGTGGTTGAAGTTACTAAGCCTTGTGAGAAATGTTCAGAATCGTGCAAAGAGTGTAATGAAAAAGATAAAAAGATTGTCGACTTAGAGAAGATTAAGGAAGATTTACTGTCAGATGTGAAGTACGTGAAAGAGTCATACGATGTACTGAACAGGACAGTTGACAGTCTAAAAAGAACGAATGCAGAAATTGAAAAGGCAAATGACAAAATGAGTGCAACTTTGATGACAAAGCAAAGTGTCATAAATGATTACATTGAAGATTGTGCAAATTTGAAGAAAGAGTTGGAACTTGAGAGAATCGAGAGTGAAAGGATCAATCGATTGTTGTTGAGTTATACTACTTGTGATTATCTGATTGATCGGGTTTATCCTACTGTTGCAGGTCTTGAAGCGTTCAAGAAGAAAGAAAAAGAAGAGGATACTGGTAAGAAACCAAGTGTCAAGTATAACAGATGTCCGCCTCCTATCTTTGAGAGTTATTCCCCCAGGAAACCAAATGAGGAACGGGTAGATAAGGCTCTAAACATCAAATTAAAGTCTGAAATCACTGATGAATTACCAGACAATATTGATGTCACATTCACAGCATCTGACACTGATCATGAGTTCGAGTTAGTTAAGAAAGTTGTCGATCAGGTGTTGGATATGGATGAAGAGTCAAAGTCGGAGTCTAAGTCAGATAGTTCGAGTTCATCTGAGAAAAGTCCGAGTTCACCGGTTAAGAGGGTTTACCATAAAGAATTTCTGTTATCAAAATCTAATTTGAATGACGAATCAATCAAAATAGCATATACATTGAATGATTCAGACAAATTATATTCTGATGAGGAATTCCCAATAAGAAGTGTCAAAACTGAAATGATCAAACAGGTTTTCAAATTAACAGAAATTAATATTTCTGAAATAAAAGATGTAAATCTTACTGAAAAATCTAAAAGGTACACTTCAAGAGTTCAACAGAGATTGAACAAGAAAAAGGGTTACGGTTATGGTTCAGGTTATCGAAAGAAACCAAACCATAATGGTAATCTCAAAAAGAAAGGTCTTGGTTTCAATTCTTCAGAAAATTATAAAAATCAGAAAACTTATAAACCAAAAACAAAATTTGTTTCAGGAGGAAGTTCAGAGGATGAACAGAAGAAACCGTTCTGGAAGCAGTCGAATTGTGACACTTCGGACCTTCCCGGGGAAACTTTCTTGATGTAACGTTTCATGTACGTATTTTATTAAATGAAAACGATGAATTATTTGTTATTATGTGTTATATGCCGAATTGCTTATGTGTATGTATATATATATAAGTGTTGTATATGTAAACCGATATCACAAGCAACCCGACTCGAGACCACGGTCTCGAGTGAACATTAGTAACGGGCCGGCTAGGCCTTGGCCTTGTAGGAAATTAAACCCACCCTAGCCCACACTCGCAACATTATATAAACCCAACCCCACCTCCCTTAATCATTTTACACACTTTCTTCTCACACTCTCCTCTCATCTTCTTCACTAAACCCTAAAACCCTAAGTTTCTAGCAACCAAAATCATCTCCCATTCCTTCATATCTCTCGGATCAAGTGAGCTATCAACAAGGAAGATTGGCCGGACCAAGAGACCACCCGAACACCCCTTTTCTCTCAACACCGAGTAACCGGTTAGTGTTCTTATGTCCATGATTGTTGGTGATTGCTATGGTCTTATGCTTGTTGATGTGATTAGAGGTTTTAGTATGAATCTTAGGCTTGTATGTTCATAAATATGCTAAGGAAGATGGTTACTTGATGATATTTGTTGTGAATGTTTATGATGGTTGTTGTTATGATATCCGGTTTGGTGTTAAATGGTTGTGATATTCGGATAATGCTAGATGCTTGTTGTGATTCATGATGAAGTATGCTAGACTAGGAACCGAGAATAATAAAGCCGATTATGTAAAACAGATTATGTTAAATAGTTGTTCCTTGATCTTATGGTTTGGGTTACAAATGATGAATATAGTTTGAATATTGCTTGATGAACATGAAGAACAATTTGAATGCCTTTGAAATATTCTTGAAATGTGTATATTTGATCTGTTTTGGCTAATGATCAGACAAACAAACATGTTTAGTGGAAATGGTACATATTGGTTTCATGAAAATGCATTTCCATTGGTTCGTACAAATGACAGGTTCTAGAAGGTCTTCATGCACACGTAAACCACGGTTGCGAGTCGCAACCTTTGGTTGCTACTCGAGACCGCACCAGGATTTGTCGAGACCTCCCGGTTGCGAGTCGCAATCAACGCGCATCGATCCGATTGCGAGTCGTAACCACAGCTGCTTTGTCGGAAACGCCGGTTGCGAGTCGGAATCTCTGATTGCGAGTCGCAACCAAAGCATGACGAACCGAGACCTCGGTTGCGAGTCGCAACCTTGGTTGCGAGTCATCTTTGTCTCGACTGGACTGTTATTGGGCCAATGTACTTGTTGGATTGTCTGTTAACTGGATTGCTTGTGTAACTGCTTAGGCCCAATAGCCCCACTGTTTGTATGTTGGACTTTCTGTTGACGGGGCTGCATGTATACCTGCTACTATAGTTATCTGCATTTACGTTAAGTGTGTCTTATACGTGTTTACTTGTACCCAACTTGACCCATACTTGGTAACCATGCTAGGACGTGGTGACCAACATACTTAACCAAGTAACGTATCATACCGAGCAACCCAAGGTGAGTTCACAACTTAAAAGCATGCGTCCCGGTGGTTTGGGACACGAGACTAAAACAACCCTATCCCCTTGTAAAGGGGATACCGTCTACATTCCTTCCCTAGTTATTGGGAACAAACTTACTTTATCTTCCCTCGTATTGGGAAACCTTTTTAGTTAATTACTGTTTATACGGAATGCAATCAACGGCACTAAACGCAACTCTATCACTCAAGTCCCTACTACATAATACCGATTAGTCGCCGGTGCCAGGCGAACGGGTTATTAGTTGATAGCGCTATTTAGGTCTTACCAGCCTCACACCGTGCCATGGTATGGGATCGGTCGTGAACTAATGTACTCAGGCAATCCGTCAATGATGATAGAACATTGACATCGGGGCATCCTGCGGAAACGCATTCGGTTACCTAGTGTTCGGTATTGGAAAAACAGTTTAGTCGCTAACTTTTGGGGTAGCTCCCCATGGCATGTATAAACGGATTAATTAACTGGTGAAACAAGTTTTTGGTAATTAAAACTGGATAACTAGTGAACTCACTCAGCATTATTGTTGACCCCCTTCACTGCATGCTTTGCAGGTGGCCAGTGACTGGAGCAGCTACTTGGGATGTGTAGTGGTCGTCTGCCCGTGTGTTGGGCATTTATTACGCTTACCTTATGAACACTGTTTAAAACTATTTAATTATGCTTCCGCTACTTGTTACTGTTTTAAACTTGAAATCTTAAACTCTGAACTTGACATTTGCTAATCCTATGGTTAGTAAGTGTTACTTTAATATTAACCAATGCTTAGTATAATTGGTGGCTGGATCCTGGTCAGTCACGCCCTCGAAGCGGGTGTTATCCGCGGGTGGATTTTGGGGGTGTGACAGATTGGTATCAGAGCCATTGGTTATAGTGAACTTGGTTTTAAAAAGGGAAAAATCTTTTTGAGAAAAACCAGACTATAACCCGTGACTCGTGACGACACTACACTCCAAGTACAAGGCTCGACTTATCTGACCTCATAGCTCGGACCCATAGTTACTTGCTTAATTGCCTTATGCTTTCTGCTTTACTATACGTACTAGTTTGCCTGATTAGATAGATACATCTTCTCTCTTCTATCTTATTCTCGCTATGTTGCGACATCACACTCATACTATGTTTACTGGTTATGAAGACAATGAGTGGACGCGGACGAGGAAACGTCAACATGACCCCGGCTCAGTTCACCAGCCTGCTCAACACTGTGGCTGCAGCTTTCGCAGCTCACCCTATAGGTCAGCCTGCACCTGTGCAACCACGTGTTTGTACCTTCAAGACCTTTATGGATTGCAAGCCTCTTCCTTTCAATGGCACGGAGGGTGCCATAGGCCTTTTGCACTGGATTGAGAAGGTCGAAGCTGTTTTTGCTGTCTGTGAATGCCCAACTGCTAATTGGGTGAAGTTTGCTACTGGTACTCTAGAAGGAAGCGCACTTTCGTGGTGGAAAGCGCAAATTCAAATGCTTGGTTTGGAGACTGCAAACGCTACTGCGTGGGAAGATTTCAAGGATATGATCAAGGAAGAGTACTGTCACAGGGATGACATCCACAAGCTGGAGAATGAGTACTATGAACTCAAGATGGTTGGGTCAGAGATTGAGACCTACACCAAGCTGTCCAACGACTATGCTGCTCTTTGTCCAAACATGTCTCGACCTATGTATCGAAGGATCGAACTGTACATCAAGGGTCTGGCTCCAGAAATCCGAAGCCATGTGACTTCAGCTAACCACACTACCATTCAGCCGATCGTTCGGCTTGCTCACAAACTCACTGATCAGGCTGTGGAAGAGGGCAGGTTGCCCAAAAGGATCAGTGCTGCGGAAGGAAGTTCTAGTGATGGCAAACGAAAGTGGGATGGAAATCAGGGTAAGGATGCTAACCCTACTCAAGCCCCAGCTCAGCAAAGGAAGACTGACAACAACAAAGGCACTCAGCAACAGGGTGGCTACCGGGGAAACTACCCTAAGTGCAACAAGTGTAACAGGCACCACAATGGGGCATGCAACAAGGGTCAGTGTCAGCGATGCCACAAGATGGGGCACGAAGCCAAGGATTGCAGAAGTCAGTTCCCAGCAAGGCAGAATCAGCAACAACCCCAACAGCAGCAGCAGCCGGGAAACAACAGAGCATGTTTTAAATGCGGGGCAACAGGGCACATGCGAAAGGATTGCCCTGAACTGAATCAAAATCGCAACAACAATCAGGGGGCTGGGAACAATGAGCAAAACAACAATGCTGGAAATGCAAGGGGCAGAGCTTTCGTGATTGGAGCTGGAGAGGCAAGGAACGATCCCAACGTCGTGGCGGGTAAGTTCCTACTTGATGATCGTTATGTTTCTGTGTTATTTGATTCCGGTGCCGATGCCAGTTATGTATCCCTTCGCATTAGTAAGAAACTTAAGCACTCGCCTGCCTTATTAAGTTCTAAGCACATCGTCGAGATAGCTAATGGTAAGAACATCGAGGCCACGCATGTGATCCACGACTGCACCCTAGAATTGTCTGGCCACACATTTAGTATCGATCTTTTCCCTGTCAAACTTGGAAGCTTCGACGTCGTCATTGGTATGGATTGGTTGTCCAAACATCGCGCTGAGATCCTCTGTCAAGAGAAAGCAGTTCGTATACCTCGTCGTTCTGGTCAACCCCTCATCATCCAAGGCAACAAAAGTGGAGAAGTCACCGGCATTATCTCGCTTTTAAAAGCCCAGAAGTGTTTGCAGAAAGGGCACACCGCTATTCTAGCACTCGTCACCAACACCTACGAAAAGGAAAGGAGGATTGAAGATTTTCCTGTAGTACGCGATTATCCCGAGGTATTTCCTGAGGAACTACCTGGACTCCCTCCTCACCGTCAGGTCGAATTTCAGATCGAGCTAGCTTCCGGAGCAACACCCATAGCTCGTGCACCGTACCGTTTAGCCCCTGCAGAACTGAAGGAACTCTCGACGCAACTACAAGAACTATTGGATAAAGGATTTATCCGTCCTAGTTCATCACCCTGGGGAGCCCCAGTACTCTTTGTCAAGAAGAAGGATGGCACATTCCGAATGTGCATCGACTACCGTGAGTTGAACAAGGTTACCATCAAGAATCGTTACCCTCTCCCGCGCATCGACGACCTATTCGATCAGTTGCAAGGATCGAGCTACTATTCAAAGATTGACCTGCGATCAGGCTATCATCAGCTGAGAGTTCGTAATGAAGATATTTCCAAGACGGCATTCAGGACTCGTTATGGTCATTACGAGTTCCTCGTTATGCCTTTTGGAATGACCAACGCACCTGCAGTGTTCATGGATCTTATGAACCGCGTATGTAAGCCTTACCTCGATAAATTCGTGATTGTGTTTATCGACGACATCTTGATTTATTCAAAAAGTCAAGAAGAGCATGAACAGCACCTACGCCTTATTCTGGAACTCCTTCGCAACGAGCAACTGTACGCCAAATTCTCTAAATGTGACTTCTGGCTTCGAGAAGTCCATTTCCTCGGCCATGTGGTTAATAAGAACGGAATTCACGTCGACCCCGCCAAGATCGAATCGATAAAGAACTGGCCTACACCTAAGACCCCCACTGAAGTTCGTCAATTCTTGGGTTTAGCAGGCTACTACCGCAGATTCATTCAGGGATTCTCCAAGATTGCACAACCTCTCACGACTCTTACTCAGAAAGGCGTCGCCTACAAGTGGAATGCAGCACAGGAATCTGCCTTTCAGAGGCTTAAGGATAACCTCTGTAGCGCTCCTATTCTCTCGTTACCTGAAGGCACTGACGACTTTGTGGTTTACTGCGATGCGTCTATTCATGGGCTCGGTTGCGTGCTAATGCAACGCGAGAAAGTTATTGCCTACGCCTCACGACAACTCAAGACGCATGAAAAGAACTACACGACGCATGATTTGGAACTGGGAGCAGTGATCTTTGCTCTTAAGATATGGAGACATTACCTGTACGGTACCAAGTGCACTATTTACACCGATCACAGGAGCCTCGAGCATATCTTTAGGCAAAAGGAATTGAACATGAGGCAACGTCGATGGGTCGAACTCTTGAACGACTACGAATGCGCCATCAAATACCATCCGGGCAAAGCCAATGTCGTGGCAGACGCCCTCAGCCGAAAGGACACTATACCAAAGCGCGTGCGAGCACTGCAACTCACCATCCAGTCTAACCTCCCTACCCAGATTCGAAATGCTCAAGTTGAAGCATTAAAGCTGGAAAACACCAGGGCTGAGTCTCTGCGGGGGTCGAGACAGCAACTAGAACAGAAAGAAGATGGTGCTTACTATGTAACAGGGCGCATTTGGGTTCCACTCTACGGAGATTTACGTGAACTCGTGATGGACGAAGCCCACAAGTCCCGCTACTCAGTACATCCTGGTTCGGACAAGATGTACTACGATTTGAAGACTACATATTGGTGGCCTGGTATGAAGGCCCACATAGCAACATACGTCAGCAAATGCTTGACTTGCGCGAGAGTCAAGACAGAATACCAGAAGCCGGCAGGTCTACTCCAACAACCAGAAATCCCGAAATGGAAATGGGAGCAAATTTCCATGGATTTTGTTACAGGGTTACCTAGATCTCAACGCGGAAATGACACTATTTGGGTAATCGTAGATCGATTGACCAAGTCCGCGCACTTTCTGGCTATTAAGGAAACAGACAAGTTTTCTACCCTGGCGGAGATTTACTTAAAGGAAGTAGTTTCGAGGCACGGAGTGCCAACCTCAATTATTTCCGACCGAGACGCTCGATTTACTTCGGAATTGTGGCAAGCTATGCACAAATGCTTTGGCTCACGTTTGGATATGAGCACTGCTTATCACCCGCAAACGGATGGACAATCCGAACGCACCATCCAGACTCTAGAAGACATGCTTAGAGCGTGTGTGATCGATTTTGGCAAGAACTGGGAGAAGCATCTACCGTTAGTAGAGTTCTCTTACAACAACAGTTACCACACCAGTATTCAGGCAGCACCTTTTGAGGCATTGTACGGTCGTAAATGCCGGTCGCCTCTCTGCTGGGCGGAAATCGGTGATAGTCAAATCACAGGCCCAGAGATGGTGGTAGATACAACGGAAAAGATTGCCCAGATTAGACAACGCATGGCGGCAGCTCGTGACCGTCAGAAGAGCTACGCTGATAAGCGTAGGAAACCATTGGAATTCCAGGTCGGTGACCGGGTTCTACTTAAAGTCTCACCCTGGAAGGGTGTGGTTCGCTTTGGGAAACGGGGCAAGCTTAATCCGCGATATATCGGACCATTCGAAATTACCGAGAAGATCGGTAAGGTTGCTTATAGATTGAACCTGCCTGAAGAACTGAGTGCGGTACATAACGTTTTCCACGTATCTAACCTGAAGAAGTGTTTGTCGAATGAAACACTTGTGATTCCTTTTAAGGAACTAGCGATTGACGAACAGCTACACTTTACTGAGGAACCGATTGAGATCACTGATCGAGAGATCAAAATCCTCAAACGTAGCCAGATACCTCTTGTACGAGTTCGTTGGAACTCGCGACGTGGCCCAGAGTATACCTGGGAGCGGGAAGACCAGATGAAGCACAAGTATCCCCAGTTGTTCCCAAACGAAAATCCCAGCACTGAAGCTACGAACGAATTTCGGGACGAAATTCCAAACTAACGGGGGGATGATGTGACACCCCGTTGAAACGCTTTTACTCACACTAGCTTGACAGTGGCTGCCTTAACTTTTGGGACGAAAGTTCCTAAAACGTGGGGATAATGTGACACTTCGGACCTTCCCGGGGAAACTTTCTTGATGTAACGTTTCATGTACGTATTTTATTAAATGAAAACGATGAATTATTTGTTATTATGTGTTATATGCCGAATTGCTTATGTGTATGTATATATATATAAGTGTTGTATATGTAAACCGATATCACAAGCAACCCGACTCGAGACCACGGTCTCGAGTGAACATTAGTAACGGGCCGGCTAGGCCTTGGCCTTGTAGGAAATTAAACCCACCCTAGCCCACACTCGCAACATTATATAAACCCAACCCCACCTCCCTTAATCATTTTACACACTTTCTTCTCACACTCTCCTCTCATCTTCTTCACTAAACCCTAAAACCCTAAGTTTCTAGCAACCAAAATCATCTCCCATTCCTTCATATCTCTCGGATCAAGTGAGCTATCAACAAGGAAGATTGGCCGGACCAAGAGACCACCCGAACACCCCTTTTCTCTCAACACCGAGTAACCGGTTAGTGTTCTTATGTCCATGATTGTTGGTGATTGCTATGGTCTTATGCTTGTTGATGTGATTAGAGGTTTTAGTATGAATCTTAGGCTTGTATGTTCATAAATATGCTAAGGAAGATGGTTACTTGATGATATTTGTTGTGAATGTTTATGATGGTTGTTGTTATGATATCCGGTTTGGTGTTAAATGGTTGTGATATTCGGATAATGCTAGATGCTTGTTGTGATTCATGATGAAGTATGCTAGACTAGGAACCGAGAATAATAAAGCCGATTATGTAAAACAGATTATGTTAAATAGTTGTTCCTTGATCTTATGGTTTGGGTTACAAATGATGAATATAGTTTGAATATTGCTTGATGAACATGAAGAACAATTTGAATGCCTTTGAAATATTCTTGAAATGTGTATATTTGATCTGTTTTGGCTAATGATCAGACAAACAAACATGTTTAGTGGAAATGGTACATATTGGTTTCATGAAAATGCATTTCCATTGGTTCGTACAAATGACAGGTTCTAGAAGGTCTTCATGCACACGTAAACCACGGTTGCGAGTCGCAACCTTTGGTTGCTACTCGAGACCGCACCAGGATTTGTCGAGACCTCCCGGTTGCGAGTCGCAATCAACGCGCATCGATCCGATTGCGAGTCGTAACCACAGCTGCTTTGTCGGAAACGCCGGTTGCGAGTCGGAATCTCTGATTGCGAGTCGCAACCAAAGCATGACGAACCGAGACCTCGGTTGCGAGTCGCAACCTTGGTTGCGAGTCATCTTTGTCTCGACTGGACTGTTATTGGGCCAATGTACTTGTTGGATTGTCTGTTAACTGGATTGCTTGTGTAACTGCTTAGGCCCAATAGCCCCACTGTTTGTATGTTGGACTTTCTGTTGACGGGGCTGCATGTATACCTGCTACTATAGTTATCTGCATTTACGTTAAGTGTGTCTTATACGTGTTTACTTGTACCCAACTTGACCCATACTTGGTAACCATGCTAGGACGTGGTGACCAACATACTTAACCAAGTAACGTATCATACCGAGCAACCCAAGGTGAGTTCACAACTTAAAAGCATGCGTCCCGGTGGTTTGGGACACGAGACTAAAACAACCCTATCCCCTTGTAAAGGGGATACCGTCTACATTCCTTCCCTAGTTATTGGGAACAAACTTACTTTATCTTCCCTCGTATTGGGAAACCTTTTTAGTTAATTACTGTTTATACGGAATGCAATCAACGGCACTAAACGCAACTCTATCACTCAAGTCCCTACTACATAATACCGATTAGTCGCCGGTGCCAGGCGAACGGGTTATTAGTTGATAGCGCTATTTAGGTCTTACCAGCCTCACACCGTGCCATGGTATGGGATCGGTCGTGAACTAATGTACTCAGGCAATCCGTCAATGATGATAGAACATTGACATCGGGGCATCCTGCGGAAACGCATTCGGTTACCTAGTGTTCGGTATTGGAAAAACAGTTTAGTCGCTAACTTTTGGGGTAGCTCCCCATGGCATGTATAAACGGATTAATTAACTGGTGAAACAAGTTTTTGGTAATTAAAACTGGATAACTAGTGAACTCACTCAGCATTATTGTTGACCCCCTTCACTGCATGCTTTGCAGGTGGCCAGTGACTGGAGCAGCTACTTGGGATGTGTAGTGGTCGTCTGCCCGTGTGTTGGGCATTTATTACGCTTACCTTATGAACACTGTTTAAAACTATTTAATTATGCTTCCGCTACTTGTTACTGTTTTAAACTTGAAATCTTAAACTCTGAACTTGACATTTGCTAATCCTATGGTTAGTAAGTGTTACTTTAATATTAACCAATGCTTAGTATAATTGGTGGCTGGATCCTGGTCAGTCACGCCCTCGAAGCGGGTGTTATCCGCGGGTGGATTTTGGGGGTGTGACACGAATTAAGAGTTTCTTGCTGAAGTAAAGAAGAATGTGAGGAAGTTTGCTTCGAGAGTTGATAGAAGAACCTGTTTCAAGTGTCAAAAAGTTGGACACATTGCTTGGAACTGCCAAGAGTCAATTTATTCAAAACAGGGAGTGTCTTCTAACGCTGATATGAAAAAGAAATGTGTTGATAAATCGACTTTGGAAGTTGGTGAAACTTCAAAACTTTTTTACAAAAAACAAGTCGATTTGAGTAAACAAAAATGGGTTGTTAAATCTTAAGGTAATTCTGACAATGAATCTGATTCCATAAAATCAGAGGAGTCATTGGTTGATAAAAGGATTGTGAATTCCGTTCCTGTGATGAACGATGAGAATTTTCCGAAATTGTCAAAAGAAAATTTGATGAAGAAAGTTGGAAAGGTAGAGATCTCAAATCAATTCTTCGCTGATAAAGGAGAATTTGATGTTGAGAAGGCTTTCAACGGGAAAGTCAAACATATTTTTGGGAAGATGGTTGATAAAAAGGTAAAAGGTGCTAAAGAGTTTTATAAATCAAAATGTTGGTGGGACAGATGTGTTCCAAAGTCACCCAAGGCTGGTGAGGCTTGGGTGGACATTATGTTTGAGTAAAACACCGGACTTGCCGGAGATCCCAAGTTGGTAATTGTGGATCAGGAATCGGCATCTTTCATGTTTAATTAGGATGATTTGAAAGTGTTTGAAATTGTCAAAATTTTACAGGTTAAAGGACTATGCCGGAGATCCCAAGTTGGTAATTGTGGATCAGGAATCGGCATCTTTCATGTTTAATTAGGATGATTTGAATGTCACACCCTGACCACGTAGAACATACAAAACGTGGCGGAAACGTCGGGGAGTGTTGTAACAGAATCAATTGTTTCAAATCCATGGCAAATGAAGTTTCGTTTTATAAATCAAACATGAAAGTTTACATTGTCTAAACAAGAATCAAAGTGTACATAACATAAATTAACTAGTTCTTGTCTCGTTTTAAGTCACTAAGGCACAGGTCCGCCTAAGTATGTCTTGATAAGTCCTATGCATCATCTCCTGAAAACACATGTGAAAATAGGTACGTCAGCATAAAAATGCCTGTGAGATACATTGGTTTTGTGAAAACGGAATTCATGACTTGAGTTTGAGAAAATGTTTAGTCATGAACCTCGTATTTTGCTTTGTCTTGTAAATCATTTGGAAAACGGTAAGATCAAATGATATGTATAAATAAGAGAACAATGCATGGTTAACTGAATAACCATGTAAAAAAAGAGTTTGTATAAGATTTGTTGTTTGTAAATCAATGTCTTGTGAAAAGCGTGTTATTTGTATAAAATGTTCTATGTTTCAAATTGAAATGATTCAAATAACGCTACGATATGTAATACCATACAAACACTTATATATAGGAAGTACCAGCGGCGTATCCACCATGCTTGTATCATATTACACATGCCTCGTTACTTAAATCACTTACTCAAACCAAACCATCAAGATGAAATGTTTAACAACGGTAGAAATGTTCATGTATAGTCAAATGTCTATTGTCAAATGTAATCCATGTCAACGGATACAACTGGTTTACACGGTTCAATGGTTACAGACGGTTCATGAAATTGAAGGGTTAAGACGGTTCACATAGTCAAATGGTTACAACGGTTCAAAATGTAGTATAATGTGTTCATATGCTGGATGAGCATGTGCAACAGAAATGCAATGTGAAACAATGTACTACGTATGCACACAATGGGCGTACGTAGCATGAAATGTATTGTAGAGTACAACGGTTCAAAATGTAGTATGATGTGTTCATATGCTGGATGAGCATATGCAACAGAAATGCAATGTGAGACAATGTACTACGTATGCACACAATGGGCGTACGTAGCATGAAATGTATTGTAAAGCAATGTACTAAGTACGCACACAATGGGCATACATAGCATGAAATGTAAAGCGATGTACTAAGTACGCACACAATGGGCATACATAGCATGTAATGTAAGGCAATGTACTAAGTACGCACACAATGGGCATACATAGCATGAAATGTAAAGTGATGTACTAAGTACGCACACAATGGGCATACATAGCATGAAATGTAATGTAAAGTGTTGTGCTAAGTATGCACACGATGGACATACATAGCATAAACACAATGAAATCATGTACTATATATGTACTATCGAACATAGCAAGTATATGATGTGAAAACAGGAAAGCATGAAAGTAACTGATAGGCACATGTGTTTCACCCCAAAACAGTTTGGAAAACAGTAAAAGAGGGGTTCAATGTACTCACCTGAGATTGCTTTGAGTTCCTTGTATAATAACCAGATAATGTTAAAGATCACGGAATACCAACGGCACCTAATAGGTAGCTTATGTTAATATACCGGACCAAATCGGAAGGATCGGACAGTACGCGGGTTCGAAAACCAAACGAGTATGGAGACTCGTGTAATATGGTTTAACAAAGCCTACATACTAAAATGAAACTTAACCTAAGTGCTTACGGTCCATCACGACCCGTTGAGGTAGCTTATGCCACCCTAACGCGTCATTCGCGTAGAACGCGTATGGAACGCCTAACATTGCGACCACAAGGTATAACCTCGGAAGGTTATAGCTATGGTCACCTAATATGTTTGGTCGGATCCTAAAGATCGACCAAATGGGTCGGGTTCGAAAGTATAAGCGATGGTTTAGATCGCTTACCTTACGACCCTATATAAGCACTATACTAAACGTGACGAGCTAAGCATGTTAGAACATGCTTAACTAAGTTTAGAAAATAGGTTTGGCATCAAAACAAACGGCTTTGATGCTCACGAGTAGTTTGGTTACAAAATACGCAAGAATGCGCATTTTGGCCGAAACTACGACTCGTCACTGAGCCTAGATAACGGGGTAATCAGTAGGTATGGTCACTACGGACCATAACCATCGTGATCACGCTCACGTTATGAAGTTCCATGAACTTCGCATCGACCATAAGCTGGTCAATGCAGAAAGTCAACAAAACGTTGACTTTCGGACTCGAAAAGCGAATAAAAGAGCGAAAGAAGACTTACGGAGGGTCCCCGAGTGCTAATCTAGATCAAATAGCTCAGGTGTGAAACAATGGTTCCAACTTAGAGCTTTAGATCTGATTATTGTGGGTTTTTACACAAAAGGGGGGGGGGTATTTATAGGAAAAGTGGAACCGTTAGGATCGTTTATCGAATATCGTGCCGCGATCTCGAGCGTACACTTGTCAAATTCTTGTGGTAAGTCAGAAATTGCCCCTTGGCTCTTGATTAGGTGAAAGGGCATTGCCTCTTGATCGATCGAAAGGCCAACTGCATTAAATAGATACATTGAATCTGTCTGACAGTCTCACGCGCCCCGCGTAAGGATTTGGTAAATCCTTACGCGCCCCGCCTAAGGTTCCCAGATCAGAATTTACAATTTTGGTCCCTGCACTTCAGAAACACGTATTTTGGCCCATTTTTGGCACGTTTAAGCCCCGTTAACCTCATTTCAAGGCTCTAAGATGAAGTTAAAGTGTAGGGGACTTGAAATATGCTCAAAAATATTCCGGATGTCGGTTCGTTTGGCCGTACGATCGCGATGTTCGCTTAATTACGACGGAATGCGCATAAGCGCGAAAGACGATCCAAATGACGCGACGAATGGATTTTTCTCATGCCAAACACTAAGGCATAATATAAGGATGATTACATAAATTTTTGGATGTCCGGATGTATTCAGAACGTAAGTTATGCGCGAAAGTGCAAACTTGTGCACTTTTTGACACTTTTAGTCCCTGAATGATCCAAAAGTTTGTTTTAGCATACCAAACACCTCAAAGCCTATTTCTAAGCTATGTAGAGGATATTTAGGGTATGTTTAACTTATGAACATGTTCCGGAATGTTCGTTACAGTTCAAATTGGCATACTTTCGCAGTTTGTCAAGTTTAGTCCCTGTAAGCGAATTAACTTGTTTTTGCTATACCCAAGCCTTCAAAACTTATTTCTAAGTTATGTAAAGGTTATTTAAGGTATGTTGAGTATATGTTGATGTTCCGGAGTATTTGTCGCATTAAACTGAGTATGTTTACGCACCAGTTTGCGTATAATGCTCTAGAAAGCAATGTAGAGTTTGAAATTGAACAATAATTGATATGTGCAAAACATACACATATTTATACAAGATCCCAAGTATGAAATACAATATTTCGTCGGCTTGGTATTTGTTTGATGGTCGCGGTGACACAGGTGTCACAGTCTCCCCTACTTTAGGAAATTTCATCCCGAAATTTATTCGTAGGAGTCTATTTGTGAATTTGCCAAATAACCACCAATGATATGTAAGGCAATATCTTGTCATTTCCTTAACGGTCATTCTTCCGAAACGAAAATGAACAGACGGGTCATTTTCAATGGTTGCTTCATCAGAATTGGAAATGAAGGATTACACAACGGATATTCATTTCCTCAACGGATAATCTTCAGAAACGAAAATGAACAAACGGGGTCATCTTCAACGGTTGCTTCCTCAGAGTTAGAAATGAAGGATTACACAACGGATATTCATTTCCTCAACGGATAATCTTCAGAAACGAAAATGAACTAACGGAGTCATCTTCAACGGTTGCTTCCTCAGAGTTGGAAATGAAGGATTACACAACGGATATTCATTTCCTCAACGGATAAATCTTCAGAAACGAAAATGAGCTAACGGAGTCATCTTCAACGGTTGCTTCCTCAGAGTTGGAAATGAAGGATTACACAACGGATATTCATTTCCTCAACGGATAATCTTCAGAAACGAAAATGAACAAACGGGGTCATCTTCAACGGGTATTCTTCAGATTTGGAAATGAAGGATAAACGGATATTCATTTCCTCACCGGATAAATCTTCAGAACGAAAATGAATAAACGGAGTCATTTTCCTCGACGGGTATTCTTCAGATTTGGAAATGAAGGATAAACGGATATTCATTTCCTCAACGGATATTCTTCAGAAGTGAAAAATGAATAGCTAGTTCATTTTTCCTCAACGGATGCTTCATCAGAATTGGAAATGAATAGGGTTAACTCTAGACACATGACAGAACTTGCTGTGATTTCTGTGCACTAAATTCCATAATTATGTATGCATCCATAATTACGTAATCCCTTGCACAGTCCGCACAGTTTGTTTTGTAATGTTTTGGGGAATGATATCAAACTTGTGACGAGGGTGACTAGACTTCCATCGGTTCCTTTTAATTAGATCGACAGGGGATCCTCTTGGTTAGGCCACCAAGGAGTCCTTTCAGCTATATCATCACATGATATCCCTAACCAGATTTTTGGATGAATCTGTTTAGCTAGACCACTCAAGGGGTCTAATTATGAAGTAGTACTTTATAATCCGAGGGACTTAACTATAACATAGAAGTCCATTGAGGATTTTAAGTAATACCTTTGGGCATCCTACTATGAATCTCTTGTACACGGATATGTAAGATTCTACGAAGATTTGGATAACATAATTTGGATCACACAACAATACATAAGGAAACACATAAGCACATAGTCACATAATTGTTTAATTTGATAATAATTTGTTATTAACTTGTTATCGATTGAATACGGATATGGGAACCTGTCGACGGATCTCAATGTTCACTGGAATCTATCTGAGAAGATAGAAAGATCTCCCAAAATTCGATTTTTGATTACAAGGAATCACCACATTCGAATGAAGGTATACAACAATTAAAGACTTACGGGAAATTCCTAGGTACCCTATTAAGGATTTATAGTGGTACCTTGGGTATTCGTCTTGTGTTGTAACCTGCGCCTTGTACTTCGTTTCCTTAGAATAAACGGGTATTTAGGAATTCCGTGGAAGACGCAAGCGATTATAGAATGGGAGAATTTTGGGGGTAGTTTGTTCTCCAAGGAATACGGTTTCTCGATTGTCGGTATTGTAAGGGATATGTCGTTTATGCATGCAACCACAGCAATACATTGTAATGTAAATAAAAGATTTATTTATAAACAATGATAACAACTGTTTCTTGGACTTTGACAACAAAAGAAAATAATACATAAGACGTGATTATTTCCAAACGATGTTGTCTTCTAGTCAGTCGGATGCTCATCCCTGTGCTGGATTTGCATTAGCAAGCTTTGGGCAATTTCTTCGGAAATGACCCATCTCGCCACAGTTGAAACAAGGGCCTGGTAGAAAACGACCTTGAGCAAGATTGTTGCCAGCTTGGTTTGGCGTAGCTGCAGCTGGGCAGACTCTTGCTGTGTGGCCTATAAGTCCACAAGTTTGGCATTTGCGGCATTGTACATTGGCGTGATGATGGAGGCCACATTGGTTGCACAAAGGTGCAGTTCCATTGTATGGTTTTCTAGCAGGGGGTTGAGCTGGTTGGTTGGGGACGGCTTGACCATTGAGAGCGACCATGGCGAAGTTCTGAGAAGCCTTTCGCTTCTTTGACTTCTTAGGAGATTCAGTCTGTTCATCCATGGTCTTTGATTCCTCGATTGGCTTCTTGTCACCCTTTCGAAAAAGTTTATGCTTTCTGATCTGCGATTCAGTCAAGGTTGCAGATAGCTCAATGGCCTGACGGAGTGTGGTAGGGTTGCTACCAGTGACAATGTCTTGTACCGAGTCAGGCAGGTCGTCGATGTACCTTTCGATAGCCTTGTCGAGTGGGGCGACCATAGTCGGGCAAAGTAGACTCAACTCCTCAAACCTATCAGTATATGCCCTGTGTTCGCCACTATCTTGTTTCAAATCATCAAACTCCTTCTCCAACGCCCGTTGTTCATGACGAGGACAAAACTCTCTCATCATAAGAGCTCTCAGTTCAGCCCATGTTTGTGCTAGAGCAACATCTGCACCACGATCTCTCATTACCCCGTTCCACCATGTAAGAGCCCTCTTCTGAAACACACTCGAAGAAAACTCGACCTTGCGATTTTCCGGACACTGCACGTGGCGAAAGGTATTCTCGATGCTCTCGAACCATTGAAGAAGCCCAGTTGCTCCCTCAGAACCACTAAACTTGAGTGGTTTAGCCGAGTTAAAGCTCTTGAAATTGCATGTACCATTGTTGTTGTTGTTGGCTTGGTTCCATTGAGCAAAGAGATTTGGGAATTGAGCAGCCATCTGCTGCGCAATAATTTCTGCCAGCTCGGCAGTTGCTATCTGGTGTTCGCGTCGAGGAGGCATTCTAAAAGAGGAAAACATGAAAGGAAACAAATAAAATGGTATTGGGTAAGAATAGGATGTTACAATCACTGACCATAATCACGGTTGATGGTCACTTGTTTGAATCATGAAGCAAACAAACAACACCAAGGCTGAATCAAAGCAAATAGATCCTCATAGTGTATCGCGAAGACATGCTCGCCTATAAGTGGACACTCACCCCAAGAGTTCCCAGGTAAGAGTGACTGGTCCGATTATGTGGATTTGTACGAACACTCTAACCTTAGACAGAAAACCCAGGGTACAGGCATTCACTCTTCCAGTTCGCACGTGTTCACACTAGTTAGGACCCAAAACTTTGACGGGAGTTTTGAAAATTCAAAGGGGTTCAAAACCTTATAACAGAGGGTTCAAAACCTAGTAATCAATCATCCTAGAACAGATGATTGGTTTTCAAAGCGGTTTTGAAATTTATGTTCTTGTTGTGGTCGTCGCCTAAGGATAGGTGACGGTATTGTTTTGTGACTAAACGCAAGTAAACTCGCGTTAGGGTCCTAGGAAGGTTATAGACTAGGTCAAGCATTACTAATAACCTAATTCCCTATAACCATTGGCTCTGATACCATCTTTTCTGTCACACCCCGACCACGTAGAACATACAAAACGTGGCGGAAACGTCGGGGAGTGTTGTAACAGAATCAATTGTTTCAAATCCATGGCAAATGAAGTTTCGTTTTATAAATCAAACATGAAAGTTTACATTGTCTAAACAAGAATCAAAGTGTACATAACATAAATTAACTAGTTCTTGTCTCGTTTTAAGTCACTAAGGCACAGGTCCGCCTAAGTATGTCTTGATAAGTCCTATGCATCATCTCCTGAAAACACATGTGAAAATAGGTACGTCAGCATAAAAATGCCTGTGAGATACATTGGTTTTGTGAAAACGGAATTCATGACTTGAGTTTGAGAAAATGTTTAGCCATGAACCTCGTATTTTGCTTTGTCTTGTAAATCATTTGGAAAACGGTAAGATCAAATGATATGTATAAATAAGAGAACAATGCATGGTTAACTGAATAACCATGTAAAAAAAGAGTTTGTATAAGATTTGTTGTTTGTAAATCAATGTCTTGTGAAAAGCGTGTTATTTGTATAAAATGTTCTATGTTTCAAATTGAAATGATTCAAATAACGCTACGATATGTAATACCATACAAACACTTATATATAGGAAGTACCAGCGGCGTATCCACCATGCTTGTATCATATTACACATGCCTCGTTACTTAAATCACTTACTCAAACCAAACCATCAAGATGAAATGTTTAACAACGGTAGAAATGTTCATGTATAGTCAAATGTCTATTGTCAAATGTAATCCATGTCAACGGATACAACTGGTTTACACGGTTCAATGGTTACAGACGGTTCATGAAATTGAAGGGTTAAGACGGTTCACATAGTCAAATGGTTACAACGGTTCAAAATGTAGTATAATGTGTTCATATGCTGGATGAGCATGTGCAACAGAAATGCAATGTGAAACAATGTACTACGTATGCACACAATGGGCGTACGTAGCATGAAATGTATTGTAGAGTACAACGGTTCAAAATGTAGTATGATGTGTTCATATGCTGGATGAGCATATGCAACAGAAATGCAATGTGAGACAATGTACTACGTATGCACACAATGGGCGTACGTAGCATGAAATGTATTGTAAAGCAATGTACTAAGTACGCACACAATGGGCATACATAGCATGAAATGTAAAGCGATGTACTAAGTACGCACACAATGGGCATACATAGCATGTAATGTAAGGCAATGTACTAAGTACGCACACAATGGGCATACATAGCATGAAATGTAAAGTGATGTACTAAGTACGCACACAATGGGCATACATAGCATGAAATGTAATGTAAAGTGTTGTGCTAAGTATGCACACGATGGACATACATAGCATAAACACAATGAAATCATGTACTATATATGTACTATCGAACATAGCAAGTATATGATGTGAAAACAGGAAAGCATGAAAGTAACAGATAGGCACATGTGTTTCACCCCAAAACAGTTTGGAAAACAGTAAAAGAGGGGTTCAATGTACTCACCTGAGATTGCTTTGAGTTCCTTGTATAATAACCAGATAATGCTAAAGATCACGGAATACCAACGGCACCTAATAGGTAGCTTATGTTAATATACCGGACCAAATCGGAAGGATCGGACAGTACGCGGGTTCGAAAACCAAACGAGTATGGAGACTCGTGTAATATGGTTTAACAAAGCCTACATACTAAAATGAAACTTAACCTAAGTGCTTACGGTCCATCACGACCCGTTGAGGTAGCTTATGCCACCCTAACGCGTCATTCGCGTAGAACGCGTATGGAACGCCTAACATTGCGACCAAAAGGTATAACCTCGGAAGGTTATAGCTATGGTCACCTAATATGTTTGGTCGGATCCTAAAGATCGACCAAATGGGTCGGGTTCGAAAGTATAAGCGATGGTTTAGATCGCTTACCTTACGACCCTATATAAGCACTATACTAAACGTGACGAGCTAAGCATGTTAGAACATGCTTAACTAAGTTTAGAAAATAGGTTTGGCATCAAAACAAACGGCTTTGATGCTCACGAGTAGTTTGGTTACAAAATACGCAAGAATGCGCATTTTGGCCGAAACTACGACTCGTCACTGAGCCTAGATAACGGGGTAATCAGTAGGTATGGTCACTACGGACCATAACCATCGTGATCACGCTCACGTTATGAAGTTCCATGAACTTCGCATCGACCATAAGCTGGTCAATGCAGAAAGTCAACAAAACGTTGACTTTCGGACTCGAAAAGCGAATAAAAGAGCGAAAGAAGACTTACGGAGGGTCCCCGAGTGCTAATCTAGATCAAATAGCTCAGGTGTGAAACAATGGTTCCAACTTAGAGCTTTAGATCTGATTATTGTGGGTTTTTACACAAAAGGGGGGGGGTATTTATAGGAAAAGTGGAACCGTTAGGATCGTTTATCGAATATCGTGCCGCGATCTCGAGCGTACACTTGTCAAATTCTTGTGGTAAGTCAGAAATTGCCCCTTGGCTCTTGATTAGGTGAAAGGGCATTGCCTCTTGATCGAACGAAAGGCCAACTACATTAAATAGATACATTGAATCTGTCTGACAGTCTCACGCGCCCCGCGTAAGGATTTGGTAAATCCTTACGCGCCCCGCCTAAGGTTCCCAGATCAGAATTTACAATTTTGGTCCCTGCACTTCAGAAACACGTATTTTGGCCCATTTTTGGCACGTTTAAGCCCCGTTAACCTCATTTCAAGGCTCTAAGATGAAGTTAAAGTGTAGGGGACTTGAAATATGCTCAAAAATATTCCGGATGTCGGTTCGTTTGGCCGTACGATCGCGATGTTCGCTTAATTACGACGGAATGCGCATAAGCGCGAAAGACGATCCAAATGACGCGACGAATGGATTTTTCTCATGCCAAACACTAAGGCATAATATAAGGATGATTACATAAATTTTTGGATGTCCGGATGTATTCAGAACGTAAGTTATGCGCGAAAGTGCAAACTTGTGCACTTTTTGACACTTTTAGTCCCTGAATGATCCAAAAGTTTGTTTTAGCATACCAAACACCTCAAAGCCTATTTCTAAGCTATGTAGAGGATATTTAGGGTATGTTTAACTTATGAACATGTTCTGGAATGTTCGTTACAGTTCAAATTGGCATACATTCACAGTTTGTCAAGTTTAGTCCCTGTAAGCGAATTAACTTGTTTTTGCTATACCCAAGCCTTCAAAACTTATTTCTAAGTTATGTAAAGGTTATTTAAGGTATGTTGAGTATATGTTGATGTTCCGGAGTATTTGTCGCATTAAACTGAGTATGTTTACGCACCAGTTTGCGTATAATGCTCTAGAAAGCAATGTAGAGTTTGAAATTGAACAATAATTGATATGTGCAAAACATACACATATTTATACAAGATCCCAAGTATGAAATACAATATTTCGTCGGCTTGGTATTTGTTTGATGGTCGCGGTGACACAGGTGTCACATTGAAAGTGTTTGTAATTGTTAAAATTTTTACAGAATAAAGGACTATGCCGGAGCTTCCAGTTTGATAAGCGAGGAGCAGGTATCGGCATCTTTCTTGAGGAATTTACTACGGTAATGTCAATCATGCAAATGGTAAAAAGGTTTGTTTGTGTTTGTTTACAAGTGGTTATAAGTTTTGATTGTGCATAACTTGTGCATATGGTAAATCAAGGACATTAATTTGTACTTATATTTTCCTACAAGTGATTGAGAGACAAGATGATGAACCACATCCCCGAACTTAGTATTGATATACTTACAAGTGGTAAAATCAACCAAACTTATTTTCCGAAAAAAACATTTTGACTAAAACAAACTTAAGTGTTTTGAAATCTAAATGATAAAATAGTTTGTTGATAGGGGGAGTTCTGTTTGTTTATGCCAAGTGAATGGCGAATTGAGGCAATTTAATATCGGTTGTCATGTTTCTGTACAGTTTGTTTTTTAATTTTCTTTAATGTGTTTGCATTTTAGGGGGAGTAGAAATTTTCACATGATAAAGACATTAGAAAATACAAAAACATTAGAAAATTTGAAAAAGACAAAAACATGATAAAATCCAAAAATGAGTTTGTTGTGAAAAAGAGGAAATGATAGTACATCAGCGGACTATCACAACATGCTAAAAAATTGGAAAGTTTAATAGTGATAAACAATCTTACTGTGGATGTGTCAGTAGATTTTTGCACATTTAATAAACTGTGACGAGATATAAACCTAAATTTCAAACTTGCTTGTGCTGTGGGTTAACACAAACTTGGATATATAGGTAACCCCTGAAATCTTGTTTGAAAGATCCCTTATTCTGAGATACTAGGTCTTTATGCTCAGTGATATCTGGGGTATTATCCTGGGACTTCTGCTGTATGGAAGTACTGACCTAGTCCCCGGATAATACTTTCTGCTAATGCTTGAAAAAGCGCCGCCCTCAGCAAATCGATGAAACAATAAAATTGATAGTCATTGCTGTTGTAAAAAAGATCCTCTAAAGGGGACCCACCAAAAGTCGAGCCGTCATCTCTCTGCTGAACGGAAGTTCTGACCTGAGCTCTCACGGTTTCGCACCTAACCCCTTACAGATATCATCTATGGTATACTCACCTGTAAGAATGAATATTGGGATCTGGATACGGGAGTATATTCAAGTAGTGGGACACACGGATAAATTTTAGTTTCTAAGACATTAATATCGTATCTCGGATCAGTTGAACTTTGTGTGAAAATTTAAGTGGACCAGTATACTGACAATCTAGGTAAATTGTTTAGAACTTAAAATGAAATCAAGCTTAACGGTGTTGGTGATTTGTCTCATAAGCTGATATGATCCTCTTACACGAACTCACAAAAATATTGTCTGTAAATAGTTCTTTACTGCATTTTTATTTCTCTTATGTAAAAATCCAAAAAGATTTTAGTGTGTTTTAGCATAAATTTTTTTGAAAAATACAAAAATATTTTCGACAACTGATATTGAAAAGTTGATTTTCAAAATTCCGAGTGCTAAACATGATGAACAAATGGTTTGGGAGAGTGTGTTGTTTTTGAAAATAAATATGATATATCTTCAAGTGGTTCATAAAAGATTAACATTATCTTTGATTGTATAATTTCTGCAAGTGATTCATTAGATTTTTACAAGTTATCATCAGGAAATTTATTGTGAGATAGAGGATTTGCAGGTTTCTAAGAGATAGAGATCCAAGTTCCGATACCTGAAGACTTTGCGATTTCAACATGCCAGACTGCGATCCCAGCATATCGAAAGGGGGAGTCTGAAGACATCCAAGTAGAGATTGTTTGTGGAGAGTCTGTTGGTGATGATGAAAAGAAAAGAGAAAGATTTGAGGATGCTTACACTGTGAGATATTTCAGAGAGCGTTCAGACTGATAAAGACTGAAGTCGTTGAAGACTCGACACTTAACACTCGTCAACATCTGAGGGGGAGTCTGTTGGTGCAGTCATCTGTCGTCTTCATCTTATGTCGAGTCTCAGTCTCAGTGCGAATCCAATCAAGCATGACATCACATGTGACATCACATAGGTGACATCACAAGTGACATCACCTAGGTGACATCACATGAGATGTCATGAAATAAGAAATTGTATGGTAGCAGTTTGTTGACTTCAATTGATAAAGGTCCAATGAGAAGTTGCCATTGGAATGGCCCAATTAGAGATAACCATTTGAAGGCCCAATCATGTCAACCATTTGAGTAAATATGGTCGTTTGTATATGTAAACCGTTTGAAAGTAGATGACCGTTTGAGTGAGGTGTCCGTGTGAATAGTCCTTTCGTTTGAAATCGTTATCCGTTTGAGTATGTTCAAACGGTTAGGTATCTACTATAAATAGGGTTCAAACGATGTCATTTGTAACGATTGGTCAAAATGATACCGAAGTGCTGCCGGTATTTCCTCTCAGTGTAAACATTGTTAATTGAATATACAAGAGGATTATAGTGTATTTCAAGCTGTTTTCTAGTGCGTTTCTTAGTTTCCGCCTCTGAAACATACGAGAGCTCTTCCGAACGACTCATTCAGGTCGAAACCGATCCTACATACAGCAATAGTTTGCCTAGCTGCAGCAACACCAAATCAAGCTAGCAACAATCCTACACAAGCTCGTTCTTGCTACAATTATGGCGAGAGGGGCCATTTCCGAATGGATTGCCTGAAAATTTTCAATGCAAATCCAACCCTTGGATGAGCATTCGGCTGAGCAAAAGATGTTGCTGTCCTATGCTTTTGTTTCTTCTGTTTTCTTGTAATGTGAACCAATCTGTTTCGTTTATAAATAAATTATTGTTCACAATTCTGATATACAAGTGTAGTTACATGTGTGTATAGCATTCCCCTATGATACCTACGACAGGGAACTGCGTTCTTACAAACTACTCTTGTGATTCTCCCTTTCAAGTAATCGCTCATAATTTCCTCGAAAATTTTAAGTACTCGTTTCATTCTAAGAAACAAAGTACAAGAAATAAAGTGAAATTGTGAGTAATCGTGCTTTTTGCACATCTGTACTTTTGAATCCTTGGTTAGATAACTAAGGGTATTTTCAAATCTCATACCCATTACATTCTGATTTTTCAACATGCATAACATAAGTTTTCAAAACAACCTTTATGATTTCAAAAACATTTTGTATATAGTTCAAAAACATTTTTAATATAGCATATTTACCTAACATATCAAATGCATGATTTCAAAAGCATTGTCTATATTTTCAAAAAGCAACCTTCATGATTTCAAAATGTTATTAATACAGTATAATTACTTATATCAAGTGCATGATTTCCAAAGCATCATTCGTGTTTTCAAAAACCTTATACATAATTTCAAAATTCATCTCGCATGATTTTAAAACATTTTCATATATATACCTACCTAATACACCTACTTTATGATTTCAAAAAGTATTATATATAAGGTTTCCAAAAACATTGAACACATTTTTTTTAAACCCCATGCATAGTTTTCAAAAATATTTCCTTCATACATTGACTTAACCTTCAAATTCTGCTTCATGTGTCGCCTTTACATATCCAGCATCTCAACTTCATCAGCATTTTTACTTCATGTTTTGACTTAAGCACATCTAGTGCAAGGTTTCAAAACATCTTCAATTCCCAAAATCCATATGGATCTTTTTATCTTCACAATTAGATCCTTGTGGATAACTGTCATTCAAATCAGAATCCTTAATTGGATTCCTTGTGTACCTTAATTCGAACATTTCGGTTCCTTACAATCGAAATCGAATTTCCTCTTTAAGATCTTTCTATCTTCATAGTTAGATTCTTGATAATGCTTAGAGTACCAAATGAAATCCACTGATTGGATTCTTAGTGTTCTTTAAATACTTATGCACAATTAACAAAATGATAACAAATTTAAAATCAAGTTAAACAATTATGTGATTATGTGTTTATGCATTTTGCGTTTTCTTTTATGCATTTTTTTTTGCATTTTTATACTCTGTATATTCGTTATCCAAATCCTCGTAGAACCTTTCATATCTTCATATGAGGGATTCGTAGTAGGATATTCAAAAAGGTACTACCTTAAATCCTTATTGGGCTTCTACGTGATAGTTAAGACCCTTGGATTATATAGTACCACTCCGTGATTCAAAGAGACCCTTTGAGTGGTCTAAAAGATTGATTCAGAATGTGGTTAAGAATGACATGTGATGATATAAGCTGAAAAGACTCCTTGGTGGTCTAGAGATCATTTATTGACCCAATTAAAAAGAACCCCAGTATGGTCTAGTCACACTCATCACAGGTTTGTTCATTTGGTTTCCCCTACACATTATAAAATACACTGTGCAAACTATGCAAGGAATTACGTAATTATGGATGCATGCATAATTACGAAGTTCAGTGCACAGAAACCACGGTAAGACTTATTATGTGTAAGAACCGATAGTGACAACCATAACAAAATGAGAACAATGTGATAGAGGTACGGTGGACGCACCAATAACACTTTATATAATTGTATATAAGTGTCCCTCTCACATTTCAAGCATGATGTTATTTAAAGTTACTAGAAGTTCAGGACTCTAACCAGTGTTGTTCGATCTTTTCAACCTCGTATTTCAAGCTCTCACAAGTTTCCTCTAAGATAAATTTCGGGACGAAATTTCCAAAAGTAGGGGAGACTGTGACACCTGTGTCACTTCAACCATCAAACAAATACAAAACCAATGAAATATTGTATTTCATACTTTGGATTTGTAAAAATATGTGTATCATTTGCACATATCAATTCTTGTTCGATTTCGGGCTCTAAATCGCTTTCTAGAAGGTTATACGCGCACTAATGCGTAAATATAACCAGTTTAATGTAACAAACGCTCCAGAATAGTGACATAGGCTTAACATACCTTAAATAACCTTTACATAACTTAGAAATAAGTTTTGGAGGGTTTGGTGTGGCGAAATCAAGTTTATTCGCTTACAGGGACTAATTTCGACAAACTACGAAAGTATGCCGATTTGTACTGTAACGAACATTCCGGAACATGACCATAAGTTAAACATACCCTAAATATCCATTACATAGCTTAGAAATAGGCTTTGAAGGGTTCGGTGTGCTAAAATAAACTTTTTGGTCATTCAGGGACTAAAAGCGTCAAAAAGTGCATAAGTTTGCATTTTCACGCATATCTTACGTTCTGAATACATCCGGACATCCAAAACTTTATGTAATCATTAAAATATTTTATTTTAGTGATTGGCATGATAAATTCCATTCGTCGCGTAATTTGGATCGTTTTTCGCATTCGTTCGTGTTTCGTCGTAATTAACCGAACAACGCAACAACACGACCAAACGAACTGACATCCGAGATATTTTTGAGCATGTTTCATGTTCCCTATACTTTAACTTCATTTTAGAGCCTTGAAATGGGATTAACGGGGCTTAAACGTGTTAAAAATGCATCAAAAACCATGTTTTGCACATTCAGGGACCAAAATTGACAATCTGCCATAGTTATCTTAGGAAGGGACCAAAATGAAAAATCTAAATTACAGCTTGTTACAGCTGTTCCCCTCATTTGCACATGGTTTTAATGAAACTATGGGCTCCCATGGTTTCACAAAACCATGGGCACATTTGTACGGATGAGATCGAAGCTCGTTTTACGATGAACGATCTTAACGGATGTGCAAAAACTATAAATACCCACCATGTTTTCATTCATTCCTCACATTTCAATCTGATTCAAGCTCTCTAAGTGCAAGTATATGCTTCCTACCTGAGAGAGAATCGGATCAAATCTTGCGGGGACCTTCTGTAAGTATTCTTTCATGCTTTTCTTTCGTTTTAGCGTTAAAGTTAAACTGTGTTTGACTTTCTGCATTGGCTAGTTTATGGTCAATGCGAAGTTCGTTTAAGCTTCATAATGTGAGTGTAATCACGATGGTTATAGTCCCTAGTGACTATACCTACTGATTACCACGTTACCTCGTCACTTTTAGATTTGTGCTTGTTTAGGGTCGTAAAGGTAAGCGATCTAATCAATCGCTTATACTTTCGAACCCGACCCATTTGGTCGATCATTAGGGTCCGACCAAACATTTTAGGTGACCGTAGTTGTATAGGGAATAACCTTCCGAGGTTATACCTTATGGTCACTTCGTTTAAGTAGTTGTATGATAGGTAGTTTATATGCCTTAGGTAAATTACCAAAATACCCTTTTTACGCATAAATTCATTTTAAGCATATGTAACCTAAATTTTGACATCTAAACTGATTTGGCAACTATATTAGACATGTTAAGGCATATTTTACTTGTCATAGGACTAGTTAAGCGGTCCGAATGCGCTTTACGCGAACGACGCGTTAAAGTAGCATAAGCTACCAAAACGGGTCGTAATGGGTCAAAAGCACATATGATAGGTTTCGTTTTAGTATGTAGGCTTTGTTAAACCATATTACATAAGTTCCCACACTTATTTGGTTTACGAACCCTCGTACTACCCGATCCTCCGATAGGTCTGTTTATTTATGTAGTTATCTATATAGGGTGCCGTTTGATTCCGTGATCCCTCTAGCTTTGCTTGGTTGTTGTTCAAGACTTCTAAGCACCCTCAAGTGAGTACATAGACCCCTCTTTTACTGTTTTTCAAACGTTTTGGGGTGAAACACACGTGCCTACTTGTTACTTTCATGTTTTCATGTTTTTATATCGTATACTTGCTATGTTCATTAGTACACTATTAGTACATGATTTCTTTATGTTTTTGCTATGTATGTCCATTGTGTGCATACTTAGTACATCGTTTTACATGACATTTTCATGCTACGTATGTCCATTGTGTGCATACCTAGTGCAGTGTTTTACATGACATTTTCACGCTATGTATGTTCATCATACTTAGTGCATTTGTTTTACATGAAATTTCACGCTATGTGTGTACATTTGATTACATACTTAGTGCATTGTTTTCACATGCTTACATTTGGTATATGATTTGGTTTGTTTAACGGTTCTTTATTACATTCATTAACACCGATCATGCCGCTCGGTAGTAGGTAGTGGTACCATAGGACTTGATAAATCCCGTTCCTAAAATCCTAGGTTTGTTTGGATGGATGGAATGACCAAATCCGAAAACATTTCTTTTGATAACCTTTACTCTAAGGTTATCCTGCTGTCTCAAGGCTTGGATGTATGCGTTAACTCACAACATAAATGTGGTATCAGTAAAGCATGCATTACCACAAAACATAACTTTGATTTAAACCAAGTTTTACTTCAATACTTTGTTTTTGTGCATTTTACCTATGGTTTACTTGATGCATTTCACTAGCCATACATATCATTTTGGTTACACATTACATGACTACATTTTGGACTTCTAAACACTTGACATTGGTTTATACAAGAACATTTGATGGTTGGTTTAAACATGAACATTTTACATTGGTGGTTTGTTTGGGTTAAGTGGTTTGGATAACGAGGTGCGTGTAATATGATACAATCATGGTGGATACGCCGCTGGTACTTCCTATATATAAGTGCTTGTATAATATTACATATCGTAGCGTTATTTAGATCATTTCAGTTTAGACATATAACATTTTACACAAATAACATATTTTTCACAAGACTTTGTTTTTACAAAACAAATTGTTTATACAACTTATTTTTACCTGGTTATTCATTTAACCATACATTATTCTTTTATATATACATATCAACTGATTTATTATCGCTTTTCAAACTTTTTATAAAAGCAAACACTTAAACTGGATTCATGACAAGTTTTCATTAACATTTTCTTAAACCTAAGTCATGAATCCTATTTTCACAAAACCTGTGTACTCGCCGGCATTTTTATGCTGATGTATTTTCACATGTGTTCAGGTACAATAGTTGATGATAATTGATGATGATATCAATGCATGCTCACATAGGATTGGACGAGGCCTTAGTGACAATAAAAGATGCAAGACTAGTTAAATTTTGTTTTACTTCTTTGTTTGTTAAGACATTGTAACTCTTTTAATCAATAAAACAAGATTTCATTTTTCCATGTGTTATGAAACAATGATTCTGTTACAACACTCCCCGATGATTCCGCCACGTATTGTTGTTTTACGTGGTCGGGGTGTGACATCACAATCATGGGTTGAACATCAAACAAGTCCTGTCGCCATAACTCTAGAACAAAATCATACATTTTAACGAATCACTAATGACCCCCTTCCCAATTAGATCTAGTCAATCTGTTAACCGAAGAATCATTATACTTTCTCACCAAATACGATCCTAGTTGGTAGATTAGCATACAACCACTCAAAATAACATCAAGACATGTTTCTAGCATGACTCTCGATCATGATCAGTCAACACACATCAATCAACAAGTTCGCATAAAAACCAAGAACAATTAACAAGAATTAGAACAAGTATGACCATACTAACCAAGGGGGTCAAAGAGGGTATGCTAGAACGATGAAGGTGACGTTTCGAGGAGGAGAGCTTGCTGAAGGAACTGCCGGCGTGGATCTTGGAAGCAACTAGGGTTTGCAAATTGTGAAGGAATTGTATACTCCTTTTCATAATCACGCGTATACAAGGTCACAAGGAATGGGTTGGGTTCTTATCGGTTTGGGCCTGATGGTAAGTGTGTGTGGGCCTAGAAGTATGTGGACGAGATAGGAGTGTGCGATCCGATGCTTTGTGCGGCTAAGTATTTTGAACATAACCATCAAATAACTCCAACCATTAAATAAGACCAATCAACTGTATTCAATCACGTTATCCATTTCATAACACATACACGTAATTACGACATACAACGAGTCATGAAAGGAACTAACACATAGAAAAGATATATGGAAACACGAGTTATCACAAAAGGTCATTAATGACATTTCAAAACCTTCTAGCCTACTTTTAGCCACACATTTTATTTATTCATGTGACCATTGTATAACAATTCAAAACTTTTAGCCACACTATAAAAAAATAATGTGACATTTACAAGCCACAACTTGAAAAGTGTGGCCAAATGTGATCTACGGCCACATATATTTGTTTCATGTGACCAAAAACACATGTATTTGACACGTCTAGCCACACTTTAAGAAAAATGTGACATATTTTAGCCACACTAGCAAAGTGTGGCCAAATGTGATAAAAGATCACGGTATTTATTTTCATGTGACCAATAATACATGTATTCGAAACCTTTACCCACACTTTAATAAAAAACTGTGACACTTATTAGCCACACAAGAAAAGTGTGGCCAAATTTGATCTACGACCATAGTATTTGTTTCGTGTGACGAAAAATGTGACAACCCTCACCAAATCAGGTATCCGTACGAATTAATTAATATTTAATTAATGCTTAATTACTGTGCTTGCTTACAATTGTGGTTAAACTGCTACGTGAATTCTGATACATACATGTACATGCATCATACTTTATTAACTGTCACTCCATTTATTTGCACCGAACTATAGTGACAAACTTCATGCACAATAGCACAGTAGCACAATGAATGGATAACCCAGAAAACATGCTGACATAGCCAACATCAGACAGACACTGTCTCTAAGGCCAGTATGAGTCGGGAATAGATCACTACACTAGTAGGGAGTGTAGGGAAATGAGGATTGTATAACTACGTCACTAGGCATTAGTTATAGTGACCGGATGTGCCTAAAACATGTTTTAAACACAAAATTCTGCACTTTAATACAAAATTCAGCATTTAAGCTAACTAGTAAAGTGCAAAAACATGGGAAAATAATACTAGACACTTTCCAAAGTGTCGGGAATTCATTGTGTCACTAAAAATAATATTAAAGACACTTTAAATGCTTATTAAGCACTTTAACGGATCAGTATCCAACCGAACAACCGGACTTTACCCGGAACATAAAAATATTGACAATGACATTGTTTATCCTTTTCTGAGCTAGTTAGGGTCCCCGAATACCCTTACACCCGTTATATTTCATAACACACAAATAACCTATCTTAATTCCTAACTTAACATAACTAGACATTAACCATCTAGTTGAAATCCAACTAGATAACCCCCCCCCCCCCAACGATCGGCCCCACAAGAGGAGACACACTCTTACCATTTTGAATATTTTATTTCTTGTTGTCTTATATCTAGAGGGCACATAATCTAGTGGTTAATAAGGGTGTATGGATTATAAATTTAACCAAGTGTCCACCATTTCACATAATCACCAGCTCAAAAATCACTTCTCTCCCTCTCCTCTCATCATTCTCGGCCGAGAACTGCCACACACCCACACCCACACCCACTTTCAAGTTTCAATCTTGTATTTCCACATACATATCAAGGTGCTAGAGTTCATACGAGGAGGCTCGGTGCTTACGGAATCACAAGGACCTCTCTACATCGCTATTAACCACCTTGTTTTCGCTTGATTTCTTCCCTAGCCTTGAGCTAGTTGTAAGTGATTCTAAACACCCTCTTGATCTTGTCTAAAGTGGTTAATAAGAGATTTAACGGGTAAAAATCATGAACACTAAAGATCAAAGCTTAAAGACTTAAAAGTATGATGAATATGGTGGTTAAAGAGTGAATAATGGTGTAAAACTCATGAATCTTGTTTAGTTATGGTTATTTTATGTTGTTGGTTGCTAGTAGTAGAACGGATCGTCATCTAACTAGGCTAGGTCATGTTCATGAAACATGAACTAGTGTTATGTAAAGTGTGAAAATGGTAAGATGATGAACTCTACTACTTATGAACATGAACTTGTGTAAAAGTGATTTTTCTTGTAAAATGGAGTTCAAAACTAGTAGATCTAAAGATCTACAAGTGGTATTTTCGAAGAACCAAGTGTTAGATGCAATCTCGTTTAAAAGCCGGATCTTTCTTGAAACAAAGGCATTTTTGTGAACAACCAAGTGTGTAAACACTTGTGTGACAAAAGGTTTTAACAAAGATATATTTTCGTAATCCTTGGACTAGAAGTTGTAAAGATGCATTTTCTTTAAAAATAAAGCATCCAAGAAACCGATTTCATTTTTAAAGGTAAAAAGATCTACTAAAAATATTGGAAAGTTACTACATACTTTTACACAACTTACAAGTTCATGTGTTTGCGATTTATACTTGTTTTGACTAGTTTAATGTTTGAACATTGTTTGTTGATGACGGGAAAAATTGATTGGTTGAGTTGTTAAAAGAAAATGATACGCTTGTAAGCGTGGCCACCTCCAGTTATAGAGGAAACTCTGGCGAATTTTTTTTCAGAAAATAACACTTGGAATATTTTCATGACAAGTGTCTATAAATATACTTTTAACTTATTTTTCCAAATAAAATTCGCCATGAATTTTTACTACAAAATTTCCAAGTGTCGGAGGTGGGATTTTCATAAACAAAACTTGCTAAATATATATTTAGAATATATATTTTTCATAGTAACACTTGTGTGAATTTTTATGATTATTTTGTGAACTACATAAATATTATTTTTAGAGTAAAAATAATATTACTGGAATACACTGAAAAGTAACGACTCCAAAATAATGCGAACGCCTTCATAATATTTAAGTTACACCGGTATTATTATTATTACCACCCGAACTTTAAATTTAACTTATGTATTTTCAGAAAATACTCTTAAATGCGTATTTTGATAAAAGTATTATTTTGGGAAAATTATATGGAATAAAATATAATATTTTTGGGAAAATATTTATATTTTGGAGATAGAATGTTTTGGACAAATGAATTAAAATATATTTTATTAAGTGGGACTTGATAATATATTTTTGGAATTATAAGAAAACACACATGTATTACAACCCCCTTCCTTGGGAAGGAATAAAATTACTAAATAATTAAGAAGTGTAAACACGAAATAGTTGTCTAACTATTTCCCAAAAACATTAAACCTTAAGCCAAGGCACGGCCGTCTGACTAATAGAAGTTAGTACGTGTAGGTCGTCACATAGCGGGTTGACTGGGAGATACTATTTCGAGGCGCACTTCAGTGAGTTCATGTCCCCCTTTTCTCTTAAACTGTTTTCAGTTTCTAAACTGCGGGGGTGAAATACATGTTACAATGTTTACGAATACTTTATACATGGTATGGTTAGCGTAAGGAGGGTTATTACTTAGATCATGTGAGTGGGTAGGCGGAACTGGAGGCCATTAATCCTCAGTGTAGGACCGAGGGTCTTTAGCGGTAGATCTATCTGGGTGTAGCGAGCCCAACCCCAGGCCCAACAGTACGGACCTCTGGGTGACTTGGTACCTAACGCAAAAATCTACTAGGTTTGAGTCTTCCTACTGCACTTCACACATATCAATGGCCTTGCAAACCATTGGTAATCTCTTTATTTCCTTATTTGCTACATACCTGGATTTTATAATTACAAAGGTTTTACATACTCACTGCACATGAACTCGCTCAACATTTTTGCTGATTTTTCCAACTTACATGTATTTCAGGGAACTAAGGATCTGGCACGGTATGCTACGTTTTCACGCTGCGTAAGAGTTATGAGGTCATCCAAGTTTAGGGGTTGTGGCTTTTACCTGGACGAGTCACAGTTCTTAAACTACGTCTGTTCTATGTTTGTGGTTATGTCTTCTGAACAATGTTTTTATATTATTAGGTTGTAATTTCCGTTGCATGTGTCAACGCTTTAAAACAATGTTGTGGTACTTTTATTTTAAAACTTAAATCAATGGATGATCTGCATGGTTTTACTTTCATATAGCTTAGTTGTGATTAAGCTATGGTATTAAGAAGTCACACAAAATTAACCCACGCTTCCGCAAAGCCAGGGTGTGACAGCTTGGTATCAGAGCTTTGATCATAGCGAACTAGGATTCCTTCTCGAGTCTAGACTATGATCACTAGGGCTCTCACGAAAACATTTTTACATTGCATACACTACGTCCAGATCCAGAGTACAAAATATTTTTACAAACAAAAGTTGAGCACATTTTATATGTTAGTTATGGCTCAGTCTGGGAGGCTGAGGGAATGGTCTAGTGGGACTAGGAGGCTCAGTCTGAGAGGCTAGGGAGTGGTCTAGTGGGACTAGGGAGTCAGTCTGGGAGGCTGGGAGGTTAATCTAGTGGGACTAGGGAGTTCACTCTGAGAGACTAGGAGATTCAGTCTGAGAGGCTGGGAGGCTAGTGGGACTAGGAGAACTATTTGATTGCTTATTGGTGACTAACATGTTTATTTGACTATATGATTGATTGTTTGTGCATGTGTGTGTTTGTGTTACAGACATCATGCCTTCATCTGGTACTCGAGAGTCAGACACTACGGACCCCATGGCTATAGTATCAGACGACATCGTTTCATCAGAGCACGAGGTGTATACTTCGGATACTACCAGCACGGACGATGACGACTTCCATCCCTTTGCGCTGCCCGATGTCGTAGCAGAGCCTGCTAATGGCCATATCGTTGGGGATTTACCACTCGCGGTGATCCCTGCTCCTGTGCCCCTTGCCGCTTACCCTATTGTTGATATGCCCCTCGACGTAGTCGCTGATGACGACGTCGACTTGTTTGATGAGGACCCACTCGAGGATGACTTTGAGGGCGAGGCCCATATTGCTGCTGGTGATCTGCTACTTCTTGCAGATGCTCCTGCTAAGGAGGCACCCGTCCATTCACCAGTTCCAGACTCCTTTGAGTATGTGGCATCCGCACCTTCGCATGCGCAGGGAGTGCAGCACCATTCGCATGACGCAGACCCTGATAGGGCGTCCTCCGCTGCACCTGCCCCTGCCCCTAGTTTTTAGTTCGATCATGATATTGATGATGATTCAGATCCTGTTTTCCCACCTGGTTTTGATTCAAACCATAACATTGAGTTCGTCCATTTAGATCAGCCAATGGAGGATCCCGTAGCCCCTGTTGACCCTATGTTTGCTGATCCCACTGATTTTGAGATGGAGTTTGATGATCTGGAGCCTGCTGTGGCCCCTGAGCCAGTTGATGCTCCTGTCCTCGTATTAGAGCATGACCCTGATCATGCCGATGCACCCGTTGTTGCTCCTTTGGTTGATGATGTACCTTTTGATGATGCACCCGTTTTCGCACCACCCATTGTGGGCCAACCTGATGATGTTCCACCGTTGGTGGATGATCATGCTGTTATTGCTCATATTGATGCTCCTCATGTTGCTGACATTCCTGCTGATCCTGTTGTTGTGTAACACCTCGAAAAATTACGTCCAATAATGCGTTGACACGTGTCATGGGCATTGGATATGCGAAAACATACTTTAGAGGGGCTAAAGTTGACAAACAGTGAAAACTATGGAACGTAAGGGTCCAAAGTGTCAACAAGGGATAAATAGACTCTATAATAACCCTACATAATGTTTATAACCTTAAACGGATGGATCATGGATCATACGAAGCGGAAATTGCACAAAAGTGAGGAATTACAAACTATAGGGGCTAAAAGTGTCAACATGTTGAATTTATACCTCTGAGTGATCTTTTGGCAGACCCGAAGCCTTGTAATGCTAAAATATACTCACTAGAATATGTGGTAAAAATTTCATGAAGTTTCGTTATCGTATGAGAAAGTTATGGCCAAAACCGTACTTGAGGGGTTAAAAGCGTCAACGTCGAATTTCATAGCTTTTCGGGTGAGCGCAAAGTTAACCGAGGACATTACCATGTTGGTAAATGTCCCAAGGTTCTTAAAAACCAAGTTTGGGGGGTTACGAGTCAAGATTCATAGCCAAAACCTCGCGTGCGAAGACAGGGACCAAAACTGCCAACATTTGACAAAGTTTGGTAGCTGCAGAACCCCAGGCGGCCCGCCTGGGCTGCCTAATGCGGGCCGCGACCCACTGCCAGATGCAGAACTCGCGAACTGTAACCATTTTGGTCCGAATTTTGAATGGAAAACAGCTAGCATCACCTCTAAAACTCACCAATGGGTGGACATGCAATATGGGACACTTGTGAGCCTCTTATAACCTCTGAAACTCCTTAAAATCTGATCAAAGGCATCACATTTTGAGTACTTGTGTTAGTAACAAGAACACTCACAACTTCAAGAATTCACAAGGCTTCTCCAGGAGCAATCTGATCATCAAGGCAACCTCCAAGTGCTATCTAGGCTTCATTAGGACCTTTGTAAGCACTCATATCATTCTCTAATCCGTTCTAGCATAGATTATTAGTTAAAAGTCAAACCGTTGTTCATATAGTTTGACTTTTCGATTAAACGAAATTGGCTCTGTCATTTCTCAAATTGAAACCACTTATAAGTTGGTATGTATGTGGGAAACAAACCCTCAAAAGGGTATTCTCTGATTCCCACTCTAAGCATGCTATTTGTCGAGTCAAAGATGTTCCTAAAAAGTCAACATAAATCGTTTTTGCGAAATATAGCATAAATGGTAATGTAGATGACATGCAATCAGTTTGATCATCAAAAATAACTTTATAATGAATATAAGAATATGTTTTACCATGATCAACTCGACAATCTTTAGTATAAACCCGGATTGGAACCGAAAGTCTTATAAAACGACTTTTTCGTTGACTCTCGATTCGGATCCGTGCATGCATGCTTGAGATCTGTATTAGAGTTTATTTTTGACCATTTTTATTTATGTATAACTCTCTGGAATTTTTACAACTTGAGTCTATGCTTAACCGATTCATATGCATGTTTCCGATTTTGCTTAAAAGTTGACTATTTTGCCCTTTTTGATATAAAACGTGATTTTTGGAAAAGTGAAAGAGTAGAAATCTTTATTTCTTATTTATAAACCTGCACCGAAAATTTGAGATCAGTTGGTGGTCCAGATTTTGAGTTATTGCCGATAGCGTAAAACTATATCTTTATGTTAAATAAACGGCGCATTTAGCGTATAGTCTATTTAAGGCCACTTTTTGATATAAAAACTTTTTACCCACTGATGTTAAATAATATTTTGGGATTTTTAATGATTTTTATTTAATTTTTGGCTGATCGTATCATAGATCGCTAAGTCGATTCGGTTAATGCCGGTTTTGACCATTTAAGCCATAAAATGAGATTTATACATCCTTTTGACCCCAAACCTTTTTCTACTGATTTTATTTGTTAAATAAATTATTTTGAGCATTCTGGAAATATAAAAATCTCAGCTTTCTTTTGAAAACCCGGACACAGCTTTAAATCGCATTTTTAGCGTTTTTAACGCATAGTATGCGTTATACACATATTAAACATATAAGATTCATACCTACTGATGTGTTTAGAATATTTTCATATAATAACAGTAAGTATAAGTTTTTGAACTCAGATTTCCAGTTTTGACATTTTTAGCCCTTGTGAAATTACTAAAATACCCCTACGGTGCATAGTTTGATTTTAAATGATGAGTTTGGTATACGGGTCATACCCTACTGTTATAATATGTCAAACTAAGTATATTTACTGTATAAACCAGACCTGTAACTCAGATTTCTAATTTAACTCTTTTACAATCTTTTAAATGACCAAAATGCCATTATAAGGCATAAATTGAGTTTAAAATTATTCGGGGCATAATAGAACATAACTTGCTGATATTATATCATATTTAAAGCATATTATCTCAGGGAACTTGCATATGACTCTTTTGCCTACCCGTAACGCTCTTTTAGCGTTCGGTTCGGTTTATGTAACTAGTTTGCATAAACTGACCGAAACGGGTCAAACGTTATCATTTTTGTCTCAAAATCCAGAATGTATTTAGTATACCCATATTATACAAGTATTCAAACTTGTCGGGTCTACATCACATTCTATCCGGTCTTTCGCTTAATCGTGCGCTTGTACCGTATCGTCCTTAAAAACTAACCGGTCAAGCTTAGGCTTAAATAAAAGACCCGTTAGGAATCTAATAGGTTATTATAAACCTTTGTTCCAGAATAGGAGGCCCAGTAAAAGCTATCTACACTTACCAATTGTGATTCATACTTACTCAGGTAAATACATTTTGACTTATTTTCCCTATACGGGCTTGGGGTACGGTATATAGAATACCGCTTGATCGAGCGTACAAATCTTGCACCCTTGGGTATGCAATTGGAATAATTTGATCGGCTCGTTTAAACAGTCTTGTTTTACTTTAAGCCTTTGGGGGGTTAACGACCGTGTCCCGGATATCCTTGGCATTATCTTACGAGATGGCCACGACCTGAGCATGGGTTGTAGGCGTACACTCGTCATGTATAACTCATTAATGTGGTGTGTCAATTAATCTTTAACCCGGACAAGATCCCGGGCTACCAAACGTACGAGTAGCATGTAATTCGTTCACAAGTTTATATTGCATAATTATCCCAAGTTAATAAAAATATTTATGCCATGTGCATTTAAATCAATTTTCAATCATTTTCAAAATGAGTCAGTTAATTTGTATTTACCAGTGTAAACTGACGTATTTTCCCAAAAGGTTAAGTGCAGGTACTATACGTACTAGGCTGGCTGTTTCCTAAAGAGCGTCCACAATAGTCTCGCAAGCTCGGACGACAATAAACTGTTGAACAATTATCTTATTTTATTTGATCCGCCTGTGGATCCGTTTCAACTACTTGTGATATTTATTATTACATTTTATTTAAAGTTGAAATGAATCTATTTCTGCTTCCGCTGTGCATTATTATATTGTGTTGTTTGTCTATGACGATGCCAACTACGTCACCATACCCCACACCGGGCCCACCGGTGACACGTGGAGATCGGGGTGTGACAGGTTGGTATCAGAGCCAACGCTGAGTGAATTAAACACTAGTCTTTTGTGTTTAATCTCAGTTACACAATTGCACATTCCTCGATTTTCGAGTCTAGACAAAGAACTTAGGAAATGTTCAAATTCCTTTTATTTTTTTTCTAACTTTGTCTTATATATATTTTGTTGTGCCACTTGTTTGATTTTTGACAGGTTCAAAATGCCGCCACGTGTACGAGGAAGGGGACGAGGAGCATTCGCCACCTCACATGACCATGAGGCAGGGCCTTCGCATAGTCGAGCCCCATCAGCATCCCATAACACTGATGCCCGAGATCTTTGGAGATCGTTCGCTGAACCCGCTAGGCACTCACTGAGTACCTCACCTTCCCTACCTCACTCTTTTGGGCCTCACTCTGAAAATGGGCCCCACAACTCCCATGGATCTTTCATTCCTCTACCCCAGTCGCCTTATGACTACCCAGCACCCGTATATCAGGGCCTGTACAACCCTGATGCCTACTTGGAAGAACCAGTGGGTCATAACCCACTTGGACCTGAAGACCACTTCCCGGGTGGCAACGAGATGGAGGTCGATGAGGACACCGATCCCTCCATGCCACCGTCCGGCACGCCGAACCACCCCATTGAGATATCTAATGGGTCACCGTTCAGGGGATCACCTTACAATGGTGTTGACAGCTACGAGGAGAGGTTTAAGCAGCACGACTAGGTTTTTACCCCTAGTTACCATAACTCTCCCATGCACCAGTCCTACCACAGCTCTCCTGTGCACTCACAGCATCACTCCCAGCAGCAGCTTCAGCAGCAGCCTCAACAGCAGGATCCTTCTGAGGGATTCTGGTGCGACGTAGTCACTCCGCCGCCGCCACCACCTCCGGTTTTGCCTCCTCCGCCTCAGAGGCAAAGGAGGAACGCCCGTATGTCTACGCGAGGAGGGATACGCATTGGCACCCCTCGACATTCAGGTAGCAGCCACTACTCGCCGCTTCACGAGGAGTCAGAGATGGGAGAATCTCAGCATCCCGTCTCAGAGGTGACTTCTGCGCCTATTGTGCCACTGCCACCGCAGAACTTTGGAGAGCCAATCCCTGCGTATGCTAGCGCAGCACAGTTCAACCCTTTCGAGCCGACTTTTCCCCCCAGGATATGACTATACAGGGGATCCCTACTGGATAGCTTCAGGCTACAACCCTCTCAATCAGGAGAGCGTTTTTGGAGGTCCCTGGGCTACGGGACAATCAGCTTTTGGATACCCACCGCATGGATACCAGCAGCCGCAGCCTCCTCAACTACAGCAGTATCAGCCACCGCCGCCGACGCCGATGATGTCGCCACCGCAAGTCCAAGAAATCATGCAAGGGATAAACGACGTGCGACGTGAGTTGCGACATGAGATGCGGGAAGATCGCCGCCACAACCGCGGAATGTTTAAGAAGATGGTTGACTTGATCAAGGGTAAGGGTAAGAAGGATTATTAAATCCTTTGTTTGTTAGCTCATTTACTCATGTCCCTGCGAGGACATTTATTCCTGTATTCTACCCCTGCGTGGGTATGATATTTCTGTTTAATCCCTGCGTGGGTTTGTTTTGTTTGTTTGTTATTTGGTTTAGCCCCTGCGTGGGCATGTTATTCAAGAAAAAGTCCCGTTTAGGGCAAAGTTGTACTAGTCTACTTTTATTTAAAAATGGTTAATTTAAGTTTTTCATTTTACCTATATGCATGACATAATATACAAATAAATGAAAAATATCAATTATTATTTTGATTTACCATTTTAATAAGAATCTTAAAAAGGTAAAACCTAGCTTGAATGTCTTATTAAAAGTCCTGGCCAATATGGTAAAACCTGGTTAAAAAGATTCAAATCCCTGTTAACATCTGTAAACATGTTAACATTCTTGGCTAAGCGTGATCCGTAAAATCACACAAGCCACCCTTTTAATAAATCATCTACAGATTATATCTGTATACAAGTCTGATTATGACTTGATGCCTACGGGTTATGACTATGTCATATAAAACAAAAAGGCAGTTGTGGTTTATAACTCCCTGCCAAGCAAAGGATTATTTGTTTAATTATACAATTTTTGATCCTATAAAAATCTAAATTAAAATTTAGAAGTTGTCCGAAGTGACTAGGCCTATGGTGCCAATATATATATTTCATTCTATAATATAGTTGCTAATGAAAGCCTGAATGAAATTAATTAAATTAACTATTATGGTTATTAATACCATGGTTAATAAATCGTCTAAGACGATAATACTGTTAGGTTTCTAAATAGACCTTGTCCTTACTTTATTGTAGCTCTTAAAGCTACATGGCAAAATCGGAAGAAACAAACAGTCGTTCTGAAGAACACCCTGATAACACCAAGATTCATGTAACTGGTGCGGAACTGCAAGCACTGGTAGAAAACGCTGTTGCCAAAGCTATTGATAGGCAATTCAGAGAATCGAGCGGGACTCGGAGTAGGACCCAAACCGTATCGCACGCCAAGCCCAAGACTCATTCGGAGGCTCATAGCAAGCCGCCTTCTAAGAAAAATGAACCGAAGAAGGATGATGAGGATAATCACTCCTCCAACCACATCAGTGTACCGAAACAAGAAATCAAGCAGAAGCATGATACGCACAGTAAGTCCTCTACGTATAAATATTTCGTTTCATGCAAACCCAGAGATTTCACTGGGGAAAAGGGAGCAGTCGACTGCATGACGTGGTTAGATGAGATGGATACGGTTGTTGATATCAGCGGGTGTGCTGATAGGGACGTAGTGAAGTACGTGTCCCAGTCATTTAAAGGAGATGCATTAGCGTGGTGGAAATCACTCCTACAAGCTGCCGGTAAGGCTACCCTCTACAATATGTCATGGGAACAGTTTGTGGCCCTGATCAAGGAAAATTTCTGCCCGCAACATGAGGTCGAGAGAATTGAGTCGGATTTCGTATCCCTAGTGATGAAGAACCTCGACTGTCAGGCATATCTCACCACATTCAACACTTTATCTCGATTAGTGCCGTATTTGGTGACCCCGGAGCCGCGAAGGATTGCCCGTTTTATTGGGGGTCTGGCACCAGAGATCAAGGCGAGCGTTAAGGCATCAAGGCCTACGACATTCAGATCAGTAGCTGATCTATCCCTCTCCCTCACTCAAGATGTAGTCAGATTGAGAGCCCTTAAGAGCTCGGAGGAAAACAAGAGGAAACGTGAGGATGACACCTCACGAAGATTGCAGAAACGACACCGAGGGAACAACGACCACAGGAAAGGGTCGGGATTCAAGAAGGGAGATCATCAGTCGGGTGAGAAACCCAGGTGCAAGGTTTGTAGGAAGCATCATTTTGGGAGATTCAGACAGGAGTCTAGATCCCAATCTCAGCAGAAATTATGTGGGATTTGTAAGTCCCCGGATCATAAGGCGTTAGATTGTAAGAAGCTTAAGGATGCAACTTGTTATGGTTGCAATGAGAAAGGGCACATCCGACCTAATTGCCCAAAGAATGCTAAGAAAGCCGATGAGGGAAAGAAGACCAATGCAAGAGTCTTCAAAATGGACGCGAAGGAAGCAGTTCAGGACGACAACGTCATTACAGGTACTTTTCTTGTAAATGATGTTTTACTAGAGTTCTATTTGATTCAGGAGCAGATAAGTCATTTGTAGATGATAAGTTCTGTAAATTGTTAAACCTACCTGTTAAAACCTTAAGTGTGAAGTACGAGGTGGAATTAGCCGATGGAACTATAGAAACCGCCTCGACTGTTCTAGATGGATGTGTTATATCCATTAGGAATCATTCTTTCCCGTTATCCTTGCTTCCCTTTAAGCTAGCCGGATTCGATATAGTGATAGGCATGGATTGGTTATCGCGTAACCAAGCCCAGATTGTGTGCGACAGAAAGCAAGTGGTAGTTAAGACTCCGTCTGGTGAGTCACTTACTATCCAAGGAGATACCCAGCATGGATTGCCTGAGCAAGTGTCCATGCTCAAGGCATCCAGATGTCTGCAGAAGGGATGTGTCATTTATATGGCACTAGTTACTATTGATGAGCCAAAGCCGAAGATCGAAGATATCCCTGTCATCTCAGAATACCCTGAAGTATTTCCTGAAGAACTACCCGGTTTGCCACCAGATAGGCAAGTGGAGTTTCGAATAGACATCATTCCAGGTGCAGTGCCAGTAGCAAGAGCACCATATAGGTTGGCACCAACGGAGATGAAGGAGTTGAGGACGCAATTGGATGATCTGTTAGCTAAGGGTTTTATTAGACCTAGCTCGTATCCTTGGGGAGCGCCAATCTTGTTTGTTAAAAAGAAGGATGGATCGATGCGTCTGTGCATCGATTATCGTGAGCTTAACAAGGTCACTATCAAGAATAGGTATCCGTTACCCAGGATTGACGACCTATTCGATCAGTTGCAAGGAGCAAGTTATTTCTCAAAGATCGATTTGAGGTCAGGCTATCACCAGCTAAAGGTCAAGGAGGAAGACGTACACAAGACAGCGTTTAGGACTCGTTATGGACATTACGAGTTCCTAGTGATGCCTTTTGGGCTCACCAACGCACCAGCCGCATTCATGGATCTCATGAATCGGGTCTGCAAGCCTTATCTGGATAAATTCGTCATCGTCTTTATCGACGACATCCTTATCTACTCGAAGAGCCAAGCCGACCATGAGAAACACCTTCGTTGTATTCTCAAACTTCTGCATCACGAGAAACTTTATGCCAAATTTTCGAAGTGCGAATTTTGGCTTCGAGAAGTCCAATTTCTTGGACATGTGGTAAGCGAGCGTGGTATCCAAGTAGATCCCGCTAAAGTAGAAGCAGTCATGAACTTGCAGGAGCCAAAGACTCCTACCGAGATTCGTAGTCTCCTCGGATTAGCAGGATACTATAGGCGATTCATCGAGAACTTTTCAAGGATTGCCGCGCCCCTGACTTCGTTGACTCGTAAGAAGATTAAGTTTGATTGGGGCCCTAAGCAGCAAGAATCCTTCGACATTTTGAAGAAGAAGTTGAGCAATGCACCAGTGTTAACATTGCCCGATGGAATAGAAGAATTTGTGGTGTATTGTGATGCATCACATACTGGTATGGGCTGTGTACTCATGCAAAGAGGCAAAGTCATTGCCTACGCTTCTCGACAGTTAAAAGTACATGAGAAGAACTACACCACCCACGATTTGGAATTGGGTGCTGTTGTATTTGCATTGAAGCTATGTAGACATTACTTGTATGGAACCAAGTGTATAATTTATTCGGATCATAAGAGTCTTCAACACTTGTTCAATCAGAAGGAATTGAACATGCGACAAAGGCGATGGATGGAAACTTTAAACGATTACGACTGTGAGATAAGATACCATCCAGGCAAGGCCAATGTGGTTGCCGACGCCTTGAGCAGAAAGGAAAGGGTGAAACCGATCAGAATCAATGACAAGCGCATTGAGATAAGGAATAATTTGAACGAAAGGGTGTTAGCTGCACAGAAGGAAGCTGTGTTGGAAGCTAACTATCCTGAAGAGAAGTTAGGAGTAACTGAGGAGCAGTTATCCTACGACAAAGATGGAATGCTAAGACTAAACAGACGAATATGGGTTCCAGTTTATGGAGGACTTCGGGATGTTATCCTTCAGGAAGCCCACAGCTCTAAATATTCCATTCATCCTGGAGCTGATAAGATGTACCAGGATCTGAAAGCAAACTACTGGTGGATTGGTTTGAAAAAGTCAGTAGCTGAGCATGTAGCTAAATGTTTGACTTGTGCGCAAGTCAAGGCTGAACATCAGAAGCCGTCAGGTTTGCTTCAACAACCTGAAATTCCCAAGTGGAAATGGGAAATGGTGACAATGGATTTCATCACCAAGTTACCAAAGACGAGAAAAGGAAATGATACCATATGGGTCATAGTAGATAGACTGACAAAGTCAGCTCATTTTCTACCCATCAAGGAGACGTATAGCTCCGATATGTTAGCTCAATTATACGTTGATAAGATTGTAGCGTTGCATGGTATACCTGTATCTATTATCTCCGATAGAGATACTAGATATACGTCGCATTTTTGGAAGAGTTTCCAACAATCGTTGGGCACTCGTTTGAATTTTAGTACGGCCTATCATCCTCAGACTGATGGTCAGAGTGAGCGTACTATTCAAACTTTGGAAGACATGCTTCGTGCATGTGCGATCGACTTGGGTGATAGTTGGGATAAGAACTTACCACTGATTGAATTCTCCTACAACAATAGCTACCACTCCAGCATAAAAGCTGCGCCTTTTGAGGCCCTATACGGTAGAAAGTGTAGATCGCCCATCTGTTGGGCAGAAGTTGGAGATGTCCAACTGTCAGGACCAGATATCGTTTTTGAGACGACGGACAAGATCGTGCAGATTCGCGATCGTTTGAAAGCTGCCAGGGATAGGCAGAAGAGTTATGCGGATCCTAAGCGCAAGGATTTTCACTTCGATGTGGGTGATAAAGTGTTGCTTAAAGTATCGCCCTGGAAGGGGGTGATGCGATTTGGTAAGAAAGGCAATCTAAGCCCGAGATATATAGGACCTTTCGAAATTGTCGAACGTGTCGGGTCAGTTGCTTACAAGTTAAACTTGCCTGAAGAACTTAGCGCTATTCATAATGTGTTCCACATCTGTAATTTAAAGAAGTGTTTCGCTGACGAATCACTGGTTATACCGCATACAGATATACATATAGATGAGAGTTTGAAGTTCGTGGAAAAACCATTGTCGATCGAGGATCGACAGGTTAAGAAGCTCCGGAGAAAGTACATACCTATTGTTAAGGTCAAGTGGGATGCCCGTAGAGGTCCCGAATACACGTGGGAAGTGGAATCCACGATGAAGGAAAAATACCCTCACTTGTTTCAGTAAATCTCGAGGTCGAGATTTCTTTTAAGGGGGTGAGGGTGTAACACCTCGAAAAATTACGTCCAATAATGCGTTGACACGTGTCATGGGCATTGGATATGCGAAAACATACTTTAGAGGGGCTAAAGTTGACAAACAGTGAAAACTATGGAACGTAAGGGTCCAAAGTGTCAACAAGGGATAAATAGACTCTATAATAACCCTACATAATGTTTATAACCATAAACGGATGGATCATGGATCATACGAAGCGGAAAATTGCACAAAAGTGAGGAATTACAAACTATAGGGGCTAAAAGTGTCAACATGTTGAATTTATACCTCTGAGTGATCTTTTGGCAGACCCGAAGCCTTGTAATGCTAAAATATACTCACTAGAATATGTGGTAAAAATTTCATGAAGTTTCGTTATCGTATGAGAAAGTTATGGCCAAAACCGTACTTGAGGGGTTAAAAGCGTCAACGTCGAATTTCATAGCTTTTCGGGTGAGCGCAAAGTTAACCGAGGACATTACCATGTTGGTAAATGTCCCAAGGTTCTTAAAAACCAAGTTTGGGGGGTTACGAGTCAAGATTCATAGCCAAAACCTCGCGTGCGAAGACAGGGACCAAAACTGCCAACATTTGACAAAGTTTGGGTGCTGCAGAACCCCAGGCGGCCCGCCTGGGCTGCCTAATGCGGGCCGCGACCCACTGCCAGATGCAGAACTCGCGAACTGTAACCATTTTGGTCCGAATTTTGAATGGAAAACAGCTAGCATCACCTCTAAAACTCACCAATGGGTGGACATGCAATATGGGACACTTGTGAGCCTCTCATAACCTCTGAAACTCCTTAAAATCTGATCAAAGGCATCACATTTTGAGTACTTGTGTTAGTAACAAGAACACACACAACTTCAAGAATTCACAAGGCTTCTCCAGGAGCAATCTGATCGTCAAGGCAACCTCCAAGTGCTATCTAGGCTTCATTAGGACCTTTGTAAGCACTCATATCATTCTCTAATCCGTTCTAGCATAGATTATTTGTTAAAAGTCAAACCGTTGTTCATATAGTTTGACTTTTCGATTAAACAAAATTGTCTCTGTCATTTCTCAAATTGAAACCACTTATAAGTTGGTATTTATGTGGGAAACAAACCCTCAAAAGGGTATTCTCTGATTCCCACTCTAAGCATGCTATTTGTCGAGTCAAAGATGTTCCTAAAAAGTCAACAGAAATCGTTTTTGCGAAATATAGCATAAATGGTAATGTAGATGACATGCAATCAGTTTGATCATCAAAAATAACTTTATAATGAATATAAGAATATGTTTTACCATGATCAACTCGACAATCTTTAGTATAAACCCGGATTGGAACCGAAAGTCTTATAAAACGACTTTTTCGTTGACTCTCGATTCGGATCCGTGCATGCATGTTTGAGATCTGTATTAGAGTTTATTTTTGACCATTTTTATTTATGTATAACTCTCTGGAATTTTTACAACTTGAGTCTATGCTTAACCGATTCATATGCATGTTTCCGATTATGCTTAAAAGTTGACTATTTTGCCCTTTTTGATATAAAACGTGATTTTTGGAAAAGTGAAAGAGTAGAAATCTTTATTTCTGATTTATAAACTTGCACCGAAAATTTGAGATCAGTTGGTGGTCCAGATTTTGAGTTATGGCCGATAGCGTAAAACTATATTTTTATGTTAAATAAACGGCGCATTTAGCGTATATTCTATTTAAGGCCACTTTTTGATATAAAAACTTTTTACCCACTGATGTTAAATAATATTTTGGGATTTTTAATGATTTTTATTTAATTTTTGGCTGATCGTATCATAGATCGCTAAGTCGATTCGGTTAATGCCGGTTTTGACCGTTTAAGCCATAAAATGAGATTTGTACATCCTTTTGACCCCAAACCTTTTTCTACTGATTTTATTTGTTAAATAAATTATTTTGAGCATTCTGGAAATATAAAAATCTCAGCTTTCTTTTGAAAACCCGGAAACGGCTTTAAATCGCATTTTTAGCGTTTTTAACGCATAGTATGCGTTATACACATATTAAACATATAAGATTCATACCTACTGATGTGTTTAGCATATTTTCATATAATAACAGTAAGTATAAGTTTTTGAACTCAGATTTCCAGTTTTGACATTTTTAGCCCTTGTGAAATTACTAAAATACCCCTACGGTGCATAGTTTGATTTTAAATGATAAGTTTGGTATACGGGTCATACCCTACTGTTATAATATGTCAAACTAAGTATATTTACTGTATAAACCAGACCTGTAACTCAGATTTCTAATTTAACTCTTTTACAATCTTTTAAATGACCAAAATGCCATTATAAGGCATAAATTGAGTTTAAAATTATTCGGGGCATAATAGAACATAACTTGCTGATATTATATCATATTTAAAGCATATTATCTCAGGGAACTTGCATATGACTCTTTTGCCTACCCGTAACGCTCTTTTAGCGTTCGGTTCGGTTTATGTAACTAGTTTGCATAAACTGACCGAAACGGGTCAAACGTTATCATTTTTGTCTCAAAATCCAGAATGTATTTAGTATACCCATATTATACAAGTATTCAAACTTGTCGGGTCTACATCACATTCTATCCGGTCTTTCGCTTAATCGTGCGCTTGTACCGTATCGTCCTTAAAAACTAACCGGTCAAGCTTAGGCTTAAATAAAAGACCCGTTAGGAATCTAATAGGTTATTATAAACCTTTGTTCCAGAATAGGAGGCCCAGTAAAAGCTATCTACACTTACCAATTGTGATTCATACTTACTCAGGTAAATACATTTTGACTTATTTTCCCTATACGGGCTTGGGGTACGGTATATAGAATACCGCTTGATCGAGCGTACAAATCTTGCACCCTTGGGTATGCAATTGGAATAATTTGATCGGCTCGTTTAAACAGTCTTGTTTTACTTTAAGCCTTTGGGGGGTTAATGACCGTGTCCCGGATATCCTTGGCATTATCTTACGAGATGGCCACGACCTGAGCATGGGTTGTAGGCGTACACTCGTCATGTATAACTCATTAATGTGGTGTGTCAATTAATCTTTAACCCGGACAAGATCCCGGGCTACCAAACGTACGAGTAGCATGTAATTCGTTCACAAGTTTATATTGCATAACTATCCCAAGTTAATAAAAATATTTATGCCATGTGCATTTAAATCAATTTTCAATCATTTTCAAAATGAGTCAGTTAATTTGTATTTACCAGTGTAAACTGACGTATTTTCCCAAAAGGTTAAGTGCAGGTACTATACGTACTAGGCTGGCTGTTTCCTAAAGAGCGTCCACAATAGTCTCGCAAGCTCGGACGACAATAAACTGTTGAACAATTATCTTATTTTATTTGATCCGCCTGTGGATCCGTTTCAACTACTTGTGATATTTATTATTACATTTTATTTAAAGTTGAAATGAATCTATTTCTGCTTCCGCTGTGCATTATTATATTGTGTTGTTTGTCTATGACGATGCCAACTACGTCACCATACCCCACACCGGGCCCACCGGTGACACGTGGAGATCGGGGTGTGACAGGTTGGTATCAGAGCCAACGCTGAGTGAATTAAACACTAGTCTTTTGTGTTTAATCTCAGTTACACAATTGCACATTCCTCGATTTTCGAGTCTAGACAAAGAACTTAGGAAATGTTCAAATTCCTTTTATTTTTTTTCTAACTTTGTCTTATATATATTTTGTTGTGCCACTTGTTTGATTTTTGACAGGTTCAAAATGCCGCCACGTGTACGAGGAAGGGGACGAGGAGCATTCGCCACCTCACATGACCATGAGGCAGGGCCTTCGCATAGTCGAGCCCCATCAGCATCCCATAACACTGATGCCCGAGATCTTTGGAGATCGTTCGCTGAACCCGCTAGGCACTCACTGAGTACCTCACCTTCCCTACCTCACTCTTTTGGGCCTCACTCTGAAAATGGGCCCCACAACTCCCATGGATCTTTCATTCCTCTACCCCAGTCGCCTTATGACTACCCAGCACCCGTATATCAGGGCCTGTACAACCCTGATGCCTACTTGGAAGAACCAGTGGGTCATAACCCACTTGGACCTGAAGACCACTTCCCGGGTGGCAACGAGATGGAGGTCGATGAGGACACCGATCCCTCCATGCCACCGTCCGGCACGCCGAACCACCCCATTGAGATATCTAATGGGTCACCGTTCAGGGGATCACCTTACAATGGTGTTGACAGCTACGAGGAGAGGTTTAAGCAGCACGACTGGGTTTTTACCCCTAGTTACCATAACTCTCCCATGCACCAGTCCTACCACAGCTCTCCTGTGCACTCACAGCATCACTCCCAGCAGCAGCTTCAGCAGCAGCCTCAGCAGCAGGATCCTTCTGAGGGATTCTGGCGCGACGTAGTCACTCCGCCGCCGCCACCACCTCCGGTTTTGCCTCCTCCGCCTCAGAGGCAAAGGAGGAACGCCCGTATGTCTACGCGAGGAGGGATACGCATTGGCACCCCTCGACATTCAGGTAGCAGCCACTACTCGCCGCTTCACGAGGAGTCAGAGATGGGAGAATCTCAGCATCCCGTCTCAGAGGTGACTTCTGCGCCTATTGCGCCACTGCCACCGCAGAACTTTGGAGAGCCAATCCCTGCGTATGCTAGCGCAGCACAGTTCAACCCTTTCGAGCCGACTTTTCCCCCAAGATATGACTATACAGGGGATCCCTACTGGATAGCTTCAGGCTACAACCCTCTCAATCAGGAGAGCGTTTTTGGAGGTCCCTGGGCTACGGGACAATCAGCTTTTGGATACCCACCGCATGGATACCAGCAGCCGCAGCCTCCTCACACCCTTCTCGTCCGTTATCTTCCGATTCTGCTGCTCGTTTTTGGACTCCGGAGCAGCAGATCGCGTATCTGTTGCGTTCTCATCGCGCTGTGGAAGAGGATTGGCTTCACATGCGATGTTTGCTCTTTTCTCATTTTCCCCCTCCTCCACCGCCATCAGCGTAGGGCCATTTTGTACGACTCGGGTAGACTTTTGATGAGAGGACGGCGATTGTGCAGACTTTACAGCCTTTTTGGAGACCGCGTTTTGGATGATCATGATTTTTGATGAGTTGTATATTGGTTGTTATTTACATTGATGTGATAGTTTTGGACTAGGGCGATGTGGCCCTTAGTCATGGATGTTGTATGATACAGTTGTGTACTTGTAAACCTTACATTGTGGTCTCAATTTATGACAGTACAACGCAGTATTCTCATCATACGTGACGTTTGATTGATTGCTTATGTTCTATAACATGAGATGTTATGTGTTTGATTTAGTTATAACATGAGATGTTATGTGTTTGATTTATTTATAACATGAGATATTATGTGTTGATATTAATATTACGTACGTATGATCCTTTATTTATTAAGGCCTGACTTACGTGAACACATCTTTTAGAAGATGCCACCAAGACGTCAGACACGCATGCCTACCAACGAGGCAGAACTTCAACAAGTCATTGCTGCCGCCATTGCGCAATATGCTGCTTCGCAGGCGGAAACCAGTGGGAATATCTCCCAAAACCATGGCAATAACAATCTGCCTCATGGTAATATTAAGTCATTAAGACATACCACGATACATTTGGATATCTCTAGCAAGTTTGCTAATGCCATTTGTATATTCTAACATATGTGCAGGGTGCACCTACAAGCAGTTCCTAGACTGCAAACCTGTAAACCTTGGCGGCACCGGAGGTGCTGTTGCTTTTGTCAGATGGGCCGAAAAGACAGAGTCTGTTCTCCGAATGAGCAAGTGCGCTCCAGACCAACAAGTGACTTACATTTCTGGGCTATTCTTGGACGGAGCCCTGTCCTGGTGGAACTTACAAGTACAGACTCTTGGCGAAGCCGCTGCATATGCAATGACATGGAACGAGCTAAAGGAGCTTATGCGAAGAAAGTATTGGTCTCGCGTTGAAATTCAAAGGTTGGAGACTGAATTTTGGCATTTAAAGATCGAAGGCTCCAAGATCGCGGAGTACGTTCAAAGGTTTCACGACTTGTCTCATGTGGTACCTTATATGGTTACACCGGAATTCAAGCGAATCGAGCGCTTCATTTGGGGTTTAGCTCCTCAAATCATGAGTATGGTAACCTCTTCAAAGCCGACGACAATCACTGAGGCAATCGATCTGAGCGTAGCTCTTACTGAGGAAGTCGTCCGCTTAAACAAGTTTTCAAATGTTGAGCCAAAGAAGAAGGAGACTCACATAGAGTCATCTGGCAAGAACAAAAGGAAGTTCTCGAATTTCAAACAAGGAGAAAGCGGTATATGGGTACACACCCCAAGTGTAACACCTGCCAGCGTCACCATTATGGCCGGTGTGGGCCAAGAGTATGCGAAGCTTATGGAAAAGTTGGACATTTGAAGGATAATTGTTGGGCTAGTGCAGGCCGGGGAGGCCAAGGAGGTTTTGGTAATAGGAACAATAATCGTGGAGGTAATGGAAATCGTGCACAAGGAAATAACGGAGGAAATGGGAATCGAGGGAACAACGCGAATCAAGCGGGTGATGTGAACCGAATCAAAACAACAATCAAGCTGAGAATGGAGCAGGAAATGGTCAAAGAATGGGTTGTTTCAACTGTGGTGACATTGGGCATTTTAAGAGAAACTGCCCGGAATTGAACCAAGCACGGGGAAGGGTCTTTAATATCGAAGCGAGGGAAGCACGCCAGGATCCCAATGTTGTTACTGGTACGTTCCCTATAAACCAACGCTTTGCATCCGTTTTATTTGATACTGGTGCCGATTATAACTTCGTGTCATTAGAATTTAAGAATATGCTTGGGTTAACTGCTAGTAAATTAGATATCCCGTACTCAATCGAATTGGCGAATGGGAAGTTGTAGAAGCCAATGAAGTGGTCAGAGGTTGTGTAATCGAATTGGGAAAGCGTGAGTTAGCTTTGGATCTACTACCAGTCCAGTTGGGAAGCTTTGACGTGGTAGTAGGGATGGATTGGTTATCAGGCAACAAGGCAGAAATTGTTTGTCACGAAAAGGTCGTTCGCATCCCAACTGAAGATGGAGAGACGATAGTAGTTCATGGAGAAAAGCGTGATACGCCTTTAAGAATCATCAGCTGCCTGAAAGCCCGTAAGTGTTTATAGAAGGGATGTGCTGCCTTCCTGGCACACATCGTGGATAAGAAAGCTACTGAGCCAAAGATCAAAGACATCCCTGTCGTGAAGGAATATCCGGAAGTCTTTCCAGAAGACTTGCCAGGGTTGCCACCCCGAAGGCAAGTGGAATTCCACATTGACTTAGTTCCAGGCGCCGCGCCTGTGGCTAAGGCACCCTACAGACTTGCACCTTCAGAAATGCAAGAATTGTCGACACAACTTCAAGAGTTGCTAGACAAAGGATTCATCAGACCAAGCTTCTCACGTTGGGAGCTCCGGTCCTGTTTGTCAAGAAGAAGGACGGTATTTTTTGTATGTGTATCGACTACCGGGAGTTGAATAAGTTAACAATCAAGAATAGGTATCCTCTAACAAGGATCGATGATCTATTTGACCAGTTGCAAGGCTCAAGTTTTTACTCGAAGATCGATTTGCGATCAGGTTAGCATCAGCTAAGGATACAAGAGGAAAGTATCCCGAAGACAGCCTTTAGGACTCGTTATGGGCACTACGAGTTCCTAGTTATGCCGTTTGGGTTGACAAACGCACCAACTGTTTTTATGGACCTAATGAGCAGAGTTTGCAAGCCGTACTTGGATTAGTTCGTAATTGTGTTTATCGATGACATTTTGACTTATTCAAAGACGAAGGCTGAACACGAACAACACTTAAGAGCTATTTTGGAGTTGCTGAAAAAGGAACAGTTGTATGCCAAATTCTCTAAGTGCGAGTTTTGGCTACGTGAAGTCTAATTTCTTGGACATGTTGTAAATGGAGATGGGATTCATGTGGACCCCACCAAGATTGAGGCGATAAAGAATTGGGAGACACCAAAGACGCCAACCGAGATACATCAATTCTTAGGTTTGGCTAGGTATTATCGAAGATTCATTGAGGATTTTTCAAAGATCGCTCAACCACTGACACTCCTCACGTAGAAGGATAAGAAGTTTGATTGGGGAATCAAACAGGAAGAAGCATTTCAGCTGTTAAAAGACAACCTCTGCAATGCGCCAATCTTAGCACTACCAGAGGGTACATATGATTTTGTGGTATATTGTGACGCCTCGCGTCAAGGATTGGGTTGTGTGTTAATGCAACGCCAGAAAAGTTATACCTTCCGCTTCGCGCCAATTGAAAGTTCACGAAAAGAACTATACCACGCATGACTTGGAACTAGGCGCAGTGATATTTGCATTGAAGATCTAGAGACATTACCTATATGGTACGAAATGTACAATCTTCACAGATCATAAGAGTCTGCAGCACATATTCGACTAGAGAGAGCTGAATATAAGACAAAGACGTTGGGTCGAGTTATTGAACGATTACGACTGCGAGATCAAGTATCACCCAGGGAAGGCGAATGTGGTCGCCGACGCCCTAAGTCGTAAAGAAAGGATCAAGCCCATAAGGGTAAGGGCTTTGGAGATGATTATTCGGACAGATCTTTCTCTGCGCATTCGTGCCGCGCAAAAAGAAGCTCTTGAGGAAAGAAACCTTGAAGAAGAATATCTCCGTGGGATGGAGAAGCAATTAGTGCCAAACGAGGAAGGAACGTTATGTTTTGTGAAAAGGATTTGGGTTCCTCTGTTTGGTGGTTTGAGAAAAGTTATTTTTGATGAGGCACACAAATCACGGTACTCTATCCATCCAGGAGCGGATAAGATGTACCAGGATCTTAAAGATTACTATTGGTGGCCTAGGATGAAAGGCGACGTTGCTGTTTATGTGAGAAAGTGTTTAACGTGTGCTAAGGTTAAAGCTGAATACCAAAAGCCTTCAGGACTTCTACAACAACCTGAGGTTCCCAAGTGGAAATGGGAACAAATTTCAATGGATTTTATAACGAAGTTGCCAAGAACGCCAAGAGGTCATGACACTATTTGGGTAATAGTGGACCGATTAACGAAGTCTACGCACTTCTTACCTATCAGAGAGAAAGATAACACGAGCAAATTAGCTGAAATTTACATGAGAGAGATCGTTGCACGTCATGGAGTGCCTCTCTCGATCATCTCTGATAGAGACAAAAGGTTTGTGTCAAGGATTTGGCAGTCCTTCCAAGAAGCTTTTGGCTCGCAATTGAATCTGAGCACTGCATTTCACCCACAGACCGATGGACAAAGCGAACGGATGATACAGACTTTGGAAGATATGCTGAGAGCATGTGTTATGGATTTGGGTGGTAGCTGGGATAAACATTTACCATTGGTCGAATTTTCATACAACAACAGCTACCACACCAGTATTGGTGTCGCGCCGTTTGAAGCTCTATATGGCCGCAAGTGCAGATCACCGCTTTGTTGGTCTGATGCAGGTGATAGGCAATTGGTTGGTCCTGATGTGGTACAGGAAACCACAGACAAAATCGCACAGATCCGAGATAGCATCAAGGCGGCTCGCGATCGTCAGAAATGTTATGCGGACCGAAGAAGGAAACCTTTAGAGTTTGAGGTAGGTGACATGGTGTTGTTGAAAGTATTACCCTGGAAGGGTGTGGCACGCTTCAGGAAGCGTGGAAAGTTGAACCCACGATATATTGGTCCATTCAAGATTCTGGAAAGAATTGAGTTAGTAGCATACAAGTTGGACTTACCTACCGAGCTGAACGATGTTCACGATACATTTCATGTATCAAATCTGAAAAAGAGTCCAACACAAGATACTGTTGTCATTCCCGCAGACGAGATTCATATTGACGACACGCTCCACTTTGTCGAAGAACCAGCTGAGGTTACAGATTGGAAGGTAAACAAAACCAGCCAGAGCAGTGTCAAGCTCGTCAAGGTTCGATGGAATGCAAGACATGGTTCAGAATACACCTGGGAACGTGAGGACCGAATGAAAGAAAAGTACCCCCACTTATTTCCCAAGACCCCTGCAACTAGAAGCAGAGCCTAAAATTTCGGGATGAAAATTTTCTAACGGGGGGAGAATGTGACAACCCTCACCAAATCAGGTATCCGTACGAATTAATTAATATTTAATTAAGGCTTAATTACTGTGCTTGCTTACAATTGTGGTTAAACTGCTACGTGAATTCTGATACATACATGTACATGCATCATACTTTATTAACTGTCACTCTATTTATTTGCACCGAACTATAGTGACAACCTTGATGCACAATAGCACAGTAGCACAATGAACGGATAACCCAGAAAACATGCTGACATAGCCAGCATCAGACAGACACTGTCTCTAAGGCCAGTATGAGCCGGGAATAGATCACTACACTAGTAGGGAGTGTAGGGAAATGAGGATTACATAACTACGTCACTAGGCATTAGTCATAGTGACCGGATGTGCCTAAAACATGTTTTAAACACAAAATTCTGCACTTTAATACAAAATTCAGCATTTAAGCTAACTAGTAAAGTGCAAAAACATGGCAAAATAATACTAGACACTTTCCAAAGTGTCGGGAATTCATTGTGTCACTAAAAATAATATTAAAGACACTTTAAATGCTTATTAAGCACTTTAATGGATCAGTATCCAACCGAACAACCGGACTTTACCCGGAACATAAAAATATTGACAATGACATTGTTTTTCCTTTTCTGAGCCAGTTAGGGTCCCCGAATACCCTAACACCCGTTATAATTTATAACACACAAATAACCTATCTTAATTCCTAACTTAACATAACTAGACATTAACCATCTAGTTGAAATCCAACTAGATAACCCCCCCCCCCCCAACGATCGCCCCCCCAAGAGGAGACACACTCTTACCATTTTGAATATTTTATTTCTTGTTGTCTTATATCTAGAGGGCATATAATCTAGTGGTTAATAAGGGTGTATGGATTATAAATTTAACCAAGTATCCACCATTTCACATAATCACCAACTCAAAAATCACATCTCTCCCTCTCCTCTCATCATTCTCGGCCGAGAACTCCCACACACCCACACCCACACCCACTTTCAAGTTTCAATCTTGTAATTGCACATACATATCAAGGTGCTAGAGTTCATACGAGGAGGCTCGGTGCTTATGGAATCACAAGGACCTCTCTACATCGCTATTAACCACCTTGTTTTCGCTTGATTTCTTCCCAAGCCTTGAGCTAGTTGTAAGTGATTCTAAACACCCTCTTGATCTTGTCTAAAGTGGTTAATAAGAGATTTAACGGGTAAAAATCATGAACACTAAAGATCAAAGCTTAAAGACTTAAAAGTATGATGAATATGGTGGTTAAAGAGTGAATAATGGTGTAAAACTCATTAGTTATGGTTATTTTATGTTGTTGGTTGCTGTTGGTGCATACATCTGTCGTCTTCGTCTTATGTCAAGTCTCGGGTTCGTTGCGGTTCGGAACAAGAGTGATGTCATCATTCTTGATGATGACATCATCCTAGTGACATCATCCATTACATCATCACAAGAAGACAAAATAGAATGTGTATATGTTGAATTCCGTTTGAAGACTTTAGTTTGAGAGCTTTCGTTTGAACATGACCGTTGGAAATGGGTTCCGTTTGAAAGGTGGCATGTCACTTTCAAACGGAAGGGTCTTTACTATAAATAGCTTTCAAACTGTCATCATTTGTAACGGTCAAGAATTTTCCGGTTAGCATAATGAAGTGCTGCCGAAGTGTTGTCAGGTTGTAAAATGTTACGAAATTAATTATACAACAGTTTAAAGAGTAAATCTAGTTGAATTGAACTCTACATGTCTGTTTCCGCCTTTCATTTAGAGATAAACTCTTTTGATCGACTTGTTCGGGTCTGAAAACGATCCTACAAGTGGTATCAGAGCTCAGGAAGAAGAGTTCTATACAATTCAGCTGCGATTTCTGTTTCTACACCTTTCTTTTTCGAAAATTAAAATTTTTCACAGTTAAAATCGGTTAAAACTCTCACAATATGTGTGTAATTGTGTTTTGTCAAACCCTTGAAAATATCAGTTCATAATTCGAAGAAAAAGTGGTAAAAATGGCTTGAAAACTGGTGTCCGTTTGAACGAAGCAGCTGCATTCCGTTTGAAATCTGATCCATCTCGTTTGAAAGAGGCCATTTCTTGTGAACTATCATTTGAATCTATCCATTCCGTTTGAAATCTGCACCTTACCGTTTAAAAATGCATATGTCCGTTTGAAAATGTTGGGTTAACCGTTTGAAATCTGCACCTTGTCCGTTTGAAACTGGACTGACCGTTTGAAACTGCCACCTTACCGTTTGAAACTGACATGACCGTTTGAAATATGACATGACTGTTTGAAACATGGTTACCGTTTGAAAGTGTTTCAGTATTTCACGTGATTGTGCATTGTGTTGTGTGTAACATTGAATTTGAGGATGCCAGTCGGTCACATGTGAGTGCTTAGCTCAAGAAATAGCATGTGATTTTAGTTTGCCAGTCTACCTTTGTATCGGTTCAATCAAAATATTCTTTCAAGGTTGTTTGTCGGCTGCATGTTATCTGATTCAATGTACTCGGTTTATGTGATGTTTGAATGTGAATATTTTTAAAGTGTTACATGTCATCAGCCCATGTGTATTGAACAGTTTTACGGCCCAATCACACATTAAAGTGATTCAGATATATTGTAGCGGCCCAATACAATTAAGTTTCAATTGATGGTACATAATAATGTTGTCAGGCTTTTGCGTGTGAAGTTTGTTGGCTCAATTTAAAATCATGTTGTCAGGCTTTTGCATGTGATATTTCATTGATATTGGTAAAAAGGTCATCAGGTCATTTGATACAAGTTTCGGTTCACGTGGAAATAAGGTCTGGTTTCAGTTTGCGAAGTCATTTAAAAGGGTCAGGTCATTCGAATTTGATCCGGGTCATAGCTATCCGCACAATGTGTCAACTTTCAATCCGCACAGAATTTTCACCAGTTCGAGTACCAGTCTTATTCTATTATTTGATAATTCTTTAAACTGATTGTATTTTGTTTGTTTGTTGCCAGGTTTTTTTTCACGAGGAGAACCAGTTCGTTTAAAAAAGTTTGTTTGTGAATTTTGAAAAAAAAAACGAAACATGGAGAACGAGTTTTATAACGCTTTTGCTAGTCCAATATCAATTACTCAGAGTACATTGCTTGAGAATGAAACGGGGACATCATAGAAACCACCAAAGCTCATGGATATTGATGATTACAATGCATGGTCCGAACGATTTGGAAATTGGGTTGAAGCTTATCACATGGATGTGTGGGAACACACTGAAGAACCATATGTTAGACCCACAACAAATGGTGTGCAGCAAACAATTAGAGAAATGAGTACGGAAGATAAAAAGAAATATCAAGACGAGAAATTAACGGTGAGTCTGCTTCAGCAAGTAATCAAGGAGGACATCTTGATATTGCTTCAACATGATGGAACTGCTTATTCAATCTGGACAGAATTGGAAGCAAAATTTGTTGGAAGTGATGATATGCTCAAAAACAAAATGTCGCTTATGAAGAAAGAATTTGATTTATTCCGTGGTTTGAAATCTGAAAACACCAAGCAAATAATTGACAAATATTGTAACTTGGTGAGAAATATGACAAAACTTGGTATTAAAAAGGATACTGATGAATTGATTGAAAAACTTACAGATGCGCTACCTCATGAAACTTGGGGAACATTTCTGATGATGTTGAGATCCAACAGAAAAGATTATAAAAATATGACACTGGGAGATTTCATCAAACACCTGGAAGCTCAATAGATGGAGTAGAGGAAGATTGCCAGGATGAAGAACTACGATGGAGAACAAGATATCAGCTTGTATTACAAAGGTGGTGTCAAAGAAAAGTCAAATTTTTCTCCAAAATTCGAAACTGCTTACAGTGCAAAAGATTCTTCTGAAAAGAAATCATCCCAGGGATCAAGCAGCATAAGATTTTCATCATTCGATCCAAACATTTCTGCAACAAAAATGGAAGAAGACTTCAATGTAATATTGTACTAAATCTTGAGAGTGATCAAGATTATTCTGAAGAAGTTGCCAAAAATCAAATGTCTTTGTTGGGAATGGTTCTTGAGTCTTATAGTAGTTTTGTGGCCGGAAAGATCGGTAATCCAATGCTCACGAAAGAGGATACGATCAAATTGATGCTGAAGAAATGGAATTAATGGACATAAAATGGTGCATGGCTAGTGTGTTAAGACGAGCTGAGAAGTTTAAACAAATTACAGGCCGAGATGATTTTCGTGATGCAAATGTTTCAACTTTAGGTTTTGATAAATCTAAAGTTACGTGTTTTCGTTGCAGGGAAAAGGGGCATTTCAAGAGAGAGTGCAAAAATCGTGAAGCTACTGGAGCCGAGAATCCTTTTGGAAACAACGATTATCACAAAAAGGCGATTTATCACCAAATCACACCACCAGCACAGCATCAGGCACAAACTGCTCACGGAAGAGATGTGATTGAGGGTTCAAAAAGAGCACGTCTAGGCAAATATGAAAATTTTACATGGGATAAATATCTTCCTTCAAACAGCAAAGTGTGTTTGGCAGAGCAAGATGATGAAAAGTTGGCTGAAGGTTTCTGTTGGGACGATTTTTGCCCAGATCATGATCTCATGGCCAAAGAGATGTCCAAAAACACTTCAAATGTTAATGCTTTCATTGCTAATGCTTATGATTTGAAATGTGCAGAAAGAAGCAGAAAAGTCATTGAAGCTGCTGAAGCAAGACGGAGAAAGCTTGAAGAAGAGGAAGAAGAGGAAGAGATATTAAAAGCTGAAGCTGAAGCTGAGAGAAAGAGAAGAGCTGAATTCTTACGATCAAACAGAACATCCAAAGAGATTCCTGAATTTGAAGTCAAAGTTGATGCAGAACCTGTCAAAGTTCCTGAAAAGTGCATGAATTGTGATTCTTTAATCAAGCAGAACAATGAGTTGCTGCACAACATAAACAGATTAAAAGAATCCTATGATACAATGAACAGAGAAATCAACAAATATACTAATTCAAGCGGTGAACAAGCTGTGGCAATGAATACATTGAAGATAGCGTATCTGAGAGAGTTTGATGATGCAAATTTTCATATAAAGAAATGTGCTAATCTGGAGTTGGAGTTAGCAACACAAAAGATAGAAACTGAGAAAGTTAAAAAGTTATTAGAAAGTTACTCATGTTCTACTTTTGTTGTTGACAGGATTTATCCGGTTGTGGAGAATTTGAAGACGTTTGAAGAAAAGAAGACGTCCGAAGAAAAGAAATCTGTGACAAAAGACGAAGAAAAGGTGAAGACTTCTGGTAAGAAATCAAGTGTGGTCTACAATAGATGTCCGCCCCCGGTCGAAAATGGATATTCACCTCGAAATCCAAATTCCGAAAGAGTCGAAAAGGCAATAAACTTATAATGGGAGTCGGGGCCGTCGGATAACTTGCCAGAAAATATTGATGTTACATACACGTCCTCCGACACTGATCATGAGTCAAAGTTGATAAAAAGTGTGATCGATAAGGTGTTAGATAAAGATGACAGTGAGGAGTCAAACATGGAGTCCAAACCCGAGTCAAAGTCTGAGTCCGATGCGTCAAAGCCTACAATTAAAAAGGACAAACGGGTTTATGACAAACAATTTTTGCTATCAAAATCTAATTTGAATGATGAATCGGTCAAAGTGGCATATACTTTGAAAGGTTCTGAAAAATTATATTCTGATGAAAGTTTTCCAATAAGAAGTGTCAAATTTGAAATGATTCAAAAGGTTTTCAAAATCACAGAAATTAATATTTCTGAAATAAAAGATTTAAATCTTTCCGGAAAACCTAAACAATACACTTCAAGAGATCAACAAAGAATTAACAAGAAAATGGGTTACAATTGTGGTTATAATTTCCAAAAGAAACCAAACCATAATCGTAATTTCAAAAAGAAAGGTCTTGGTTTTGTACCACCGAAAAACTATAAAAATGAAAAATTGTATAAACCAAAAACTGTGTTTGTTTCAGGGAAAACATCAGAGGCTGAGAAAGAACAAATGTTCAGAAAGCAGAAAAATCGAGAATTCCTTGCCAAGAAGCAAGAAGAGTTGAAGAAAAATGATGTTCCAAAGAAGATAGAAACCAGAACCTGTTTTCAGTGTAAAACTGTTGGTCATGTTGCTAGGAACTGTCCGAAAACTTTCAAACCAAACAGGAAGTCTCTGTTAAACTGAAAGAGAAAGTTGTCGAGAAAACTGAACTTTCAACCCGAAAGTTTACAGGCTTTGAAAATTTAACCTTTGAGAAGGGAGAATGTTCAAAGAGTGTTTTGAAAGGAAAAGAAAATGTAAAAAATCAAAAATGGGTTGTGAAAGGTTCAGGTAACAGTTCTGGTGATGAATCTGATTCCACAAAATCAGAGGAGTCACGTGTTGAGAAAAAGGTTGAAAAATTAGTTCCAACTATGAACGACGAAAATTTTCCACCGTTGCGTGCTGAAAATTTTATGAAGAAAGTTGGTAAAGTTGAAATTTCAAATCAATTTTATTCTGACAAGAAGAAATTTGATGTTGAAAAGACTTTCAACGGAAATGTGAAACACATTTTTGGCAAAATGGTCAATGGTAAGGCCAAAGGTGTTAAAGAATTTTACGCTGCCAAAAGAAGAGTTCACAGATCCGTTGAAAGAAAAGATGAAGAAGTTGTTGTTACACCCAAGGAAGGTCAGGCTTGGGTGGATATATTTTTCAAAGAATAAAAACCTGACTTGCCGGGGATCCCAAGTTGGTAATTGTGGATCAGGAATCGGCATCATTCTTTATCATGTTTGTATAATGTGTTTGAGAAGTTTTTGCAGGAATTGCCGGAACTCCCAGGTTTGTAAGCGTGGAGTAGGAATCGGCACCTTGAGAATTCAACCAACAGATGGTAATTGGTTGAAAACCAGGTTTGAGTTGTATGTTTGTGAATGATTCAAGTGGTTCAGAATTTGAACTAGGTTGATCTTACAAGTGGTTAAATCAAGGTCATTAAATTGAACTTGAGTTAACTATCATTCATAAAATTGGCAAACAATGTGATGATTTGATCCCCAATTTTACAAGTGGTAAAATCAATAAAAATTATTTTCCGGAAAAACCATTCTGATTAAAACAAACTTGAGTGTTTTGAAATCATTATGGGAAAATAGTTTGTTGTGAGGGGGAGTTCTGATTGTTTAAGCCAAACGGATGGAGAATTGTAGCGATTCGATATAAGTTGTCATGTTCTTGTATAGTTTGTTTTCAATTTTCTTTAGATGTATTTGAATTTTAGGGGGAGTAAGAATTTTTAGAAAATCCAAAAATATCAGAAAATTTGAAAAAGCCAAAAACATGATAAACTAAAAAATGAGTTTTTGTTGCATAAAAGAGGAAATGATAGTACATCAGTGGACTATTACAACACGCTAAAGAAATGTAAAGTCACAATGTGATAAACAATCTCACTGCGGATGTGTCAGTAGGTTTTTACACATTTAGTAAACTATAACGAGATATAAACCTAAATTCAAACTTGCTTATTTTGTGGGGAACAACTTCTTGGGTATATAGGTAACCCCTGAAATCTTGTTTGAAAGGTCCCGTATTCTGAGATACTAGGTCTTTATGCTCAGTGATATCTGGGGTATTATCCCGGGACTTCTGCTATATGGAAATACTGACCTAGTCCCCGTATAATGCTTTCTGCAAAAAGCTTGTATAAGCATCGCCCTCAGCAAGCTGATGAAACAATAAAATTGATAGTCGCTGCTGTTGTAACAAAAGATCCTCTAAAGGGGACCCACCAAAAGTCGAAGCCGTCATCTCTCTGCGTATACGGAAGTATCGACCTGAGCTCTCACGGCCCTCGCACATAACCCCTTTACAGATATCATCTGTGGTATACTCACCTGTAAGACTGAATATTGGGATCTGGATACGGGAGTATATTCAAGTAGTGGGACACACGAATAAGTTTAAGTAATTAAGTCACTAATTGCATATCTCGAAACAGTTGAACTTTGTGTGAAAATTTAAGTGGACAAACATACTGACAATCTAGGTGAATTGTTTAGAACTTAAAATGTAATCAAGCTTAACGGTGTTGGTGATATGTCTCAAAAACTGATATGATCCTCTTGCACGAACTCACAAAAATATTGTCTGTAAATATTTCTTTACTGCATTTCTGTTTTATTCAAAAAGATTTTTGGTGTGTTTTAGCATAAATTTTGAAAAACCCAAAAGATTTTCGACAACTGGTATTGAAGAGCTAAATTTCAAAATTCCGAGTGCTAAACATGATGAACAACAGGATTGGGAGAAATAATTTTTGAAATGAAGAATATTATTTTTACAAAGTGAGTCATCAGAATTTAAAAATGGTGTTGTTGAAAGAAATCTACCAGTAATTTCTAAATTTGTCAGGATAAATTTTTGGAAATTTACTTTTGGGTAGAGTTTATGCAGGTTGGCCAAATTTTGTTCCAGAGCAGGATGCAAGCCAGGACACGATCATGATTTTAAGAATTCCAGACTACGATCCCGGTTTAGCGAAAGGGGGAGTCTGAAGACATCGAGAGGGAGTCTGAAGAAAGTAGAGCCATATTCAGATTCTGAAGATTTCGAGAAAGAGTAAGAGATTGATTGAGGATGATTAGAATGGAGAATCTTTGGAGAGTTCGAAAAGACTGATAAAGACTGAAGATGCGAAGACTCGACACTTAAGACTCGTCAACATCTGAGGGGGAGTCTGTTGGTGCATACATCTGTCGTCTTCGTCTTATGTCAAGTCTCGGGTTCGTTGCGGTTCGGAACAAGAGTGATGTCAACATTCTTGATGATGACATCATCCTAGTGACATCACCCATTACATCATCACAAGAAGACAAAATAGAATGTGTATATGTTGAATTCCGTTTGAAGACTTTAGTTTGAGAGCTTTCGTTTGAACATGACCGTTTGAAATGGGTTCCGTTTGAAAGGTGGCATGTCACTTTCAAACGGAAGGGTCTTTACTAAAAATAGCTTTCAAACTGTCATCATTTGTAACGGTCAAGAATTTTCCGGTTAGCATAACGAAGTGCTGCCGAAGTGTTGTCAGGTTGTAAAACGTTACGAAATCAATTATACAACAGTTTAAAGAGTAAATCTAGTTGAATTGAACTCTACATGTCTGTTTCCGCCTTTCATTTAGAGATAAACTCTTCTGATCAACTCGTTCGGGTCTGAAAACGATCCTACAGTTGCTAGTAGTAGAACGGATCGTCATCTAACCAGGCTAGGTCATGTTCATGAAACATGAACTAGTGTTATGTAAAGTGTGAAAATGGTAATATGATGAACTCTACTACTTATGAACATGAACTTGTGTAAAAGTGATTTTTCTTGTAAAATGGAGTTCAAAACTAGTAGATCTAAACATCTACAAGTGGTATTTTCGAAGAACCAAGTGTTAGATGCAATCTCGTTTAAAAGCCGGATCTTTCTTGAAACAAAGGCATTTTTGTGAACAACTAAGTGTGTAAACACTTGTGTGACAAAAGGTTTTAACAAAGAAATATTTTCGTAATCCTTTGACTAGAAGTTGTAAAGATGCATTTTCTTTAAAATTAAAGCATCCAAGAAACCGATTTTATTTTTAAAGGTAAAAAGATCTACTAAAAATATTGGAAAGTTACTACATACTTTTACACAACTTACAAGTTCATGTGTTTGCGATTTATACTTGTTTTGACTAGTTTAATGTTTGAACATTGTTTGTTGATGACGGGAAAAATTGATTGGTAGAGTTGTTAAAAGAAAATGATACGCATGTAAGCGTGGCCACCTCCAGTTACAGAGGAAACTCTTGCGAAATTTTTCCAGAAAATAACACTTGGAATATTTTCATGACAAGTGTCTATAAATATACTTTTAACTTATTTTTCCAAATAAAATTCGCCAAGAATTTTTACTACAAAATTTCCAAGTGTCGGAGGTGGGATTTTCATAAACAAAACTTGCTAAATATATATTTAGAATATATATTTTTCATAGTAACACTTGTGTGAATTTTTATGATTATTTTGTTAACTACATAAATATTATTTTTAGAGTAAAAATAATATTACTGGAATACACTGAAAAGTAACGACTCCAAAATAATGCGAAGGCCTTCATAATATTTAAGTTACACCGGTATTATTATTATTATTACCACCCGAACTTTAAATGTAACTTATGTATTTTCAGAAAATACTCTTAAATGCGTATTTTGATAAAAATATTATTTTGGGAAAATTATATGGAATAAAATATAATATTTTTGGGAAAATATTTATATTTTGGAGATAGAATGTTTTGAACAAATGCATTAAAATATATTTTATTAAGTGGGACTTGATAATATATTTTTGGAATTATAAGAAAACGCACATGTATTACAACCCCCTCCTTGGGAAGGAATAAAATTACTAAATAATTAAGAAGTGTAAACACGAAATAGTTGTCTAACTATTTCCCAAAAACATTAAACTTTAAGCCAAGGCATTGCCGTCCGACTAATAGAAGTTAGTACGTGTAGGTCGTCACACAGCGGGTTGACTGGGAGATACTATTTCGAGGCGCACTTCAGTGAGTTCATGTCCCCCTTTTCTCTTAAACTGTTTTCAGTTTCTAAACTGTGGGGGTGAAATACATGTTACAATGTTTACGAATACTTTATACATGGTATGGTTAGCGTAAGGAGGGTTACTACTTAGATCATGTGAGTGGGTAGGCGGGAACTGGAGGCAATTAATCCTCAGTGTAGGACCGAGGGTCTTTAGCGGTAGATCTATCTGGGTGTAGCGAGCCCAGCCCCAGGCCCAACAGTACGGACCTCGGGTGACTTGGTACCCGACGCAAAAATCTGCTAGGTTTGAGTCTTCTAACTGCACTTCACACATATCAATGGCCTTGCAAACCATTGGTGATCTCTTTATTTCCTTATTTGCTACATATCAGGATTTTATAATTACAAAGGTTCTACATACTCACTGCACATGAACTTGCTCAACATTTTTGTTGATTTACATGTATTTCAGGGAACTAAGGATCTGGCACGGTATGCTACGTTTTCACGCTGCGTAAGAGTTATGAGGTCATCCAAGTTTAGGGGTTGTGGCTTTTACCTGGACGAGTCATAGTTCTTAAACTACGTCTGTTCTATGTTTGTGGTTATGTCTTCTGAACAATGTTTTTATATTATTAGGTTGTAATTTCCGTTGCATGTGTCAACGCTTTAAAACAATGTTGTGGTACTTTTATTTTAAAACTTAAACCAATGGATGATCTGCATGGTTTTACTTTCATTTAGCTTAGTTGTGATTAAGCTATGGTATTAAGAAGTCACACCAAATTAACCCACGCTTCCGCAAAGCCAGGGTGTGACAAAAAACACGTGTATTCGAAACCTTTAGCCACACGTTAAGAAAAAAATGCCACACAAGAAAAATGTGGCCAAATATGTTCCACGACCATGATATATGTTTGTTGATGTGGCTAAAAGCTATTGCATCTAGCCACTCGTTAACCCTCACACGTGTATTCGAAATCTTTCCATGATTTCGATGGGTTCCTCGACAAACTGCAACTTATCGTCAATCTTAGGCTCTTGTAAGGGTACCACAAGTGTTTCATCGGACAAACACTTCTTTAGATTTGAGACATAAATGACATCGTGTACGTTATCCAATTCATCAGGTAACTCAAGTTTGTAAGCCAATTTACCAATTCTTTCTAGAATCTTGAATGGTTCATTGTAGTGTGGATTAGGCTTACCGCGTTTCCAAAGCGCACCACACCCTCCCAGGGTGAAACTTTCAACATAACACGATCACCTACAGCGGATTCCAATGGTTTCCTACGCTTGTCGACGTAGCTTTTCTGGCGATCACTTGCTGCCACCATACGATTTTAGATTTGGACAATCTTCTCAGAAGTTTCAAGTACAAGTTCTGGACCTGTGATTTTGCTGTCACCCACCTCAGCCCATCAAAAAGGAGATCAGCATGCTGTTATAACTGAATATTGGAATTATAACTGTTGTTGGTGGAACACTCTGCCAAGGGAAAGTATCTTTCCTAACCTTTACAAAAATCGATCACACATGCTTACAACATGTCTTTAAGTGTTTGGATGGTTCGCTCACTTTGGCCATTCCGTCTGAAGGTGATAAGCAGCGCTCATGTCTAGTCGTGAGCCAAAAGATTTGTGCATCGCCTGCCACGAGTCGGATATAAAACAACGTGGATCACGATCAGAAGTAATACGAGTTGGCACTCCGTGCCTAGAAACCACCTCTTTCAAGTAAATGTCTGCAAGCAACGAAGACTTGTCAGTTTCCTCGATTGCAAGAAAGTGTGCTGATTTCGTGAGACCATTAACGATCACCCAAATGGTATCGTTTCCGTTTTGAGTTCTAAGTCCATGGCAATCTGTTCCTATTTCTACTTGGGTATTTCGGGTTGCTGAAGCAGACTAGATGGTTTTTGGTATTCCACCTTGACTTTTGCACAAGTCAAGCATTTGCTCACATACGTAGCTATGTGAGCCTTCATGCCCGGTCACCAACTCAAGACTTTTAGATCCTGATACATCTTATCAGAACCCGGATGAATAGAGCATCGAGACTTGTGTGCTTCGTCCAACACAAGCTCCCTAAGGTTACCGTATAGAGGGACCCACATTCGCTCCATGAAATAGCAAATACCGTCTAATTTTGCTACGAGTTGATTCTCCATGCCCCGCATAGTTGATTCTCCATGCCCCGCATGGCTTCATCCTGAAGGTTTCCTTCCTTCAACGATTCAGTTTAGGCAGAACGGATCTGGTCAGGAAGATTGGAGTGAATGGTGAGCTGGATAGCTCATGCACGTTTAGGTTTCGTCTGCTTTCGACTAAGGGCACTAGCTACAACGTTAGCTTTGCCCGGACGATACTTGATTCCACCGTCGTAATCGTTTCAAAGTTTCACCCAGCGACGCCGTCGCATGTTCAACTCCTGCTGGTCAGAGATATGTTAAAGGTTCTTGTGGTCGGTATAAATAGTGCATTTAATACCGTACAAGTAATGCCTCCAGATTTTCAATGCAAAGACCATGGCTCCTAACTCCAAGTCGTGAGTCGTGTAATTCTTATCGTAGATCTTCAACGGTCGAGAAGCGTAAGCTATCGCCTTTTCACGTTGCATCAGCACGCAACCGAGACCCTGAATAGAGGTATCACGATACCTCACAAAATCGTCTGTATCATCGGGTAAGGACAATATCGGTGCACTGCAAAGTTTTGTTTCAATAGTAGGAAGGCGTCCTCCTATTTGGCTCCCCACAAATACACCCCCTTTTGTGTTAAAGCAGTATGAGGTTGAGCGATCTTTGAGGATCCCTCAATAAATCTGCGATAATACCCAAGAAATTGTCGCACCTCCGAAGGATTTGTTGGTGTCGCCCAATTTCTGATAGAATCGATTTTAGCGGGATCCACGTGTATTCCCAATTCGTTGACTATGTGACTGATGCGTGTCAGTATGTATATGCTTTAGGTGTATATTTTAAGCCCTTTTTACACTTTTTAGCCAAGTTTTAAATTTATAAACACGATATTCACTAACACTAAACACACATATGGGCAAGTGCACCCATCGTGGACGTAGTATAGTGTTGGTAAGATACCGAGGTCGTCCAAGGACACAAGAGCTTTTAGTACCGGTTTATCCTCAACGTCTAATCAAATCAAAATGTACAAAAAAGGTTTTTAAACTAGAAAAATAAAACTAACTAAAATGCTGAAAATAAAATAAAAGTAAAAACAGATAGACAAGATGAATCACTTGGATCCGACTCGTGTGTAGTGTAACCTTTGATTATTTTCGCACTTTTGCACTTGTTAAGAGATTATCTTAGTTATTGTAGTAGACCCCTCTTTTGAAGGTGACGTTACACTCAACCCAGTAGTTTGAGTCAGCAAGGATACAATCCTAAATGGTCGGATTATTGAAAGATAATTAATTTTTAAGTTATTAATGCATAATGTGGTAGGCCCCTCTTTTGAAGGCGACGTTACCCTCGGCTAAGTAGTCTGAGTCAGCAGGGATACAGTCCTAAGTAGTCGGGTTAAAGTTTTAATAGTAATTTAACTTATGAGGGGGTCAAAGAGTTTGGACCCCGCCATCCAATACCGTTGGGTATTGAAGGAGGTCCTCCGAAATTTGACCCAGGTCCTTTGCAGGATCTATCCACTGAACAATGGCAAGACTCTCACCAAACCGTTCCCTTAACCCCCGACCAGGTAGCCAACATACCTCCATATAGACCGTGGAGATATGAATGGTGAAAATCTTTTATTTTATATAGACAGTAAAATAATGCCAAGACACCACGGACAAAAAATAAGGAAGAATCACCTTCAACATAAGAAACTAGTAATTAAAGTCATTAATACAAAACCAATTAAAAAGTGCAAAATATTAAAAATAAAAAGTATTACACTAAACACTTGTCTTCACCAAGTGATGTAAGAGACTTAGGCAAACATGGCCTTTGATTGTCAAGAACTCTTACGATCAATCTTGGATCCCGAGACGACTCCCACACTCTATGATGGACAATGGATGATGGTGGTGGATGATGGTGTTGTAATAGTGGTGGGTGGTGGGTGGTGGGTGAAGTGTGAGAAAGGTGGTGTGCCAAGTGATGACTGTAAGAGCTCCAAGCACTCCTATTTATAGGCTGAACAGAAGCTCGGCCACGGCCACGTGTCCATCCTCGTCTATTTCTTCATTAAATGCAGTTTGTCTGCATTAGTTGACCACACCCCCGTGTCTGCTGAGCACGACCCTGTGTGCAGAAGCATATCTGTACTATCAAGATTTGCCTGGATTCCGCGAATCTTATAGTTGACCACGACCCCGTGTCCGCTGAGCACGGCCCCGTGTGCAGAAGCATATCTGTACTATCAAGATTTGCCTGGATTCCGCGAATCTTATAGTTGACCATGGCCCCGTGTCCGCTGAGCAAAGGCCCCGTGGTGGGCGATGGAAGCTTCTACCACTTTGTCTTTTCTGCTGACACTTGGGTACGCCCCCGTGCTCACTGAGCACGGGGCGTGTTCAGGCTTCTGTCTTCTTGTTTTGCTTGGGAAGATGCTGTCAGGAGGTCGGGCATGCCACATTTGCTCCTTTTCTTGTATTTATGTTAGATTTAGCTGCCTTGTTGCTTCTTTTGTCTATTTGAGCTCATTTAATCCTGAAAATACAAAAGGAAGACAAAAGCACACTTTTTCCAACATTAGTACTAAAAAAATGGTTAGTTTTATGCCACAATTGATGTAATTTATATGTTGCATTTTGTGCATATCAAATACCCCCATACTTGAATCTTTGCTTGTCCTCAAGCAAAACTCTTTATAATGTGGCTTTTTCACTCCCCAAATGGAATGGGTAGAAGAGATGGTTTTTGGGCTTGTCATAGAGTGTCGGGATTTCCAAGATTCTTTATCAAGTTTTATTTTTATTTATTTACAATCCTATTCATCATGATTTATTAAAAACGTTTCATTAGATAAATTACTTATTAGGGCATAACATGCCTTTTTAAAATTCCATTTATATACAAGTTCACATACCTCACGGGGGATCACTCAACACTCGGCCAAAGGTGTATTTTTAGTGAATCACTCGAGATCGGCATGGAACTTACTTCTACCATAAGCTTGCCAAACAATCAATCCTCCTCCTTTTTAACTATATACCTTTGTAAATATCAAGAGGACTTTTTGGGTGAAGGGTTAGGCTTGGGCTAAAGGTGGGTGGATGGTTGGGTTAGTTGTTAGTAAGAGGGCGAAAAGCGTAAAAAGCATCGATTTTTGAAAGACTTTTTATTTTTCACAATTTATTTTATTTTGATGAACCATTTCTTTCAAACAACGTTATTTTTTTTGATGAACTTTTTTATTTATTTGGTTTCATCATCATTTTTTTAAGTCATAAGAAAAACCGAGCTTTGTTACTAAAAGAAAGGGTTAAAATAAAAAGGTTTAGGTGGGTAAAGAGGGTGATTGTTTTGGGTTAAGAAATGAAAAGGTTTAGGCTCAAAGGGGTTAACTAGGGGGATTTTAGGTAGGTGGTAAAAAAAATGAAAATAATGGTGTAGAAAGAAAAAAGGGTTAGTCCTAATGCCTCTATCATTTACTTACTCGGGTTTAAGTTGGTAAGGACCGGGAATGCATTGTCGTGGCAAGTTCTAGAGTCGTAAGAACCAAGCGGCTATTCACACAAGAAACGAAAAATGAGCATTTAGTGTAAAGATATGTATTTGTATGCTCAATAAAGGCTCAAAACTCACTTTTGTGGGAATAAGTTTTTAGGTGATCAAGTATATATAATCAAATTTTAACTAAGCTTGTCATGCTGTTTCATAATTTTCTTATGTTGGTTCTTTTTATCCCGACGCTATCGGTTGTAAATTTGTAAAAATATAACCTTTTTTAGAACTTGAAATTACCAACTTAATCCTAGACAAGTAAAAAAAAATGAAAATTTTTGAAAAAAATTGGGGTGATTAGCGGTTCCAATAGAGTTTTGTGTAAGGCTTGTTAATTAGGACTTGCAAGATTCAAAGTTTTAGCATCCCCCCACACTTAAATCACACATTGTCCTCAATGTGTCCCAAAAATAAGTTTTTAGGTTGATTGAATGTGTAAAAAGGTGTTAAAAAGAAAAATTTTATGTTACTGGCACTCTGGACACGGCCCCGTGGTGACCGGGCACGGCCCCGTGGTGACCGGGCACGGCCCCGTGTTCAGGTGCCAGTAACAAAAGTTTGTAAAAAGAAACAGAAGCCTGGACACGGGGGCGTCCTCAGTGAACATGACCCGTGTCCAGTTACCTGAACTGGGCGTTTTCTGCAGATTGTGCAGCACGGGGCCGTGTCGAGTGGACACGGCCCGTGCTGAACTTGCTGTAATGAAGAATTTTTTGTCGGGAAGCTCTGTTTTCTTGCATGGGGTGATGATTCTCGTTTCCCTTGTTATCCTTCACCATCCCGAGTGTGTTTTATTCCTGAAAATTAAAATTAAACTAAAATTAATCTAAGTTAAACTAAGGATAGTTCCGCGGAATGCCTCCGTGGTGCGCCACGTTTATAAGGGTCCTTAGCTAGACCCAAAGTCAGGTCACATGTTATCCGAGAGGGATGTTTTGCATCCCATGTTGCACCGTCGGAGAGCATCATCCAAACTCGAATCAATGACCTTCATGTAGTTGACCGGGTCCTCGTCCTCTACTCTCTTCCCAACCCCAAACTTCACTTCCTTATCCCCATACTTCAAAGTAAGTGTTCCGTCATTCATGTCTACCACTGCTTGTGCAGTGGCTAGAAATGGCCTCCCTAGTATGAGGGGGACTTCGGTGTCTTCTTCCATATCTCATATGACAAAGTCGGCCGGGTAGACGAAATTGTCGACTTTGACCAATAGATTTTCAGCGACACCTTGCGGGTATTTGACGGATCTATCGGCAAGTTGTATACTCATCTTGGTAGGGTTTGTTTTTCCTAGGCCGAGTCGTTTGAACATTGATGCATGCATGAGGTTAATGCTAGCCCCAAGGTCGGCTAGTGCATTACGAACGGGGGATTCCCCGATCGAGCAAGGAATCGTGAAGCTTCCAGGATCAATCTTCTTTTATGGGTGTTTGTTGAGTAAAAGGGCGGAGCATTCTTCACAATTTATTTTATTTTGATGAACCATTTCTTTCAAACAACGTTATTTTTTTTGATGAACTTTTTTGTTTATTTGGTTTCATCATCATTTTTTTAAGTCATAAGAAAAACCGAGCTTTGTTACTAAAAGAAAGGGTTAAAATAAAAAGGTTTAGGTGGGTAAAGAGGGTGATTGTTTTGGGTTAAGAAATGAAAAGGTTTAGGCTCAAAGGGGCTAACTAGGGGGATTTTAGGTAGGTAGTAAAAAAAATGAAAATAATGGTGTAGAAAGAAAAAAGGGTTAGTCCTAATGCCTCTATCATTTACTTACTCGGGTTTAAGTTGGTAAGGACCGGGAATGCATTGTCGTGGCAAGTTCTAGAGTCGTAAGAACCAAGCGGCTATTCACACAAGAAACGAAAAATGAGCATTTAGTGTAAAGATATGTATTTGTATGCTCAATAAAGGCTCAAAACTCACTTGTGTGGGAATAGGTTTTTAGGTGATCAAATATATATAATCAAATTTTAACTAAGCTTGTCATGCTGTTTCATAATTTTCTTATGTTGGTTCTTTTTATCCCGACGCTATCGGTTGTAAATTTGTAAAAATATAACCTTTTTTAGAACTTGAAATTACCAACTTAATCCTAGACAAGTAAAAAAAATGAAAATTTTTGAAAAAAAATTGGGGTGATTAGCGGTTCCAATAGAGTTTTGTCTAAGGCTTGTTAATTAGGACTTGCAAGATTCAAAGTTTTAGCATCCCCCCACACTTAAATCACACATTGTCCTCAATGTGTCCCAAAAATAAGTTTTTAGGTTGATTGAATGTGTAAAAAGGTGTTAAAAAGCAAAATTTTATGTTACTTGCACTCTGGACACGGCCCCGTGGTGACCGGGCACGGCCCCGTGGTGACCGGGCACGGCCCCGTGTTCAGGTGCCAATAACAAAAGTTTGTAAAAAGAAACAGAAGCCTGGACACGGGGGCGTCCCCAGTGAACACGACCCGTGTCCAGTTACCTGAACTGGGCGTTTTCTGCAGATTGTGCAGCACGGGGCCGTGTCGAGCGGACACGGCCCGTGCTGAACTTGCTGTAATGAAGAATTTTTTGTCGGGAAGCTCAGTTTTCGTGCATGGGGTGATGATTCTCGTTTCCCTTGTTATCCTTCACCATCCCGAGTGTGTTTTATTCCTGAAAATTAAAATTAAACTAAAATTAATCTAAGTTAAACTAAGGATAGTTCCGCGGAATGCCTCCGTGGTGCGGCACGTTTATAAGGGTCCTTAGCTAGACCCAAAGTCAGGTCACATGTTATCCGAGCGGGATGTTTTGCATCCCATGTTGCACCGTCGGAGAGCATCATCCAAACTCGAATCAATGACCTTCATGTAGTTGACCGGGTCCTCGTCCTCTACTCTCTTCCCAACCCCAAACTTCACTTCCTTATCCCCATACTTCAAAGTAAGTGTTCCGTCATTCATGTCTACCACTGCTTGTGCAGTGGCTAGAAATGGCCTCCCTAGTATGAGGGGGACTTCGGTGTCTTCTTCCATATCTCATATGACAAAGTCGGCCGGGTAGACGAAATTGTCGACTTTGACCAATAGATTTTCAGCGACACCTTGCGGGTATTTGACGGATCTATCGGCAAGTTGTATACTCATCTTGGTAGGGTTTGTTTTTCCTAGGCCGAGTCGTTTGAACATTGATGCATGCATGAGGTTAATGCTAGCCCCAAGGTCGGCTAGTGCATTACGAACGGGGGATTCCCCGATCGAGCAAGGAATCGTGAAGCTTCCAGGATCAATCTTCTTTTATGGGTGTTTGTTGAGTAAAAGGGCGGAGCATTCTTCACAATTTATTTTATTTTGATGAACCATTTCTTTCAAACAACGTTATTTTTTTTGATGAACTTTTTTGTTTATTTGGTTTCATCATCATTTTTTTAAGTCATAAGAAAAACCGAGCTTTGTTACTAAAAGAAAGGGTTAAAATAAAAAGGTTTAGGTGGGTAAAGAGGGTGATTGTTTTGGGTTAAGAAATGAAAAGGTTTAGGCTCAAAGGGGCTAACTAGGGGGATTTTAGGTAGGTGGTAAAAAAAATGAAAATAATGGTGTAGAAAGAAAAAAGGGTTAGTCCTAATGCCTCTATCATTTACTTACTCAGGTTTAAGTTGGTAAGGACCGGGAATGCATTGTCGTGGCAAGTTCTAGAGTCGTAAGAACCAAGCGGCTATTCACACAAGAAACGAAAAATGAGCATTTAGTGTAAAGATATGTATTTGTATGCTCAATAAAGGCTCAAAACTCACTTGTGTGGGAATAGGTTTTTAGGTGATCAAATATATATAATCAAATTTTAACTAAGCTTGTCATGCTGTTTCATAATTTTCTTATGTTGGTTCTTTTTATCCCGACGCTATCGGTTGTAAATTTGTAAAAATATAACCTTTTTTAGAACTTGAAATTACCAACTTAATCCTAGACAAGTAAAAAAAATGAAAATTTTTGAAAAAAAATTGGGGTGATTAGCGGTTCCAATAGAGTTTTGTCTAAGGCTTGTTAATTAGGACTTGCAAGATTCAAAGTTTTAGCATCCCCCCACACTTAAATCACACATTGTCCTCAATGTGTCCCAAAAATAAGTTTTTAGGTTGATTGAATGTGTAAAAAGGTGTTAAAAAGCAAAATTTTATGTTACTTGCACTCTGGACACGGCCCCGTGGTGACCGGGCACGGCCCCGTGTTCAGGTGCCAATAACAAAAGTTTGTAAAAAGAAACAGAAGCCTGGACACGGGGGCGTCCCCAGTGAACACGACCCGTGTCCAGTTACCTGAACTGGGCGTTTTCTGCAGATTGTGCAGCACGGGGCCGTGTCGAGCGGACACGGCCCGTGCTGAACTTGCTGTAATGAAGAATTTTTTGTCGGGAAGCTCAGTTTTCGTGCATGGGGTGATGATTCTCGTTTCCCTTGTTATCCTTCACCATCCCGAGTGTGTTTTATTCCTGAAAATTAAAATTAAACTAAAATTAATCTAAGTTAAACTAAGGATAGTTCCGCGGAATGCCTCCGTGGTGCGGCACGTTTATAAGGGTCCTTAGCTAGACCCAAAGTCAGGTCACATGTTATCCGAGCGGGATGTTTTGCATCCCATGTTGCACCGTCGGAGAGCATCATCCAAACTCGAATCAATGACCTTCATGTAGTTGACCGGGTCCTCGTCCTCTACTCTCTTCCCAACCCCAAACTTCACTTCCTTATCCCCATACTTCAAAGTAAGTGTTCCGTCATTCATGTCTACCACTGCTTGTGCAGTGGCTAGAAATGGCCTCCCTAGTATGAGGGGGACTTCGGTGTCTTCTTCCATATCTCATATGACAAAGTCGGCCGGGTAGACGAAATTGTCGACTTTGACCAATAGATTTTCAGCGACACCTTGCGGGTATTTGACGGATCTATCGGCAAGTTGTATACTCATCTTGGTAGGGTTTGTTTTTCCTAGGCTGAGTCGTTTGAACATTGATGCAGGCATGAGGTTAATGCTAGCCCCAAGGTCGGCTAGTGCATTACGAACGGGGGATTCCCCGATCGAGCAAGGAATCGTGAAGCTTCCAGGATCAATCTTCTTTTATGGGTGTTTGTTGAGTAAAAGGGCGGAGCATTCTTCGCCTAAGTTAACTAATTGCAATTATTCGATTTTCTTTTTATGAATGAGGAAGTCCCTCATGAATTTTGAGTATTTAGGCATTTGAGTTAGGACTTCGATAAATGGAATATTAACATGCAATTGTTTTTGTAAATTTTTCAAATTTTGCGAATTGCTCATTGGTCTTTTGGCGAATTAACCTACCGGGGTATGGAACCAGAGGAGCCTTGGTAGGCTCTTGAATTAGAGGAGAAGCCTTCTCTTGTTGGGGCGGTGTTGTGCTTCCCTCATTTGGCGGTGGTGGAGCTTCTTCGGAACCCACGGTACGATTTCTCAACGTTATGAGATGGACTTGTGCTTTTGGGTTTGTTTTGGTATTACTTGGTAACGCGCCTTGTGGTCTCTCGGAGAAATTTTGAGCTAATTAATTTATTTGTTTTTCAATGTTTTGTATACTAGCTTGTTGATTTCTAAAATTCGATTCCAATTGTTGGAATCGATCCGAGTTTTTCTTGTCAGTGTCGGAGATGAGGCGAGATACAGTATCTTCAAGCCTTTCTCGTCCAACTTGTTGTTGAGGGAAATTTTGTGACTCGTTTCTTGGTTGTTGAAAGTTTGTTCGTTGGTTTAGGTTTTGTTGGTTACTACTATTGCCGGGTTCTCTCCAACCAAGGTTAGGGTGGTTACGCCATCCTTGGTTGTAGGTACCCGTTGGAGGACCTGACGGCCTAGGTCTGTTATCAATGTAGTTTACCGACTCATGTTGATCATCTGTTTCTTTCATACAACTCCAACTTTCATGTGGCCCACCACACCCTTCACAAGCCATAACCGAGACCGTTTTTGTCATTTCTAACTTTTTGATTTTTGAAGAAAGGGCCTCGATTTGGGCTTGTAAAGAAGTGCTTTCATCAACCTTATGGGCGCCCGGGGCAATAGATTTATTGCCTTGGGGAGTGTGCCACTGAAAATTGGTTTGAGCAATTTCCTCAATTTGATTGTATATTTCATGTGGGCGGCGATTACCTAAAAGTCCCCTGGAGCTAGAGTCAAGTGTTTGTCTTGTGTGTGGCAACAACCCATTGTAGAAAGTGGATACTTGTTGCCATACCGCAAGACCGTGATGAGGACACTTCGCAATAACTCCTTGAACCTTTCCCAAGTTTCATATAAGGATTCCCCATCCTCTTGTGAATATGTATTAATTTCAGTCATTAATTTAGCCGTTTTAGCGGGAGGGAAATACTTATATAGAAACTTTTGGGCTGGTTCATCCCAGGTGTTTACCAAGCCAACTGGTTGCTCGGTCCTTTAATGAAAATGGAAACATCTGATGGCGGATAGCGTCGTTTGAGGCTCCATTGATCCTGAAGGTATCACATATTTCTAAGAAATTAGTAATATGTAGATGGGGATCCTCGTCCGCAAGCCCATGCAAGGTTGCGGAGTTTTGAAGCATCTGTATCAAATGCGGCGGAAGTTCGAAGTTGTTAGCTTCGACATTCGGGGCATTGATAGCGGCGCCGAGATTACCTACGGTGGGTCGTAGGTAATCCATGAGGGTACTTTGGTCCGCCATTGGAAATGGGTCCCCCGAAACTTTCTCTTGGTTTTTAGCTTTAAGTCTTTTTTTGAGAAAGCGTTCGGGTTCTTCTAGAGGTTCTTTTATGTCTCTACTAGAACTGGAGCTCATACACTACGTAGAAAGTTCAGATGTGGTGCCTGGGTTCCAAGTCCTGCAATAAAAACAGAAAAGAATGTTGGTCAGAAAGTTCACCACGGCCCCATGCTTAGTGAACACGGCCCGTGGTCGGAGATACAATGATTGTTTTCCGGATCCCTGTTGTTGGACCGTTCTATGACCCGAAAAAGTCAGTTAAGGCAGTTCATCTTTGTGTACAAAGGCGGAATCAGTGTAGAAAAAGTAACAACAGCTTTTCCTTTCAATTTCCTTCTCTATTAATGCTTTTTGAGTAGATTTTGACAGAGTTTCGTCACCTAGCACAAGACCTGATTTCGCTCCAATGGTTACAAATGAAGATCACACATGGGTATTTATAGTAAGCCTGATTTCGCTCCTATGACTGACTAATGAGCGAAATCCCATGTGATCAAATAAGCGAAATCATTAACTAACCTAATGAGCGAAACCCATACAAACTATGTACATGAAAGCCAAATCCCATGAACTGATTTCGCTTCTAATGATACATATGTCATTATGAGCGAAATTAACATTCTAAAACCCTAATTTTTGATTTTCGACTCCGTATAACCTATCTAGACTTAAGACTCAATACAAACGTAGTCAACAGACATTTCATGCACCAACAGACTCCCCCTTGGATGTTGACGAAGTCTTCGGCTCCGAGTCTTCAGTCTTGGTCTTTTCTCCAACTATGTCTTTTCATTGTAAAAACTCTATCTTCACAAGTTCAGGTTGACTTCCTAGCTCCTTCTTCAAACTTCCCTTTGACTGTTGATCCAGACTCCCCCTTACACAGACTCCCCCTCTCAGTATGCTGGAATCTGAGATCTTGATCTGGTTCAAGCTTTGACAATTAGCTTCCGTGGGAATGATGAAGTCCAAAACCTGTGTCTCAAACATCAAACATTACACTCTATCTTTTCACACAAACAAACAGTCTATCAGTTCTAGATATCCACTCAAGTATTCAGGTCCAAGTTAATGACCCTGATTACTCAATTAATCTACCAAGTCCAATTTAATGACCTTGGTTGATCTTTTGACAATACAGACTGATTTTGTTTAACATTTTCAAACATTTTCTGAAAATAACAAGCATCAAATTAATGAACTTGTTTTAACTTTTTCAGCAATCCAATCTCTATCAAAGTAAACTCTCCTCATTCTTCAGTTCAGAACTTTTCCTGCATCCGCTTTAGTCTTCGAGAATCCAACGATTAACTTTCCACTTTGGTTTGTCAAAAATAAAGCAGAAATAAAATCTTTTTGGATTTTAATAAAGTGTTCTAAACTAAGAAATGAAATACAGAAACTTAAATTGCAGGATGTAAAGAAATTAAACTATTTACAAATATATTTTTGGTGAGCGTGTCAGGGAATCATATCAGCTTATCAGACAAAATTACAAGTACCGTTAAGCTTCATTTCATACTCAGACTTAAACAATTCACGTCGATTGTCGATATACTGATCCCTCTTAAATTCTCACACAGATTTCAATTTACTTAGGATACGATTTAGATGTCTTAAGAACTTAGCTCATTCATGTGTCCCACCTCTTGAATATACTCCCATATCCAGAATCCCAGATATTCAGTCTTACAGGTGAGTATACCACAGATGATATCTGTCAGGGGTTAAATGCAAGGGCCGTGAGAGCTCAGGTCGATACTTCTGTATACACAGAGAGATGACGGCTTCGACTTATCGGTGTGTCCCCTTTAGAGGATCTTTTAGTTACAACAGTAGTGACTATCAATTTTATTGTTTCATCAGTTGCTGAGGGCGATGCTATGTTTCAAGCATTTGCGGAAAGTATTATTCGGGGACTAAGTCAGAACTTCCATTCAGTAGAAGTCCCGGAATAATACCCCAGATATCACTGAGTATAAAGACCTAGTATCTCAGAATATGGGACCTTTCAAACAAGATTTCAGGGGTTACCTATATATCCAAGTAGTGTTCCCCACGAATTACGCAAGTTTGAAATTTTAGGTTTATATCCTGAATAAATCTACTAAATGTGCGAAATCCTATCGACACATCATTAGTGAGACTGTTTAACTCATTTAAACTTTACAGTTCTTTAGCATACTGTAATTGTCTAGCCGATGTACTATCATTTTCCCTTTTTACACAAGCTCTTTTTCAGTTTTATATTGTTTTTGTATTTTTTAATTTTTACTGTTTTTGTATTTTTGCATTTTTTACTGTTTTTGTATTTTCTGAAAATAAACTATTTACATCTACTCCCCCTAAATACCAAAACAAGTAAAAAGTCGACAAACCATTGCAGATTGTTTCTCATCTTCATCCGAAACAGTACTTCCATCAACGCCGATAATACCATCCGACACCGAAAGAAGCTTCATACTGTTCAGTTTTAACAAATATTTAAACCGAGTTTTATAAAAAGCTTTGGTATGTAAATCAGCTTTCTGTTCGTTAGTGTGGATTTTCTCAATTCGTATCAACTTTTTCTCGAAACAATCGCGAATAAAGTGATGACGAATTTCTATATGTTTAGTTTTAGCGTGATGTACTGGATTCTTTGTAATATTTATTGCGCCCTCATTATCAACAAAAAGAGGTGTGTTAAGAAACTGCAAACCGTAGTCGCGCATCTGTTGCTGTATCCACAGGATCTGAGAGCAGCAACTGCTAGCAGAAACGTACTCCGCTTCACATGTAGATAGCGCCACAGACGTTTGTTTCTTACACTGCCAGGTAAGTAACCGAGGTCCAAAGAACTGGCATCCTGCAGTTGTTGATTTTGAATTGACTTTGCAGCATCCGAAATCCGAATCGGAATACCCTTCGAGCGTAAAGTCGCCTTTTCTAGGATACCACAACCCCAATAAAGGAGTTCCTTTCAGGTAGCATAATATCCTCTTCACAATAATCGTGTGCGAAGCTCTCTGGTTAGATTGATATCTTGCTGCGAGGCACGTTGGGTACATGATATCAGGACGTGAAGCAGTTAGGTACATCAAAGAACCTATCATGGATCGATAAAATGTTTCATTAGCATTGTCTCCGGTGAGATCTGGGTGAATCCCATGATTTGTTGCAAGTGGGGTAGCAGCTGGAGTAGAACTTGACATCCCAAATTTCTCTAGAATATCATGAACGTACTTCGTTTGATGAATGAAAATTCCCTCAGGTAGTTGTTCAACTTGTAGACCCAGAAAGAATTTCATCTCCCCCATTGATGACATTTCGAATTTCTGCTTCATCACTGATTCAAAATCTTTGCATAGATTCTCATTTGTCGACCCAAAGATTATATCGTCCACATAAATATGAACTATCAGAAGATGGCCGTTGACCTCTTTAGTGAAGAGAGTGGCATCCACTTTTCCACGTATGAAGCTGTTGGCTAGTAGGTGTTGAGACAAAGTCCCGTACCAAGCTCTCGGGGCCTGGTGTAAACCATACAGCGCTTTGTCCAATAAGTAGACCTTGTTTTCGTGGATTGGGTCAGTAAAGCCTGGCGGCTGACCGACATAAACCTCCTCTTTAACCTTCCCATAAAGAAACGCCGATTTTACATCCAACTGATATACTTTGAAGTTCTTCCAAGACGCAAATGCAAGGGAAATTCTGATTGCCTCTAGTCGTGCCACAGGAGCATAGACTTCAGTAAAATCAATCTCCTCCTGTTGACTAAAGCCCTGAACAACGAGTCGAGCTTTGTTCCTTACAACAACTCCTCTGTCGTCTCTCTTACACTTAAATACCCATTTCATATTGATTTTTCTATGACCATCCGGCAAATCCACTAGCTTCCACACTCCCAACTTTTCAAACTGACTTAACTCTTCTTGCATCGTAATGACCCAAGAGTCTTCAGTAAGCACCTCTTTGTAAGTTCGCGGTTCGATCTGTGAAACAAAACAACTTAATGAAAATTCAGTTTGTAAAGGTGCTACTGTAGAGTAAAAACATGTAAGGCCCTGGTCAATTTGACGTCTCGTGCGAACGCCTACTTGCAATTCTCCTATGATCAACTCATCTGGATGATATGAAAGAGTTCGCGACATTATTTCACTTGGAACATCCACATCCCCTTTCAGATTAGTAACATTTTGATTTGCTCCTTGTTCACTCATTTGGTTTGTTTGACTTAAATCCTGAATCTGCTCCCCCTCAGAAACTGAATCTCCACGATCAAATATCGGCATGTTTCAGCTTCTTGATTATCATTCTCAACCGACTGATTATCTTGAGCAACTTCATTCTGTTGGACATCATCGTGTTCACTAGCATTACTCGGACCTGCTTCATCGTCATTTGAAGTTTCCTGTGGTCGCCTCGAATACTCAGCTAGGAACCTTTGCTGTGACTCATATTCTCGCAAAATATCCAGCTTATCAAAGAAATCTTCATATTCCTCTGAATCTTCTCTCATATCAAATGAATCCCACAACTTGTCATAATGGTAACGCCATGAATCTCCTGGATTTTGTGGCGGCATAGTATAACCTTGACATTCAACATTTGCAGCTTCAATAATCCGCTTCTCACTTGGAACGAAGACACGTCGCGAAGGACTTGAATAACCAACAAATATACCCTCAATGCACTTCGGACCAAACTTTCCATAAGGCTCTGGAAGAGTACAGGGTGACCCGAACAGTTCAAGATACTTCAAATTCGGTTTGCAGTTATTGATTAACTCAAAGCATGTTTTGTTGAACTTTTTGACAGTGAGAACTCTGTTGAGCGTATAGCATGAGGCGGAAACAGCTTCAGCCCAAAAATTAATTGGTAACTTTGAATCTGCGAGCATCGTTCTGGCCGTCTCGATTAGTGTCCGGTTTTTGCGTTCTGCGACTCCATTCTGCTGCGGAGTGTACGGAGCACTAAACTCATGCAATATACCTCTTTCATCACAAAATTCTTCCATCTTGCTATTCTTGAATTCAGTACCATTATCACTTCGAATTCTTTTGATACGCCTTCGGTACAGATTCTCAATCTTCTTGAACAACGCCATCAAATTGTCAAACGTTTCGTCTTTCGTCTTCAAGAAAGAAACCCACGAAAATCTGGAATAATCATCAGTAACCACAAGACAATATATATCTCCCGTAATACTCTTGACATTCACCAGACCAAACAAATCCATGTGAAGTCTCTCCAGGGGTCTTGAAACTCAATTGACTTGCTTTGTAGGGTGTGACTTTTTCTTTTGCTTGCCTTTAACACAACTAATGCACTCCCCTTCCAGATGAAAACCTTTGACATGAACTCCAGTAACCAAATCATTGTGCACCAAACGATTCATTTTTCTAAGATGTATATGTCCCATCTTCCGGTGCCACAATCTCGATTCTTTTTCAGTTGCTCTGGACATGAAACAATGAGCTTGACCCGTGATTGTAGTAGCTACGCTCATATCCAACACGTACAGATCATTAACTCTCGGTGCCCTCATGATAATCCATTCCTTAGGGATAACAAATCCTGGCTTCAAGATCAAACATTCTTTATCAGTGAAGTGAGTGGTATACATCCTGTCACAAATCTGCGAGATACTCAGCAGATTGGTCTCCAGCTCAGCAATGTAGTTAACTCCTTCAAACGTCACAATCCCGTTGGATAACGTTCCTTCACCAATAATCCTTCCTCCTTGATTACCCGCAAAACCGACATAACCTCCATTGATATTTTTCATATCATACAACAATGCAGTCTTCCCTGTCATATGTCGAGACGCTCCACTGTCCATAATCCAGCGTGAGACTAACCTCGGAAGATCCTGCACATATAACAACTTGATTTAAACACTTCAATAAAGATGCCGATTCATGCTTCGCGATCAAGGAAGCTCCGGCAATTCAAACTGCTTAGTCAAACATGGTGTCCACCCAAGCCCCATCAGCCTTGGGTGTAACCTTGACACTTTTAACTCTTGCAATTTGAATTTTAAAGTTTTCAACCTTCAGAGGTGGAAAATTTGCATCATAATCAATTGGAATTGAATCCTCAGAAGGTGAAATCTTTTTCTCAGTTTTAGGTTTCCAAACTTGTTGAGATAATGCTACCCGTTTGTAAAATTTGTCATTTTTAGTTACCACTTTCTTTATGGGTTCATTTTTCACTTTGATGTTGTCATTTTTCACACTCTTTTTCTCAACAACCATTGGTGCTTTACCCTTCTCGTCAACTTTCTTCTCTTGAATCTTCACAGTCTCAGTCTTAGGCTTCATGTTGGTACACTTTCATGCAATATGACCAACTTGATTACATCTAAAACATGTTCGAGTATCAACCACTCGACTTGTGCCTTCAGACTGAGCCTGTGAAGCTCTCTTCTCAAAGAATTCTTCATTCGATTTTGAAAAAAATTCTTTTTCTTCATCAGTAAGCGAACTCGAACTGTTCACAAACTTTTTCTTTTCAACAAACCTTTTGTTTTGAATATTTCCTCTCTGATAATTCTTACCACCCTGATAACCACCCGACCAGTTGTTTCGATTTTTGTTATAATAAAAACGTGGTGGAATAACAGGTTTCTTGTAGTATGATTTATCTTTTTCAATTCATTTGTCTCTTTGTTGGCACAAACTATTCACTTCTAACAATTCAACTTCGACCAACTTGAAAACATTTGTTAACTTTTTCACATTTACATTCTCAATTGGAAACTCTGAATCCGAATACAACTTATCAGATCCCGACATCTTGTACATGACAAGAGTAGGTTCATCATTTAAGTTGTTTTTGGACTTTTGTTTCGGAATGTATTTATCCAAGAAACATCCATCATCTTCAGCTGAATCGGACAACAAAACACTTTCAGCTGTGCTCTTAACAATCTCTGTCTGAACACTATCATCGGATGATGAAAAAGTAACATCAATGTTCTCCGGAAGTTTAACTTCATTTTCTTCCTCTATTTCAACCAACCCAGATTGCTTTTTCGTATAATTTTCCAGAATCGGAGGTGGAACTCTATGAAAACCCACCCCAGTTCCATCAGAATAAACATCTTCGCCTGCTTTGTTTTTCCCGATGGGTTTTGTAACAATGTGTTGCAAAACAAAGCTTGCAGAGTTGTAACTGTTAAGCTTCAACTGGATTCGCTCATTTTCAATTTCAGTCCCTTGAACTTTTAGTTTCAATTTAGCGATTTCATCCAGTTGTTGGTTGATTGATTCTTCTTTTAATCTAAGCACGGTTTGTAGTTGAACATTTTTCTTTATAAGTTTTGCCATTTCGATCATCATTATCTTTCATTGTGCTTTTAAGCTTCTCAAATTTTTTAGTGATTTTACGGTTTTCAAAAACTAACTTTTCATTTTCTTGCCTAATCCTCTCATGATCATTTTTATCATTTTCAATTTTGTTAGTTAATTCTTTTATCTGTTCAGTTGAAGCTTTCAGCATCTTGTCACGATCAAGAATTTGATTCTCAACACTTCTGACCTTAGCTGTCAGATCCTCAACCTTCTTTCCGTTGAGATACGTGACCGTATTACAAAATTTGCATTCTTTGATGCAATTTTGCAATCAACATCCCCATTGACTTTCTTACCTGATTCAGTCGTTGACGTGTTTGAACTGACCTGGCTTTTAGACTCAGAGACAGATTTAGAATCTACCTCAATCGCCTTAGCTGCCAGCACCTTGTCAGCCATCTTTCCGAGATTTTCAGCAGTCAACTCCTGAGTAGTGTCAATGATTCCAGTATCAACTTTCTTTGACTTCTCTTTCTTTTCTCTCTCCTTCTTCTCTTTCTCTTCTTTCTCGTCTCCAGTTCCCCACCATTTATTCTGCCAATAATCATCTTCATCTTTTAACTCTTTGATTATGGCCTCTAGATCAAGAGTGTTGTGATCAATAGCAATGTTTCCATATGGGTCAAGATAACACTCTCTATCTGGATCCCATCTACTTGCTCTTTTTTCTTCCGAAAAGATACCAGAAATTCTGATCATTCTGTTTGTGGCCAACAACCTTCTGTAATTATACTTCTGTTCTTCAGTTTTGTTGTCTTTCCATGGAACAGGTTCATTCTTTGCCATGAAAGCGTAACCAACCGCATCTTCCTCCGGTAATAATTCACTCCAGTCATAACCCTCATCATCATAAATCACCGCAAGAGCTCTAGATTTCTCTTTGTTTTCTTCAATCTGCTTCATTATTGGCGGCTCCGATTTGTTTTGATGATATATCGCCTTCTTGTAGTAATCTTCCCTGAACGGGTTCTCAGACTCATCAGCATATGCGTTTCGGCATTCACATTTGAAGTGACCTTTCTGCTTACACTTGAAGCATGTCACATTGGACTTGTCAAACCCCAACTTGGTAGACGGTCCACCAATTGACTTTCTGCCGGTTATTTCCATGAAACGCTGAGCTCGACGAACAGCACTGGCCATGCATCACCTTATGTCAATTAGTTCCATTTCTTTAGGATCTATTTGATCATAGTCCTCTTTTGTTAGGTTAGTGTTGCCAATCTTCCCAACCACAAGACTTTCATAAGATTCTAAGACCGATGCTAGGAAACCATCTGTTGCTTAGCCGACTCCTCGCTAAAATTCTGAGCATTCTTCATGTCAACAGCGATGTTGCAGTGAAACAAGTTCTTTGCCTCAGACTGGCTTGAATTTGATGACGATCCACTTTGATAACCACTATGATATCCACTGCTTTGACTTTCTTTGTTCGGTGTAGAGACATTCTCAGCAGAAAATGCAGATTTGGGAGAATTGTTCTTTGGCATCATGCTCTTTGGATAATACAAATCCAAGTTCTACTGGTATGATGAGTGATTGACTTTGTGTGTCTTCTTCAATTCCAACTCATGACTCTCGAGTTTTTCAATCAGCAAATCTACAGTCAACTCTTCTGGCACTTTGATAGTATTTTTCAACATCTTCGCATAATATTGCCAATCCATCTCGTCTGGCAATGAATCGAACAATTTGTCTACTAGCTCATCTTCAGGATACTTAATTCCATGTCTAGCTAGTTCCAGATTCAGGTGCCCAAACCTCTCGATCATTTTCGAAACTGATTCATTCTTTAAACACCCAAACAATCAAATTCTTTCCTAAGAAGTTTCTTTTAGTTTTTCACGATTTCAGTACTTCCTAAAAATTTCTTTTCTAACTTTTTCCAGAGATCTTTTGCACTAGAGTATTCGATCAGAGAGATTATATCTTCATGAACAGATTGAAACAACAGCGCAATATATTTCTGCTCAGCAACAAATGACTCTATCTCATCAGATGTTGATAAAGTTTCACCCTCTTTGCCTTCATTATCGTATCCATTTTTGAGACTCTTCCAGCTAGGGAACGCAAAAGCCATCAACCAATCTTCGAATTTCTTTGCCCACCGACTATACTCCTCGATAGCCATCAACTTCGGTGGTTTGTTGTAAGTTCCGAAAGCACTTTCAACCTCCAAAGCATCCGATAATTTCTTCTTGGCGTTTGGCGGGTTCTCATTGTTGTTGCTTGTAGATGTATCATCTCCCGAATTTCCAGCAAATGCGTACATGTCGCTAAACGGGTTCATGAAAATGTCATCCATATTTAACGTACTTGAAAAATCAACAAACACTTAGAAAATTTTGAAATTTTGAAAAACAATGATTTCGAGCGAAATCACCTATGAGCGAAATAAAAAAAATGTACACTCGAGCGAAATCAAATGTCACACGAGCGAAATCAGATGTCACACGAGCGAAATCAACAATTTGTGTCCCTACGAGCGAAATTAGGATGTATCTAAAAGCGAAATTAGAAAATTTATGTCCTTATGAGCGAAATTAGGGTAACTTTTGAGCGAAATCAAACCATGTCCGTAAAAACGAAATTAGGTTTTTTAGCTAATTTTCACCATTTTTAGTCCGAATTTTAACCTGATTCTTTCTAGGGTTTGTTATTTCTATGTTTTACACGTTATACTCGAAATTCAATCCATTTCAACCCTAGGAACCAGTTCAAATCAAAAAAGTATGAGAAGAAGTGAGTGGAAGTAAGAGAATCTGGAAGAATCAAGCTGTATTAGTATGAACTCCTCGTCTTGAGCTCTGATACCACTTGTTGGACCGTTCTATGACCTGAAAAAGTCAGTTAAGGCAGTTCATCTTTGTGTACAAAGGCGGAATCAGTGTAGACAAAGTAACAACAGCTTTTCCTTTTAATTTCCTTCTCTATTAATGCTTTTTGAGTAGATTTTGACAGAGCTTCGTCACCTAGCACAAGACCTGATTTCGCTCCAATGGTTACAAATGAAGATCACACATGGGTATTTATAGTAAGCCTGATTTCGCTCCTATGACTGACTAATGAGCGAAATCCCATGTGATCAAATAAGCGAAATCACTGACTAACCTAATGAGCGAAACCCCTACAAACTATGTACATAAAAGCGAAATCCCATGAACTGATTTCACTTCTAATGACACATATGTCATTATGAGCGAAATTAACATTCTAAAACCATAATTTCAAATTTTCGACTCCGTATAACCTATCTAGACTTAAGACTCAATACAAACGTAGTCAACAGACATTTCATGCACCAACACCTGTTACTGGGAAGTTGGACACGACCCCGTGTTGCACCGACACGGCCCCGTGCTCAGCTCTCTGTAATTCGGAAAATAAAAACTGCCAGTGACAATGCTGGGCAAGGCCCGTGTCCAGGCACGACCCGTGCTGAGCTCTGCAGAAGCTGAAAAATTAAGAAAATCCTAAAAAAAATAAAAATAAAATAGAAAAAATGATTAGGCCGCTGATGTATGTAAAATGCAACATATAAATTACATCAAAGGAGGCATAAAACTAACCCTTTTTAAGTACTAATGTTGGAAAAAGAGTGTTTTTGTCTTCCTTTTGTATTTTCAGGATTAAATGAGCTCAAATTCACAATAGAAGCAAAAAGACAGCTAAATCTAACATAAATACAAGAAAAGGAACATAAGTGGATTGCCCGACCCCTCAACAGCATCCTCCTAAGCAAAATAGAGAAGGCAGAAGACTGAACACGCCCCGTGCTCAGCCAGCACGGGGCCGTGCCCAAGAAGCAGCAGAAAAGACAAACCTATAGAAGCTTCTATTGCCCACCACGGGTCCGTGCCCAGTGAACACGGGGGCGTGGCGAAAGTACAGCAGGCGCATTAATTGTAATTGCGAATTACATATAATGAAGAGAGAGAGTGTCAGACAGGCACGGGGCCGTGTCCAGCGGACACAGGGCCGTGCCCAACCTTCTGTTCAGCCTATAAATAGGAGTGCTTGGTTTCATTGCAACTCATCCCTTGGCACACCACCTCTCTCACACTTCATCCACCATCCACCACAATCACAACACCATCATCCACCACCATCATCCATTGTCCATCATAGAGTGTGTGAGTCGTCTCGGGATCCAAGATTGATCGTAAGAGTTCTTGACAATCAAGGCCATGTTTGCCTAAGTCTCTTACATCACTTGGTGAAGACAAGTGTTTAGTATAATACTTTTTATTTTCAATCTTTTGCACTTTTTATTTGGTTTTGTATTAATGACTTTAATAACTAGTTGCTTATGTTGAAGGTGATCTTTCCTTATCGTTTGTCCGTGGTGTCTTGGCATTATTTTACTGTCTATCTATACTACTTTAATAAGGATATGTGAAGGACAAGATGGTAATTGAACAAGGTGTTGAAAAAACACTTAATGCACAATGTACAACTGTTAAGGCACAAGAAAACACAAACCCTTTTACCCTTTACAAGGGTATACATCTGCCGTCCAAATGTTTTACTTTCTCACACGGATCAACATCGGGACCGTCCATTTGACTTCACACGGATCACCATATGCTTTCTCTCTCAATGCTCACACATCTCACAAAACAACATCAGATCTTCTTCTCTCTCTTCTCTCTCTCTTCTCTCTCTCTTTTCTCTCTTCTCGGCGATCTAGGGTTTCATGAGATCTATCACCAGATCCGTTTGAATCTATCACCAGATCCGTTGATGTTCTGGCAAGGGATCCACAGATTTGAACAAGGGATCCGTTTTATCTGGCAAGGGATCCACAGATTTGAACAAGGGATCCGTTTGATGTTCTGATAAGTTGCTTTATCTTTAATCTTGATGTAGATTTGTTAGTAGATATCTTACCATGTTCTTTTGTGATTCTTACTTTTCAGGTGAAGCGGTTGACGGATGTTCGAAGGACGAAATCTGAGGTTTACGAAGGATTTTCTCATGTGTTTTGTGATGAATCGACTCAGGTTAGGTTCTAAATGTTGATTTATCTTTAATCTTGATGTAGATTTGTTAGTAGATATCTTACCATGTTCTTTTGTGATTATTACTTTTCAGGTGAAGCGGTTGACGGATGTTCGAAGGACGAAATCTGAGGTTTACGAAGGAGTTTCGCATGTGTTTTGTGATGAATCGACTCAGGTTAGGTTCTAAATGTTGATTTATCTTTAATCTTGATGTAGATTTGTTAGTAGATGCGGTTATTTCAAATTAGGTTGAAAGTCTTGTGATATTTGAATTTGTATTTTTGGTGATGATAGTTAGATTAATTTCAGATATGACATAGTGAAAGGATAAATTGTTTTTGTAGTTTTGATTTTACTTTGTTCTGTTATATTTTGATCTTTTCCTTCATTTTTTGGGACTGATAAGTGTCATGGTTGTGTGATAATTATGATATTTAGGTCATTTAGATATGGAATTGTGAAAAGATAGATTGTTATGTATTTTTGATTTTGGTTTGTTCTGTGGGATGCTCGATGAGCAGATCTAGGGTTTCATGAGATGTATCACAAGCTTTATCTGGCAAGGGATCCACAGATTTGAACAAGGGATCCGTTTGATGTTCTGATAAGTTGCAATGAGTGTTATATATCTTACCATGTTCTTTTGTGATTCTTATCTTTAATCTTGATGTAGATTTGTTAGTAGATGCGGTTATTTCAAATTAGGTTGAAAGTTTTGTGATATTTGAATTTGTATTTTTGGTGATGATAGTTAGATTAATTTCAGATATGACATAGTGAAAGGATAAATTGTTTTTGTAGTTTTGATTTTACTTTGTTCTGTTATATTTTGATCTTTTCCTTCATTTTTGGGACTGATAAGTGTCATGGTTGTGTGATAATTATGATATTTAGGTCATTTAGATATGGAATTGTGAAAAGATAGATTGTTATTATTTTTGATTTTGGTTTGTTCTGTGGGATGCTCGATGAGCAGATCTAGGGTTTCATGAGATGTATCACAAGCTTTATCTGGCAAGGGATCCACAGATTTGAACAAGGGATCCGTTTGATGTTCTGATAAGTTGCAATGAGTGTTATATATCTTACCATGTTCTTTTGTGATTCTTACTTTTCAGGTGAAGCGGTTGACGGATGTTCGAAGGACGAAATCTGAGGTTTACGAAGGATTTTCGCATGTGTTTTGTGATGAATCGACTCAGGTATGTCACTCGCAACTCGCAAGGAAACCTTTTTTTAGGATCTGAATTTAATTAGTTATACCTTTGGTTAACGACTGTCACGATCACTATTATTACAGAACAAGCTCACTCCGATCTTCTGGCTGCCGGAGAAAGTGTATCTGCTTGGAGAGTCTCGGAATTGGCTTTGGCGACGCTGAACGCTGCTTCATTCGAATCGATGGTGGCTTCATATGCAGAATGTTCCCTCACTTAGTGGTCTCATGCTCACTCAAGCAGAGGTAAAGTAAAGTTTATCATCATTCATCAATTTTCTTTTCTTTTTTGTTTATAATAAAGGTTTTTATATTTGCAACTTGACAAAATGTGATTTATATTAAATTTATTTTAAGTTAATAGTGTACTGGTTATAACTAATATCAAATCTTTACTAATACTTGATTTCTTTTTATGATGGTTGACTTTGCGAGAACTAACGGAGCATTAGTGTCAAGAATGGGCTGAGATTCGAATTCAGTCGGTTTTTCGCTCTTTTTTGGTAATTTCTAAGCCTTGAATATTAATTTTTAACATGCTATGCTACTGAGAGAATATAAACTTGACTATATTCTCTGTTTTTTGATCAGAGGTAAAGTAAAGTTTATCATCATTCATCAATTTTCTTTTCTTTTTTGTTTATAATAAAGGTTTTTATATTTGCAACTTGACAAAATGTGATTTATATTAAATTTATTTTAAGTTAATAGTAATCTGGTTATAACTAATATCAAATCTTTACTAATACTTGATTTCTTTTTATGATGGTTGACTTTGCGAGAACTAACGGAGCATTAGTGTCAAGAATGGGCTGAGATTCGAATTCAGTCGGTTTTTCGCTCTTTTTTGGTAATTTCTAAGCCTTGAATATTAATTTTTAACATGCTACGCTACTGAGAGAATATAAACTTGACTATATTCTATGTTTTTTGATGTGTTTTGTTATTTTTATGCTTTTTGTTTTTTAACTGATCCTAACCCATTTGACTTATGCTACAGACAAAAAGGGATCAAGATCGGGACCGTCCATTTGACTTCACACGGATCACCATCTGCTTTCTCTCTCAATTCTCACACATCTGACAAAAAGGGATGCCAAAAGCAGGGAAGTACAATCTACAGGAAAAAGCAACACTTTACTTTTGTGTGAAAGACAGCTTGCTTGCTGCAGTCTCTATAATATATCAACACTCTTCCATACACTGTTTGAAAGACAGCACTGCTTCCTTCAGTCTCTATAAATAATCCAGAGATATCTACACTCTACTCACACTTTACAAACTCTCAACTACACTCAACTGAAATTGTAAGTTTATCTCAGTTGAATAATCCTACTTTCAAAACATCAACTTAACAACTTCTATTTACTTCGATTTCAGAATATATCAACTCTTTGCATTCGGATCTTGCGTTGTTTCTCGGCTCTCACATCAAGGTTTTAAAATTTTTGTCGGCTTTTCACATCTCCCTCTTGCATTGTTGTAAGTTCTTTCAAATATGACATAGTGAAAGGATAAATTGTTTTTGTAGTTTTGATTTTACTTTGTTCTGTTATATTTTGATCTTTTCCTTCATTTTTGGGACTGATATGTGTCATGGTTTTGTGATAATTATGATATTTAGGTCATTTTTGGGGATGATAAGTGTTGTAGTTCAATGAAAATTATGATAGTTAGGTCAATTTTAGATATGGAATAGTGAAAAGATAGATTGTTATGTACTTTTTATTTTAGTTTGTTCTGTGGGATGTTTTGATATATTTTTTCATTTTTCGGGATAGTGAAAGGATAAATTGTTTTTGTAGTTTTGATTTTACTTTGTTCTGTTATATTTTGATCTTTTCCTTCATTTTTGGGACTGATATGTGTCATGGTTTTGTGATAATTATGATATTTAGGTCATTTTTGGGGATGATAAGTGTTGTAGTTCAATGAAAATTATGATAGTTAGGTCAATTTTAGATATGGAATAGTGAAAAGATAAATTGTTATGTACTTTTTATTTTAGTTTGTTCTGTGGGATGTTTTGATATATTTTTTCATTTTTCGGGATAGTGAAAGGATAAATTGTTTTTGTAGTTTTGATTTTACTTTGTTCTGTTATATTTTGATCTTTTCCTTCATTTTTGGGACTGATATGTGTCATGTTTTTGTGATAATTATGATATTTTGGTCATTTTTGGGGATGATACGTGTTGTAGTTCAATGAAAATTATGATAGTTAGGTCAATTTTAGATATGGAAGAGTGAAAAGATAAATTGTTATGTACTTTTTATTTTAGTTTGTTCTGTGGGATGTTTTGATATATTTTTTCATTTTTCGGGATAGTGAAAGGATAAATTGTTTTTGTAGTTTTGATTTTACTTTGTTCTGTTATATTTTGATCTTTTCCTTCATTTTTGGGACTGATATGTGTCATGGTTTTGTGATAATTATGATATTTAGGTTCATTTACTTTGTTCTGTTATATTTTGATCTTTTCCTTCATCATTGCAGGAATTTTTTTTAAAACAGTACTGTATTCAAAACAAAATAAAACGCCGTATTCACAAAACAATACTGTATTCACAAAGCTGTATTCAAAACAATACTGTATTCAAAACAATACTGTATTCAAAACAATACTGTATTCAAAACAATACTGTATTTAAAACAATATTGTATTCACAAAGCTGATTGTTATAGTTATTATGTGTATATGTAAATTATAGTAAATTGTTTTTGTAGTTTTGATTTTACTTTGTTCTGTTATATTTTGATCTTTTCCTTCATTTTTGGGACTGATATGTGTCATGGTTTTGTGATAATTATGATCTTTTCATTCATTTACTTTGTTCTGTTATATTTTGATCTTTTCCTTCATCATTACAGGAATTTTTTTTAAAACAATACTGTATTCAAAACAAAATAAAACGCCGTATTCACAAAACAATACTGTATTCACAAAGCTGTATTCAAAACAATACTGTATTCAAAACAATACTGTATTCAAAACAATACTGTGTTCAAAACAATACTGTATTCAAAACAATACTGTATTTAAAACAATACTGTATTCACAAAGCTGATTGTTATAGTAATTATGTGTATTTTTCAGTTTACAAATCACTCCAAACACATATCAATTGAGAGGTATGGGCGGTGGTTATCCAATTCCCGTTGAATCACTAGGATCAACAAACCATTTTAACCTTCCTGATTCAAACCCTCTAACTTCAAACCCACCTCCGGTGTCAACCCCACCTCCGGTTTTAACCCCACCTTCGGTTTCAACCCCACCTCCATTGGCAAACCCTGAATATGATGATCCATTTGGTTGGACGGATGAAGAGTTGAATTGGGCGTATGACTATACCTTCGCTCAACTACAATTTGGTGGACTACAAATTGAGGGGTGCCATCGTCCGGTGCCAAACACTCCTATACTTCCTATGCATCCTCCACCTTCAAACCCCCCTTATGTGGAAAACTACAGTCAAACACAAGAACTACCGACCTGGGCTGAAGGGTACGAAACTGACCCTGGGGCGGTTTACGAACCACCATTGGATGAAAAAATGGTTTGGGAACCTTAGAACAACTTTTATGATGACTGTAGTTTTTTTTTTCTCGAATTACTTTGAATCTTAATTATGTAACTTTTAATTATGTATTAGTTTAAATTTAAATTTGTTGCTGTTTAATTTTAATCATGTTTTAGTTTAAATTTTATTTCTGGAGTTTTTATTTTTTTAGTTAACTAATATTGAACACTTAATAGGATATGTCTGATCATTTTTCCGTTGAAGAATTTTCATCATTGACAAATGATAGAGCATGGTATAATATAATCTTTGTTAAGGTGGAGTTTATTTGGCATGACGTCGATGGAAAGAGATTAGTGGTTATATTTCTTGATCAACACGTAAGAACATTATTTTAATTTACTTTGTGTTATATAAGCGTTTTTCCACCACTAAATTTCTTTTCATTTTAGAGACAAAAAATTGTTGCGTTCGTCCCACAAAATTTGATACACAAATATAATGACGCGTCATTGATGGGTGGTTTTTTTTCGTTGAATCATTTCCAAATTGAGAATCTCAACTATCTTGAGTGCCCAAAGTACCAGAATTACGTGTTAGTTTGGTCCGAGAAGAAAATTGTCATCAACGAATATACAAAGCTTTCTTCACTTACGCTTACGATTCCAAGGGGTGCTTCTTTATATCCATTGGTCCCTTCCATTATAGAATTGAAGCATGACAGGAGACCTCAAATGGATATTGTTGGTACATATTAATTCTCTATCTATAATTTTTATTAAATATATAAAACTTTACATATGGTCTATACGATTTAACTGATTTGGTTTTAGATGTGGTTGGGAGAATAATAGAAGGCAAACGTGATCGATGTTGTTTTGAACTTTCTCTTCAAGATAAGACGTACGTTATTATTTATTATTAACATATTACAAACATAATATTTACGTTATATGTAAGAAAATATTATTATTAGAAGAACTTTAACCCAAAATCGTAATATACAGTGGTCACACAATACAATTGTTTTTGTCTGCCCTGAAGCCTTCCGATGTGATACGTTCCATTCAAGCCGTGCAACAAAGGTCCATCATATATGTATCACGTCTCAAGTTGGTTCATCTACCAGATAGTATGTTATGCTTTACACATGAACATTCTAGTAATTAGTTAGATCTAATGGCTCATGTAGTTTAATAAAAGTTATATTTTATTTGTTATTTCAGTTAATATTTTGAAGTCTACGGAGTTGAGTACGATTACGTACGAACCGGATATGGTCGAGGCACGGGATATGTAAATTATGGATCGTTATCCAATTTGTGTTTAAGTTAGAAACATTTGGTGTTGTTATTTGTTTAGTTGTTGAATATTAAAGTCTCTCTTGGTGTTTCGTGTTTTGCTTTTTGTTTCCCTCATATTGATGTAATTGTAGAAGTATTTATAATCTATCACCAAGGTATAATCTTCTTAGATTGGACAACTAAATAATCATTATCTGTATTAAACGAAGGTATAACCATGGCTGACCTTCCTACTCATACAATCGTGTTTGAGATATTAACGAGGCTGCCAGCAAAGGATGTAGGTCGTTCTAAGAGTGTATGTAAGCAATGGTATGCGTTATTGTCAACACAAGATTTCGTAAAGATACATTGTTCTCGCTCAGTAGTTTCATCTAACCAGAGAGTTCTACTAATTGACGACCTAACGTGTTCTGTTCGTCCAATCATCTCTAATAACAATGACTATGGTCCAAGCTCAACAGTTACATTTCCATTCCATCACCAAAATAATGATGTCTCAATACTTTCACATTTGAACGGATTGTTGTGTGTTTGCTTGAATCATACATACGAGCTGCTTCTTTGGAATCCAACAACTACTGCTTTCAAGCGTTTGTCAACCCCTGATTCTCATGGATTCTATATAAATAACCTTGATGCCATTGGTTTGTACGTTGACACTGACGATGATTACAAGGTCTTGCATATAAAGCGTAGGAGTGGTGTACTTGGTGTCTATGTTTATTCTAGGGAAGTAGACTCTTGGAGAAATATTCCTTTCATAACAAGACAAGAGTACCTAAGCCCTCATTTCAATTGGTCAGCTGGCACATTTTGTGGTGGTACTCTATATTTCACTGTTTGCGAATGTTGGATTGGAGGTACGAATGTGGTGATTTGTTTTGATGTTAATTCGGAGCAGTTCAAGGAGATAAGCTTTCTACCCGTTCCTTCTAATGGAATGGTTCAAGGTGTTTTAGTTAATGTAAAAAATGTGCTTCACATGTTTGCTAGCACTGGCATGTTTGAGATGACAATTGACCTATGGACACTACAAGGGGATTACTGGATTAAGGTCTTATCATGTCCTCCGATCCCCCCGATATCATTGTCATTGTGGTGCGATATAACACATTATGTGACAAATGGTAATTGGTTTGTGATGACTAAATTAGGGAAGTTGTTTACAATTGAAATGGATATGAAGCCCTTCGAATGTTTTTATCCCGTTTCTTGGTTTCGAGGTTTTAAGGGTGCGGTGTTTGTGCAGACCATTGTTTCACCAAGTATTTAGATTGGCTTTCACTTAATGTTATCATTATGTATGTCAATGTTTTAAGGATTTGTGTTTTTTTTCTCTAAGTCATGATATTCCGTTTAAGTCATGTATTTTAATGTTATCATTATGTATTTCAATGTTATCCTTCGGTTTGTTTTTCTCTAAGTTATGTGTTGGAATGTTGTTATGATTTGAGAATTTCATCATCTATGATAACTCTCTTTTATTTAATTTGCAAGGTATTTGTCATTTTTTCAATTTACAATGACTAATGGACTCTCAAACCCTCGAAATCATGCTTCTAGCTCGAGTGCATCTACTAAAGCTGAAAAACGAAAAGAGTATCAAAAAAGATACTATGCTGCACGCAAAGAAAATAACAAAGTATCTAAATTTGGGAGTGGTGATGCCCCCCAAAGTGCTTCATCAATATCTTTAATGAATAATAGGTCAACAGAAAGGACACCGTTAAGAAGTTTACAAACTAATATTACTCAATTTCTACAAACAACAAATGAGAACGCCTCAAGTGTTTCTACTACAAAATGCAAGGAGTACAATGAAGGATGTTCTAATACACCAAACGATAATGGAATGCGTATTTCAAATGGCAGTCAAGTCAACCAAACCCCGATAGATGATGTAATTGACGTAGTCAGGCATAGAACATCACGAGGTTTCTATTTATTTAACAAAGATTTCTTTTTCGAACTTGACATCTTTTACAACCTTCATTACTTAATACACCAATTTTTTTAGGTATTCAAATTCATCCGCGTACTTTATTACCCCAATTTGCTGAAGTAGTTGATCAACCTTCCCTCCAACATGGGAGCGTAGAAGATGATCCTTATAATTTTGTTTACAATGGTGTACCTGGAGAGCATCGTGTTTTAAAGGAACGAGGCGCATGTCCTAATTGTGGAGCAAAACGATTTCAATTTGAATTTGATACCTTTTGTTGTATGAGTGGGAAAACCGTGTTAGCAAACTTAGAAATTCCAGAGGAATTGTACCGACTTTTCACGTCTCAAGATGAAATTGGAGATTTGTTTAGGCAAAACATCCGTGCTTATAACACCAATTTTTCTTTTGCCTCAATGGGTGTGACATTGGATGATACATTGAACAATATGAGAGACGGCGTATATACTTTTCGTGCACATAAAGGAATATATCACAGAATCGACCAATTAGTTCCGAGGGATGGGACTCCTAGGTACTTGCAGTTGTATTTTTACGATCCTGATACTGAGTTAGATCACAGACTCCGATGGCCAAATCTTGATCGGCGTATTACTCAGATTTTAACACGCGTTCTTTCTACAAACCCATATGTCGATACATTTAGAAGACTTGCGGAACTAGGACCTTTGGACAACTATAGAGTCACTTTGAATACTTCGGTTGAACTTGACCAAAGGGTGTACAACCGACCAACGACATCGGAGGTATATATAATATATTATATTAATTGCAATTATTTAATATAATTGCTTATTTTACTTACTTATAGTTCACAATTATATAGGTTGCTGGTATTTGGGTTGAAGGTAATGACAATATCACTTCGTATAAACGAAGTATTGTAGTGTACGGTAGGTCTGAATATAGACAAACTATTCAGCCGTACTTCAGTTGTTACGATCCATTGTCGTATCCTTTATTTTTTCCTAATGGTGAGTCGGGTTGGCATGCTAACATACCACGTCAAGGAGTATCAATCAATGAGGTTCGCAACAATGACAACATCGAAGGAGAAATGGAAGGTACCAACAATTTGTTATCCTTTTTAAGTGAAGATCATAAAAATAGCGTAATGCGTTTTATTTTTATTAACTGTTTGTTTTTAATACATCTTCATCGTTCAGAGGCTAACACAAGAAGTGGTAGAACAACCGTGGCTATGCGAGAGTACTACTGTTACAAGTTCCAGATTCGATCTACCGATAATGTGCTTTTGTTCGGTGGTAGGCTGCTACAGCAGTTTGTGGTTGATGTTTACATCAAAATTGAGACGTCACGCTTAGAATTTTGTGAGAGAAACCAGGAAAAAATTCGAGCCGAATTGTACCAAGGTATTGTGGATTGCGTCAATACTGGCGAGGTTCATGCAAACAGAGTCGGGAAAAGAATTGTGTTGCCTGCATCTTTCATCGGGGGGCCTCGCGACATGCGACGTCGGTTTCTAGATGCGATGACGTTAGTTTAAGACGACGGCAAGCCTGATGTATTCCTTACAATGACATGTAATCCTAAGTGGCCTGAGATATGTGATAACTTACATGTTGGTCAAACTGCTACAGATCGTCCAGACCTTGTTTCAAGAGTGTTCCGGGCTAAATTAGAAGATCTTAAGGATCAACTCTTCAAGAAACATGTCCTCGGGGAAGTTAAGTCATACGTCTATGTCATTGAATTTCAAAAGCGGGGTTTGCCGCATGCACATTTTCTCCTAATCATGTACCCGCAACACAAGATCAATAACGCGGACCATTATGATAAGGTTGTGTGTGCTGAAATTCCTAACAAACTAACACATCCCAGATTGCATGAGATGGTTGTCAAGCACATGATTCACGGTCCTTGCGGCAATTTACGATCAAGCAGTCCTTGTATGCAGGGTGATCCTAAAATTTGTCGTTTTCACTATCCTAGACAATTTAACGAACAGACGACACAAGGAGAAGATTCGTATCCGTTGTATCGAAGGAGAGACACCGGGATAGAAGTGGACCTACGAGGACAAACACTTGATAATAGATGGGTGGTCCCATATAACCCAAGGCTTTTGATGATGTTTAACTGCCACATGAATGTTGAAGTTTGCTCAAGTATAAAATCTGTGAAATATCTTTTCAAGTATGTTTATAAAGGACATGACAAACAGGTTATTCAAGTCGATCAAAGTGAGCCAGGGGTTGTTATTAATGAGATAAAAAGATTTCAAGATGCACGCTACATATCGCCCCCAGAGGCTATGTGGCGAATTTTTTCCTTCTCTCTTTCTCAAATCTTTCCTGCTGTTCTAGCCTTACAACTTCATCTCCCAAATAATCAGATGGTTAGATTTAGAGATGATGACTTGATGCCTAATATTGTTGATAGGGAAAGGGATAAGAGAACCATGCTAACAGCATTTTTTGATCAGAATAGAAACGATGAAAAAGCAAGGGTACATTTGTATAAAGATTTTCCAAAACACTATACTTGGAATGGAAGCACACGCCGTTGGAGTCGTCGTTTCGGTAAAAAACAAAGAGGTCGTATCGTTTCCGCTAATCCAGCCGAAGGAGAAAGGTACTACTTATGCCTACTTTTGTCAAATGTCAGAGGGCCTACTTCTTTCGAACATCTTTGCACAGTTAATGGTCAACGGTGTGCGACATTTCGGAAAGCAGCTCTTGAGTTAGGCTTAATAGAAGACGATGAATATCTATCACAATGTCTCGAAGAAGCCTCTACGTTTCAGTTTCCCAATGCTCTTAGAAGGTTATTTGCGACCATAATGATTTTTTGCCAACCTGGAGATGTTCGAAAGTTATGGAATGACCACTTTGATTCACTATTTGAAGATCATCGGTTACACTGTCAAAGTATAGAACGAGTTCAAAATATGGTTCTTACCGAAATAAGTGTCTTGGTACAATCCATGGGTAAAAATTTCAATGAATTCGACCTTCCTAAGATAACTGACGATGTTAACTTACAAGATGCAGGTTATCGTGAGTTACAAGAAGAGTATGGGATTGTTTTGGAACCTGAACACTTGAGTGCCAAGCATTCACTTAATCCGGACCAAAAAAATGTGTTTGATGAGATCATGATGCATGTTGATAATGATCTTCCAGGCGTGTTCTTTATTGATGGTCCAGGTGGAACTGGAAAAACATTTTTGTACATTGCCTTGCTTGCTGAAATTCGGTCACGTGGTCTTATTGCTCTCGCAACAGCTTCATCAGGTGCAGCGGCTAATAATATGCCAGGAGGTAGAACGGCTCACTCGAGATTCAAGATTCCTCTTAATCTTGAAAATAATTCAATGTGCAATATTAAAAAACAGAGTGGGCCGCTAAACTGATTCGCTCTGCCAAAATAATCATATGGGATGAAGCGTCGATGGCTAAACGACAAGCGATAGAGGCAGTCGATCGTACATTCCAAGGCATTATAGGTGTTAGTCTCCCATTTGGTGGAAAGATAATGGTTATGGGAGGTGACTTCAGACAGGTGTTGCCGGTTATCAAACGTGGCACTCGAGCACAGATTGTAGACTCCAGCGTACGAATGTCACCTCTTTGGTCTTTGACTAAGAAGATGCGGTTGACCATAAATATGAGAGCGCTGAAAGATCCATGGTTTTCTAAATTTCTTTTAAGAGTCGGCGATGGAACTGAAGAACCAATCGAAGGAAACTATATCCGCATACCCGATGACATGACAATTCAGTGCAACAACAGAGAAAACGCTATAAAAGAATTGATCCATGCCATCTTTCCATCAATTGAAGATAATGTATATTCTTCAGATTATATAATCTCTAGAGCAATATTGTCCACTAAAAATGATAGTGTTGACGAGATTAATAATCAAATGATTGAAATTTTTCAAGGGGAGGAAAAAGTTTATTACAGTTTTGATGAAGCTGAAGACGATCAGCGCAACTTCTATCCGGTCGAGTTCTTAAATTCGCTAAATGTTAGTGGATTGCCGCCTCATAAGCTTCATTTAAAAATTGGATGCCCAATAATATTGTTACGTAATATCGATCCATCACATGGCCTGTGTAATGGCACGCGGTTGATATGTAAGGGTTTCATGCGAAATGTTATTGATGCGGAAATTGCAGTCGGTCAACATGCCGGAAAAAGAGTTTTTTTGCCAAGAATCCCTCTAACCCTTTCTGAAGATGACATGTTCCCATTTAAGCTGAAAAGAAAACAATTTCCAATTCGACTTAGCTTTTCCATGACGATTAATAAAGCTCAAGGTCAAACATTTCCGAACGTTGGTATTTATCTACCGGATTCTGTATTTTCACATGGACAACTTTATGTCGCGTTATCAAGAGGGATTTCAAGACAAAGTACGAAGGTGTTGGTACATCTCGCCAAAGAATTCAAACAACGCGGAGTTTACACATCAAATGTTGTCTACCAGGAAGTGTTGCGTGATTAATTAATCGCATCCGTATCAAAACGAAGGTAAGTTAGTAGATTATGTGCCTTATTTGCTTCCTGAAATTACTTTTTAATTACTATTTTAAAGCACTTGTAAGCGTGTAACATTTTGTTATGTGTCGAAATCTGGTACAGGAGAGGAGAAGATACAAGAAAGTCATAAGCGAACGGATGTATTGGTAAAACAGGAAGAGATACAAGAGACTCCCCGCATTTTGTTTTTATTGTTTTGTCTAGCTACTTGACTGTTTTGAACTCTTCTTGTTTTTAATTACATCTACTTCCTTGTTTTGTACTATTCTTGTAGAAGATCACGAATAAGAAAACTAACTTAAGTACTATACGATATATCACGAGACGACGGATAAACTAACGGTAAACGAGTATCCTATTGTAAATCGCCACTCCCGCCGCATCGCGCGGGTAAGTGACTAGTATAAAATAAAAGATTTTCACCATTCATATCTCCACGGTCTATATGGAGGTATGTTGGCTACCTGGTCGGGGGTTAAGGGAACGGTTTGGTAAGGGTCTTGCCCTTGTTCAGCGTTTAGAGGTCCTGCAAGGGACCTGGGTCAAATTTAGAAGGATCTCCTTCAATGCCCATAGGTATTGGATGGCGGGGATCCAAACTCTTTGACCCCCTCATAAGTTAACTACTATTAATACTATAACCCGGCTATTTAGGACTGTATCCCTGCTGACTCAGACTACTTAGTCGAGGGTAACGTCACCCCCAATAGAGGGGCCTACCATAATTTGCATTAATAACTTAATTCATTATCTTTCAATAATCCGACCCTTTAGGATTGTATCCTTGCTGACACAAACTACTGGGTTGAGGGTAACGTCGCCTTCAAAAGAGGGGCCTACTACAATAACTAAGATAATCTCTTAAACAAGTGCAAAAGTGCGAAAATAATCAAAGGTTATACTAATACACGAGTCGGATCCAAGTGATTCATCTTGTCTATCTGTTTTTACTTTTATTTTAATTTTCAGCATTTAGTTAGTTTTCATTTTCTTAGTTTAAAAATCTTTTCTAACTTTTTTTAGACGTTGAGGATAAACCGGTACTAAAAGCGCTTGTGTCCTTGGACGACCTCGGTATCTTACCAACACTATACTACGTCCACGATGGGTGCATTTGCCCATATGTGTGTTTAGTGTTAGTGAATATCGTGTTTTATAAATTTAAAACTTGGCTAAAAGTGTAAAAAGGGCTTAAAATATACATCTAAAATATAACATACTTCACGCACATCAGCCGCTGATTCCTAACTTTCTTAAAATCCTTGTGTCCCCGGCAACGGTGCCAAAAACTTGATGCGTGTCAGTGTGTATATGTTTTAGGTGTACATTTTAAGCCCTTTTTGCACTTTTTAGCCAAGTTTTAAATTTATAAACACGATATTCACTAACACTAAAGATACATATGGACAAGTGCACCCATCGTGGACGTAGTATTGTGTTGGTAAGATACCGAGGTCGTCCAAGGACACAAGAGCTTTTAGTACCGGTTTATCCTCAACGTCTAATAAAATCAAAATGTTAGAAAAAAGGTTTTTAAACTAGAAAATTAAAACTAACTAAAATGCTGAAAATAAAATAAAAGTAAAAACAGATAGACAAGATGAATCACTTGGATCCGACTCGTACGTAGTGTAACCTTTTATTATTTTCGCACTTTTGCACTTGTTTAAGAGATTATCTTAGTTATTGTAGTAGGCCCCTCTTTTGAAGGTGACGTTACCCTCAACCCAGTAGTTTGAGTCATCAAGGATACAATCCTAAAGGGTCGGATTATTGAAAGATAATTAATTAAGTTATTAATGCATAATGTGGTAGGCCCCTCTTTTGAAGGCGACGTTACCCTCGGCTAAGTAGTTTGAGTCAGCAGGAATACAGTCCTAAGTAGCCGGGTTAAAGTTTTAATAGTAGTTTAACTTATGAGGGGGTCAAAGAGTTTGGACCCCCGCCATCCAATACCGTTGGATATTGAAGGAGGTCCTCCTAAATTTGACCTAGGTCCTTTGCAGGATCTATACTGAGCAATGGCAAGACTTTTAGCAAACCATTCCCTTAACCCCCGACCAGGTAGCCAACATACCTCCATATAGACCGTGGAGATATGAATGGTGAAAATCTTTTATTTTATATAGACAGTAAAATAATGCCAAGACACCACGGACAAACGATAAGGAAGAATCACCTTCAACATAAGAAACTAGTAATTAAAGTCATTAATACAAAACCAATTAAAAAGTGCAAAAGACTAAAAATAAAAAGTATTACACTAAACACTTGTCTTCACCAAGTGATGTAAGAGACTTAGGCAAACATGGCCTTTGATTGTCAAGAACTCTTACGATCAATCTTGGATCCCGAGACGACTCACACACTCTATGATGGACAATGGATGATGGTGGTGGATGATGGTGTTGTGATGGTGGTGGGTGGTGGGTGAAGTGTAAGAGAGGTGGTGTGCCAAGGGATGAGTTGCAAGAGCTCCAAGCACTCCTATTTATAGGATGAATAGAAGCTCGGGCACGGCCCCGTGTCCACTGGGCACGGCCCCGTGTCCACTGGGCACGGCCCCGTGTCCATCCTCCTCTCTTTCTTCATTAAATGCAGTTTGTGACACCTGTGTCACTTCAACCATCAAACAAATACCAAACCAATAAAATATTGTATTTCATACTTGGGATTTGTATAAACATGTGTATCAATTGCACACATCAACTCTTGTTCGATTTCGGGCTTTAAATCGCTTTCTAGAAGGTTATACGCGCACTGATGCGTAAATATAACCAATTTAATGAAACAAACACTCTGGAATAGTGACATAGGCTTAACATACCTTAAATAATCTTTACACAACTTAGAAATAAGTTTTGGAAGGTTTGGTGTGCCGAAATCAAGTTTATTCGCTTACAAGGACTAAATTCGACAAATTGCGAAAGTATGTCAATTCGTACTGTAACGGACATTCCGGAACTTGATCATAAGTTAAACATACCCTAAATATCCATTACATAGGTTAGAAATAGGCTTTGAGGGGTTCGGTATGCTAAAATAAACTTTATGCTCATTCAGGGACTAAAAGTGTCAAAAAGTGCATAAGTTTGCATTTTCGCGCATATCTTACGTTCTGAATATATCCGGACATCCAAAAATTTATGTAATCATTAAAATATTTTATTTTAGTGATTGACTTGATAAAATTCTATTCGTCGCGTAATTTGGATCGTTTTTGCGTTCGTTACGACTTTCGTCGTAATTAACCGAACAACGCAATCGTACAACCAAACGAGCCAACATCCGAGATATTTTTGAGCATATTTTAAGTTCCTTATACTTTAACTTCATTTTAGAGCTTTGAAATGGGGTTAACGGGGCTTAAACGTGTAAAAAATGCATCGAAAACCAAGTTTGGGGCTTCAGGGACTAAATCTGCCATTTTTGAAAGTTGCTGGTCTGCAAGGTCCTTACGGACCGTATGGACATATGCTTGCGGTCCATAAGCCTTCCCCAGAACCACAGAATTGCAGAAACAATGAATCTGGCCTATTCCACTTGCTTAAACGGTTTTTACCCCTTGAATTACACACTATGGGCTGGTATTTGATGTCCCCCATTGTATTCAAAACCTTGTGCCCAAGTGTAAGGCCAAGATCATTCCCTCTTCTCCAAGAAATGATCCTAATGGTTGTGAAATTCCTATAAATACCCCTTCATTCACTTGCTCATAACCCACAATTTTATCTGATTTATGCTCTCTAAGTGGAAGTATATGCTTCCTACCTAAGAGTGAATCGGATCAAATCTTGCGGGGACCTTCTGTAAGTATTCTTTCGTGCTTTTCTTTCGTTTTAGCGTTAAAGTCAAACTGCGTTTGACTTTCTGCATTGACCAGTTTATGGTCAATGCGAAGTTCGTTTGAACTTCATAACGTGAGCGTAATCACGATGGTTATAGTCCCTAGTGACTAAACCTACTGATTACCACGTTATCTAGGCTCAGTGACGAGTCGTAGTTTCGGCCAAAATGCGTATTCTTGCGTATTTTGTAACCGAACTACTTTTGGGTATCAAGACCCTTTGTCTTGATACCAAACCCGTTTTCAAACTTCGTTAAACATGTTTTAACATGTTTAACTCGTCACTTTTAGATTTAGTGCTTATATAGGGTCGTAAGGTAAGCGATCTAAACAATCGCTTATACTTTCGAACCCGACCCATTTGGTCGATCATTAGGATCCGACCAAACACATTAGGTGACCATAGTTGTATAGGGAATAACCTTCTGAGGTTATACCTTATGGTCACGTCGTTTAAGTAGTTGTATGATAGGTAGTTTATATGCCTCAGGAAAATTACCAAAATACCCTTTTTACGCATAAATTCATTTTAAGCATATGTAACCTAAATTTTGACATCTAAACTGATTACGCAACTATATTAGACATGTTAAGGCATATTATACTTGTCATAGGACTAGTTAGGCGGTCCGAACGCGTTTTACGCAAACGACGCGTTAAAGTAGCATAAGCTACCTAAACGGGTTGTAATGGGTCGTAAGCACATAGGTTAGGTTTCATTTTAGTTTGTAGGCTTTGTTAAACCATATCATATGAGTTCCAATACTCATTTGGTTTACGAAACCTCATACTATCCGATCTCCTGATTTAAGTCCGGTTATTTATGTAGTTATCTATATAGGGTGCCGTTTGATTCCGTGATCCCTCTAGCTTTGCTTGGTTGTTGTTCAAGACTTCTAAGCACCCTCAAGTGAGTACATAGACCCCTTTTTTACTGTTTTCCAAACATTTTGGTGTGAAACACATTTGCCTACTTGTTACTTCCGTGCTTTCCTGTTTTCACATCATATACTTGCTATGTTCATTAGTACACTATTAGTACATGATTTCATTATGTTTTATGCTACGTATGTCCATTGTGTGCATACTTAGTACATTGTTTTACGTTCATTTCATTTGCTATGTATGTTTACTTGGCATGCTAGCACATTGTTTTACATTGCATCTCTGTTGCATATGTTCTACTAACATATGGACACATTGTTTACATCTCTACCTTGTATGTTCACTTAAGCATACTAGGTACATTATTGTCATAAAACATGTTTACATTTGGTATGACATTTGGTTTGTAAAAACGGGACTTATATACATTCATTAACATTAGCTACGCCGCTCGGTAGTAAGTAATGGTACCATAGGACTTGACAAATCCCGTTCCTGACATCCTAGGTTTGTTTGGGTGAAAGGAATGACTGAATCCGATAACATTTCTTTTGATAACCTTGACTTAGGGTTATCCGTCTGTCTCAAGGCTTGAATGTATGCGTTTAACATACCGTATAAGTGTTTATATCAGTAAAACATGCATTTACTTTTCAAAACACAACTTTTTGATATATTCAAAATACTTTGTTTTGTACATTTTTACTTTTGTTTTCGGTAATCATATATTACTTACCATACATAACATTTGTCACATACTTCTTGATTACATTTGACTTTTAACATATGACATTGGTTTATACAATAACATTTGACACTCGGTGTAAACATGAACATTTTACATTGGTGGTTTGTTTGGGCAAGTGACTTAAGTAACGAGGCGTGTGTAGTATGATACAAGCATGGTGGATACGCTGCTGGTACTTCCTATATATAAGTGCTTGTATGGTATTATATATCCTAGCGTTATTTGAATCATTTCAATTTAGACATATAACATTTTATACAAATAACATATTTTTCACAAGACATTGTTTTACAAACAACTTATCTTATACAAACTCATTTTACTTGGTTATTCATTTAACCTTACATTATTCTTTTAAATATACATATCCATCATCGTTTTTCAAATGATTTATAAAACAAAACATTTTACAAGGATCATGACTGACTTTTTGTTAAACAACCTTTTCTAAACTTATAAGTCATGAATCCTAAATCAATAAAACCTATGTACTCGCCGGCATTTTTATGCTGACGTACCTATTTTCACATGTGTTTCAGGAGATGATGCATAGGATTGATCAAGATACACATAGGCGGACTTGGGCCTTAGTGACAATAAAAGATGCAAGACTAGTTAATTATGTTATACTTCTTTGTTTGTTTAGACATTGTAATTCAGTTAATCAATAAAACAAAATTTCAAATTTCCATGTGTTATGAAACAATGATTCTGTTACAACACTCCCCGACGTTTCCGCCACGTTTTGTTCTTTTACGTAGTCGGGGTGTGACAGAAAAGTTGGTATTAGAGCTCATGGTTATAGGGAATTAGGTTATTAGTAATGCTTTGACCTAGTCTATAACCTTCCTAGGACCCTAACACAAGATCCTTGTGTTTAGATCATAAAACAATACCGTCACCTATCCTTAGGCGACGACCACAACAAGAATATAAATTACAAAACCGCTTTAAAAAGCAATCATCTGTTCTTGGATGATTGATTATAAGGTTTTGAACCCTCTAAATCTTCAAATCTCGTCAAAGTTTGGGTCTTATAATGTGAACACGTGCAAACTGGAAGGGTGAACGCCTGTACTCTGAGTTTTCTGTCTAATGCTAGAGTGTTCGTACAAATCCGTAGTATCGGACCAGTCACTCTTACCTGGGAACTCTTGGGGTGAGTGTTCACTTATAGGCAAGCATGTCTTCAGCGATACATTATTATCACTGCTTGCTTTGATTTGTCACCATCTCATTTGATTGCCTTAGGTAACAAACAAATGATCGCAATTCGTATGCATTGCCTTTCTGTTTTGTTTAACCAATAACATTTCATTTGTTGCTTCCTATGTCTTCCATTTTCTTCTAGAATGTCTCCTCATTTCAGCAACGGTCAAATGTCCGAGCAAACAACCAAATTTGCCCAGCAAATAGGCGAAGTGATTCTGAAGTCTGTGGATTTAGGCATTGCCATGTCTCGTCTCAACAATGAAGCCACTCAAGAGTCACCGAAGGAAGCAGAAGTTGAGCCTGCACCAAAATCAACGAAGCGTAAAACTTCAAGGAAACCCGCAGCGAGTGCACTAAATCAAGCGGGACCTAGCCAAGTGGCAGCGCCACCAGCTAGGAAGCCGTACTTGGAAGCTGCCCCATGGTGCAAGAGATGCAACCGTCATCATTTAAACCTCGTACCCTGCTCCAAATGTACCTACTGTGGACGGTGGGGACATTTGATTAACATATGCCGCTTTGCTATCCAAAACAAAGCTGCTATAAACCTTGCTGCTACCCAACTCCAAGTCAACCCTACTCAAGCTCGTTTCCCGTCTGGTACTTGCTACAACTGTGGTAAGACGAGCCATTTCAGGAATAAATGCCCGAAGATTGTCAATGCAAATCCAACCCTTGGATGAGCACTTGGCCGAGCAAAAGCTGTTGCTATCTTATTCCTTTGTTTCTTTTGTTTTCTTGTATTGTGAAACAATCTGTTTTGTTCATAAATAAAAGTCGTTGTTCGCAATTCTGATATACAAATGTAGTTACATGTGTGTATGGAATTTCCCTATGATACCTACATCAAGGAACTATGTTCTTTACAAACTACTCTTGTGATTCTCCCTTTCAAGTGATCGCTCATGATTTCCTCGAAAATTTTAAGTACTCGTTTCATTCTAGGAGACGAGGTACAAGAAATAAAGCAAAATTATTAGTAATCACGCTTTTTGCACATTTGTGCCTTTGAATCTTTGGTTAGATAACTAAGGGTATTTTCAAATCTCATACCCATTACGTTCTGATTTTTTTTTCAACATGCATAACATAAGTTTTGAAAAACAACCTCCATGATTTCAAAACATTGTCTATGTTTTCAAAAACAACCTCCATGATTTCAAAAACACTGTCTATGTTTTCAAAAACAACCTTCATGATTTCAAAATGTTTCATATAGTTTGAAAACAATATTAATACAGTATAATTACTTATATCAAGTGCATGATTTCAAAAGCATCATTCGTGTTTTCAAAAAACTTATACATAATTTCAAAATTCATCTCGCATGATTTTAAAACATTTTGATAAATATACCTACCTAATACACCTACCTTATGATTTCAAAAGTATTATATATAAGGTTTCAAAAACATTGAACACATTTTTTTTCTTTTTTTTTTTTTTGAACCCCATGCATAGTTTCCAAAAATATTTTCCTCATACATTGACTTAACCTTCAAATTCCGCTTCATATGTCGCCTTGGCATATCTAGCATCTCAACTTGATAAGCATTTTTACTTCATGTTTTGACTTAAGCACATCAAGTGCAAGGTTTCAAAACATCTTCAAATTCTATAATCCATATGGGATCTTTTTAGACCCTTGTGGATGATTATCATTCAAATCAGAATTCTTAATTGGATTCCTGGTGTACCTTAATTCGAACATTTCGGTTCCTTACAATCGAAATCGAATTTTCTCTTTAAGATCTTTCTTTCTTCATAGTTAGATTCTTGATAATGTTTAAAGTACCAAATGAAATCCACGGAATGGATTCCTAGTGTGCTTTAAATACTTGTGCGCAATTAACAAAATGATAACAATTTTAAAATCAAGTTAAACAATTATGTGATTATGTGTTTATGCATTTTGTGTTTTCTTTTATGCATTTTGTGTTTTTGTATACTCTGGATATTCGTTATCCAAATCCTCATAGAACCTTTCACATCTTCATATGAGGGATTCGTAGTAGGATATTCAAAAAGGTACTACCTTAAATCCTTATTGGGCTTCTACGTGATAGTCAAGACCCTTGGATTATATAGTACCATTCCATGATTCAAAAGAGACCCTTTGAGTGGTCTAGTCAAAGGATTGATTCAGAATCTGGTTAAGAATGACATGTGATGATATAAGCTGAAAAGACTCCTTGTCGGTCGAGATATCATTTATTGACTCAATTAAAAAGGACCCAAGTATGGTCTAGTCACACTCATCACAGGTTTGTTCATTTGGTTTCCCCTACACATTATAAAATATACTGTGCAAACTATGCAAGGAATTACGTAGTTATGGACGCGTACATAATTATGAAATTCAGTGCACGGAAACCCAGTAAAAATTATTATGTGTAAGAGCCGATAGTGACAACAATAACAAAATGTGAACGATGTAATAGAGGTACGGTGGTCGCACCAATAACGCTTAATAGACTTATATATAAGTGTCCCTCCTATGTTGTAAGCATGATGTTATTTGAAGTTACTAGAAGTTCAGGACTCTAACCAGCTTTGTTCGATCTTTTCAACTCCATGTTTTAAACTCTCACAAGTTTCCTCTAAGATAAATTTCGGGAGGAAATTTCCTGAAGTACGGGAGACTGTGACACCTGTGTCACTTCAACCATCAAACAAATACCAAACCAATGAAATATTGTATTTCATACTTGGGATTTGTATAAACACGTGTATCAATTGCACACATCAACTCTTGTTCGATTTCGGGCTTTAAATCGCTTTCTGGAAGGTTATACGCGCACTGATGCGTAAATATAACCAGTTTAATGCAACAAACACTCTGGAATAGTGACATAGGCTTAACATACCTAAAATAACCTTTACACAACTTAGAAATTAGGTTTGGATGGTTTGGTGTGCCGAAATCAAGTTTATTCGCTTACAGGGACTACATTCGACAAACTGCGAAAGTATGTCAATTCGTACTGTAACGGAAATTCCGGAACTTGATCATAAGTTAAACGTACCCTAAATATCCTTTACATAGCTTAGAAATAGGCTTTGAGGGGTTCGGTATGCTAAAATAAACTTTATGCTCATTCAGGGACTAAAAGCGTCAAAAAGTGCATAAGTTTGCATTTTCGTGCATATCTTACGTTCTGAATATATTCGGACATCCAAAAATTTATGTAATCAATAAAATATTTTATTTTAGTGATTGGCTTGATACAATTCTATTCGTCGCGTAATTTGGATCGTTTTTGCATTCGTTACGACTTCCGTCGTAATTAACCGAACAACGCAATCGTATGACCAAACGAGCTGACATCCGAGATGTTTTTGAGCATATTTTAAGTTCCTTATACTTTAACTTCATTTTAGGGCTTTCAAATGGGGTTAATGGGGCTTAAACGTGTCAAAAATGCATCGAAAACCAAGTTTGGGGCTTCATGGACTAAATCCGCCATTTTTGAAAGTTGCTGGTCTGCAAGGTCCTTACGGACCATATGGACATATGCTTACGGTCCGTAACCTTCCCCAGAACCACAAAATAACAGAAACAATGAATCTGGCCTATTCCACTTGCTCAAATGGTTTTTACCCCTTGAATTACACACTATGGGCTGGTATTTGATGTCCCCATTGTATTCAAAACCTTGTGCCCAAGTGTAAGGCCAAGATCATTCCCTCTTCTCCAAGAAATGATCCTAATAGTTGTGAAATTCCTATAAATACCCCTTCATTCACTTGCTCAAAACCCAAAATTTGATCTGATTTATGCTCTCTAAGTGGAAGTATATGCTTCCTACCTGAGAGTGTGTCACACCCCTAATTTACCACCTAGGGAGTGTCCCTGTTAGGCGCGTGACAACAAGCTAGGAGCCACCAATTACATTGAATCACAAGTTCAAAACAAAGTTTCATAAATTGATAGTAATAAAATTCAATCACAAGTTGTTCGAAACCATTAAGTTCAGCGGAAGCATTAACGTATCACAATGTATAAGTTTCACACAACCCAAGTAAATAAATGTTTGTTAAGTAATTCAGCAATGCAACCATGACCACTCGCACCCTCCAGCCAGCATGTTCCTGCGTTCCAAGTACCTAAGGGCCTGCGAGCATGTAACACACGTATCAGACAAAGCTGGCGAGTTCACAGTTTTAGAAAAACGTTTGTACCCGATGTATGTAAAACAGTTCAATAACCAATGCAAGTAATATTGTTAATATCTCAATTCCGAACAACGACGGCTCCTAAAATACACGACTGCCCTTCCCACGTACTCCTATCTAGTACTGGGCCAGACTGGGTCATTAGTTCACCTCCGTCCTCTACAGGCACGGGGTGAGGGTGCCAAACCTAAGTAGCGCTACTAACTAATACCCGATGAGGGACTTACAAAAGATGATAGGTGAGAATATTAACCAATATACCCGTTTTTACCCAAAGACTTATCCCTCCACGGGATACCCACTGACTGTCCCCAACCACTGGGACACATGCTCGAATGTAGTGAACTCACCTTGGCTTGCTCGGTAGAATTATTTACTCGTTTAACAACAGTGATTTACCAAACCCTATTACAGTTACACATAACGGTCAGTTTGCATACCAGTACAACACGTATCATTTCTCATTCAATCATCAGTTGGTGCACACGAATACAAATGTTCACATTCATCACTAGGCATGGTATACCAATTAGTCAAGCACATTATCTTTTGGTTCACATTTATCCTTCGGTTCACAGTTACCATTCAATACATCAGCTATCATTCGATACACTTATCTTTCGATTCACAGTTATCATTCAACACATCAGTTATCATTCGACACCACAGTTATGTTTCGACACCACAGTTATGTTTCGACACCACAGTTATGTTTCGACACCACAGTTATGTTTCGACACCACAGTTATGTTTCGACACCACAGTTATGTTTCGACACCACAGTTATGTTTCGACACCACAGTTATGTTTCGACCACTGTTATCTTTCGGTCATAGTATCTTTCGGTTACGAGTGTCAAACAGTTACACCCTATCACAGCCCTAATCATCGCTGACAGTTATATGATTAAGCATCACAAAACTCTTGCATCAATTCATTGATGTGTTTACCAAATCAGTAATAATCACTCAATAACATAATTCTCAAACATCAATTAACATGATCAGATCAGTGGTCTAAAATCCTCAGGTCTATTCATATAATTATCATCCCTAATATGTATTACATGTTAACAGATCGTTGTTCCACACAAAACAAACAATCATCATACCAGAACCATTCATAATCAGCATTATCATCATCATAAACAGAAATCAAAATTGGAAGCCAATTGCAATCACATGCATAATCAGCATCTATATTCGATCCATAAATAAAGCTATTACTACATAAGATTAAACAAATAATCACAAGTGTTTTTAATCCACTAGCCAAACAAGAATCACACTAACCGGAATCTGGATTACGGAATGAGATCTTCGAACAGGGAATGGGTCTGATATGCCGTCACGCACACACACAATGGAACTAGGGTTTTTAGAAGTTAACCATCGACCTACATGCATTCACGTATATATAACGTATCACAGGAATGGGCCAAGCCCATTAGAAAGACTGGGCCGAAAGATCTGGATTCCAGTCGAAGGATCCTATCTTTGCTCGAAGGATAGAGTTTGAATCGAAAGTTAGGTCTTATGTTTGGTGATCCTTCGAAGGTTGGATCCTTCGGTCAAAGGATCTTTGGTTGAAAGATGCCTTGGTCGAAAGATCGTTTACAAGTTGTAACATATTTCCACTAGCACAATGATTTTACAAGATTCCAAGGATATGAAAATACGACAAAGGAGTCGGGGAATAGGATAATACTAACCTCGGGAATTCGGGTTGTCACATCATCCCCAACTTGAAGGAAATTTCGTCCCGAAATTTAGCAAGTAGGTACGAGAGAGTGAAGTGACGATTCAAGATCGTTGCGGATTTTCCTCAGGTGTTACATCATCCCCAACTTGAAGGGGAATCTCGTCCCGAGATTCACTAGCTTTGCTTGACTCTGCCTTGTCCTTGGGAAAAAGGTGAGGGTACTTTAGTTTCATCTGATCCTCGCGTTCCCACGTGAACTCCGGTCCACGCCTTGAATTCCAACGGACCCTAACAATCGGAATTCGACTGTGTTTACGGACCTTGACCTCCCGATCCATGATTTCAATAGGCTCTTCAACAAACTGCAGCTTGTCATCCAACTTGAGCTCTTGAAATGGCGCAACTAGTGTCTCATCAACCAGACACTTCTTTAGTTGAGAAACGTGAAACACATCGTGAACATTGCCTAATTCCGCAGGTAACTCGAGTCTGTAAGCGACCTTACCGATCCGCTCTAGGATTTTGAATGGCCCAACGTAACGTGGATTAAGCTTGCCACGCTTCCCGAAGCGTACAACGCCCTTCCACGGTGAAACTTTCAACATAACTCGATCATTAACTTCGAACTCCAAAGGCTTTCTACGCTTGTTAGCATAGCTCTTCTGGCGATCACGCGCTGCTGCCATTCGATCCCTTATCCTAGCTATACTTTGTGAAGCTTCCAGAACGAATTCAGGACCTGTGAGTTGACTGTCACCTACTTCTGCCCAACAGAGAGGAGAACGACATTTCCGCCCATACAACGCCTCGAACGGGGCTGCCTGAATACTTGTGTGGTAGCTGTTGTTGTAGGAGAACTCTATTAACGGCAAGTGTTTCTCCCATCCTTTCCCAAAATCGATCACACATGCCCGCAGCATGTCTTCAAGCGTCTGAATAGTGCGCTCACTCTGACCATCCGTCTGTGGGTGGTAAGCAGTGCTCATGTCGAGTTTCGAACCGAACAATTTATGCATAGACTGCCATAGTTCAGAAGTAAAACGCGGATCTCGATCCGAGATGATAGAAGTTGGCACTCCGTGCCTAGCAACCACCTCCTTAAGATACACTGCTGCAAGTTGCGAAAATTTATCTGTTTCCTTAATTGCTAGGAAGTGCGCCGATTTCGTCAGTCGATCGACAATCACCCATATGGTATCGTTTCCAGCCTGTGTCCTCGGTAACCCAGTAACGAAATCCATGGCGATCTGTTCCCACTTCCATGTGGGTATTTCTGGCTGCTGCAATAGACCCGAAGGCTTCTGATGTTCCGCTTTAACTCTAGCACAAGTTAAGCATTTACTCACATATGTGGCTATGAAGGCTTTCATGTTCGGCCACCAATACATAACCTTAAGATCATGATACATCTTGTCCGATCCCGGGTGGATAGAATATCGTGACTTGTGTGCTTCATCCATCACAAGTTCTCTAAGATCACCAAACAGAGGAACCCATACTCTTTCCATGATGTAGTAGATACCATCAGATTTCTGCTCAAGCTGCTTTTCCATACCGCGTAAACCCTCAGCTTCGATGTTCTCTTCCTTCAGTGCCTCAGTCTGAGCCGTACGAATCTTATCAGGAAGGTTGGAATGAATAGTGAGTTGTAGTGCGCGAACCCGTTTAGGCCTTGTCTCTTTGCGGCTGAGTGCATCAGCTACTACGTTAGCTTTACCTGGGTGGTATTTGATGGCACACTCGTAATCGTTGAACAACTCTACCCAGCGACGCTGTCGCATATTCAATTCTTTCTGGTCAAAAATGTGCTGAAGGCTCTTGTGGTCGGTATAGATGGTGCATTTCGTGCCATATAAATAGTGTCTCCAAATCTTCAGAGCAAACACCACTGCTCCTAACTCCAAGTCGTGTGTCGTATAGTTTTTCTCGTGAACCTTCAATTGTCGAGAGGCGTAGGCTATCACCTTCTCGCGTTGCATCAACACGCAACCGAGACCCTGAATCGAAGCATCACAATAAACTACAAAATCCTCAGTACCATCTGGCAGAGATAAGATTGGCGCGCTGCATAACCTTTGCTTCAAAAGTTGAAAAGCATCTTCCTGCTTAGTTCCCCAGGAGTAAACTACTTTCTTCTGTGTTAACGAGGTGAGTGGCTGTGCAATCTTTGAGAAGTTCTTTATGAAACGACGATAATATCCTGCTAGACCGAGAAATTGTCGCACCTCCGAAGGGTTCCTTGGTGCCGCCCAATTTCTAATGGCGTCAATCTTGGCAGGATCCACATGTATGCCCATCTCGTTAACTATATGCCCCAGAAAATGTACCTCCCGAATCCAAAAATCGCACTTTGAAAATTTCGCGTACAACTGCTCCCTCCTCAGGAGTTCTAGGATAAGGCGTAGATGCTGTTCATGATCCTCCTTGTTCTTGGAGTAAATTAGAATGTCGTCAATAAAAACGATAACGAAGTCATCAAGGTATGGTTTGCACACGCGGTTCATGAGGTCCATGAAGACCGCTGGTGCGTTGGTTAACCCGAATGGCATAACCAAGAATTCATAGTGACCGTATCGCGTCCGAAACGCGGTTTTGGGAACGTCTTCCTCTCGGACCCGTACTTGATGGTAACCCGACCTTAAGTCGATCTTGGAGTAAAAACTTGACCCTTGCAGCTGGTCAAACAGGTCATCAATACGCGGCAAAGGGTAACGGTTTTTAATTGTCATCTTATTAAGCTCGCGATAATCTATACACATTCGTAAGGACCCATCCTTCTTCTTCACAAATAGGACTGGAGCTCCCCAGGGGGAAGAGCTAGGTCGGATGAAACCCCTATCCAGTAGCTCTTGGAGTTGGTTTGATAATTCCTGCAGTTCCCCTGGAGCAAGACGATAAGGAGCACGAGCAACCGGGGCTGCCGCCGGGGCGAGGTCGATCTGGAATTCCACCTGACGATGTGGAGGTAAACCAGGGAGTTCCTCAGGAAATACGTCGGGATATTCACGAACAACTGGAAGATCCTCAATCTTCCTTTCGTCAGACGGTGAATCAGTGACAAGAGCTAAAATAGCAGGATAGCCCTTACGTAGATACTTCTGAGCCTTCATTGCCGAAACAATACTAACTGGGGTCCCACTGCGATGACCCTGAACTGATAGAAATTCCCCACTAGGAAGGGGAACACGTATGATCTTCTCCTTACAGAGAATCTCCGCTTGATGTTTGGACAACCAGTTCATTCCGACGATCACGTCAAAGCTTCCAAGAGTAATAGGTATTAAGTCAATGTCGAATACTTGACCCAGAAGATCGATTTTACACCCAAATAGAACATGTGTAGCTTCGATTGTTTTACCATTTGCGATTTCTACTATGTGTTTCATCACGAGAAGTGTAGGACTTAACCCTAATTGGGAACTAAACTCTAAAGACACATAACTCCAGTCGGCACCAGAATCAAATAAAATAGAAGCAATAACACCGTTCACTGAAAACGTACCCGTAACCACGTTGCCGTCGTTCCGCGCTTCCCCAGCTCCCAGCACAAATCCGCGCCCACGCGCAATATTACCCCCGTTATTTCCCGCATTATTGTTCCCGTTACTACCCCCTGTGTTCTGCCTCAGCTGAGGGCAGTCTCGTTTGAAGTGCCCCTCGGCCCCACACTGATAACACCCCCTCTGAGTACCCTGAGTTTGCTGAGGTTGTTGCCTACCCGTCTGCTGCGCTGGCTGCTGCTGAGCTGGAAGTGTGGTCCTACAATCCCTGGCCATATGACCTGGTCGATTACATCGATGACAAACCCGAGCACATTGTCCCTTGTGATGATAGTTACACTTGTTGCACAAGGGTAACTTCCCCGCATATGATCCCTGCCCTGACTTGTTACTCGAGTTCTGATTCACTGATGCTGTCTGGCTGAAACTGCGGGTGCTGCCAGTATCCGTCTTCTTCTGAGGTTGTGTAGAGTTGGACCCCTTGTCCGTATCGTTCCACTTACGTTTGCCATCAGCAGCAGATGCAGTGGAAGTAGTGGCAGCTGTGGTAGTGCTAGAAATACGAGGTGGCAATGAGTCGCTCTCCACCTCCTGGTCAACGATTTTATGTGCCAATCTAACAATCTGGGTTAGGTTATTGAGGTTCGCTGCTGTAACTAAACCCTTCACCCGTGGAGGTAACCCCTTAATAAACAAATCGATTCTTCGGGGCATGGGTCGGGACAAGTTCGGACACAAATCAGCTAACTCATACGACCGCTTCACATACGCCTCGATTTCAGACCCCACCATTGTCAGATGATAGTACTCATTCTCTAACTTCGCTATTTCATCTCGAGGACAGTATTCCTCTCTCATCAGTTCTTTAAAATCATCCCACGTAGTGGCGTTTGCCGCCTCAATACCTAGCAGTTGGACCTAGGCATTCCACCAGGTCAAGGCACCATCCTGAAGCGTGCCGGCTGCAAACTTTACTCTATCTCCAACTGGGCAGTTACATATCGCAAACACTGACTCCGCCTTTTCGAACCAGCGTATAAGTCCTACAGCCCCTTCAGTGCCACTGAAGGTCTGTGGCTTGCAATCCATGAAAGTTTTAAAAGTGCAGACCGGTGGGTGAGGCTGGTTTTGTGGCGCCGGCTGACCTATTAACGAGAGAAAATAAACCAACAAATAAGACTCAAGTTCACGACTCAAAGGAAAGGAATGTCTGGTACATGCCATACCAGCCTGATAAGCTGCCAAGGCTGCAGCCACCTGGGCGTTGAGTAATGCTTCTAGCTCAGCTTGGGTCATATGGATTTCGCCACGCCCACCACCGCGGCCTCCATTACGTCCACCACGACGACCTCCACCACGTCCGTTCATGATTCTACAAGTATGGGAAGAAGGAACGGATTAACAGATCATTTCAAGCGGATGTCAAGTATTGTTATAGTATTCACAGTTTTCGAGGTTCTAATACAAAATTGACTATCAACGTGGGATTCCTTTTCACACTAGTCGAGATTTACTGGGACTCACATACACCCCACGTTATTATTATGTGTGCACCCATAATAATAACCCGTTTTGCATGTTTATCTCAGTTCCTCCCTACTCATGTTAAAAGGTTTCCCCAAACTCATGCAGTACGACGGACGACATCACAATATAGAGCATGTAAGTTCATGTAGAGTCCCATTCTTAAAATACGTAGCATAACAGATAGCATAGTAATTCGTATTGTAATATCAAGTGTGCGTTCGAGTGTGATACTAATCATGAGTATGTACTAACTATGCTATGTAATAGTAAACAAGAGACGAACCTTGCTGCCTGGAGCTGAGTGTCATGGTCAATGTCGTATCAGTATGTCGCATCAGTTCAGTTATAGTCTGGTTTTATAAAACATTTTTAAAACCAAATTCACTATAACCAGTGGCTCTGATACCAAACTGTCACACCCCTAATTTACCACCTAGGGAGTGTCCCTGTTAGGCGCGTGACAACAAGCTAGGAGCCACCAATTACATTGAATCACAAGTTCAAAACAAAGTTTCATAAATTGATAGTAATAAAATTCAATCACAAGTTGTTCGAAACCATTAAGTTCAGCGGAAGCATTAACGTATCACAATGTATAAGTTTCACACAACCCAAGTAAATAAATTTTTGTTAAGTAATTCAGCAATGCAACCATGACCACTCGCACCCTCCAGCCAGCAAGTTCCTGCGTTCCAAGTACCTAAGGGCCTGCGAGCATGTAACACACGTATCAGACAAAGCTGGCGAGTTCACAGTTTTAGAAAAACGTTTGTACCCGATGTATGTAAAACAGTTCAATAACCAATGCAAGTAATATTGTTAATATCTCAATTCCGAACAACGACGGCTCCTGAAATACACGACTGCCCTTCCCACGTACTCCTATCTAGTACTGGGCCAGACTGGGTCATTAGTTCACCTCCGTCCTCTACAGGCACGGGGTGAGGGTGCCAAACCTAAGTAGCGCTACTAACTAATACCCGATGAGGGACTTACAAAAGATGATAGGTGAGAATATTAACCAATATACCCGTTTTTACCCAAAGACTTATCCCTCCACGGGATACCCACTGACTGTCCCCAACCACTGGGACACATGCTCGAATGTAGTGAACTCACCTTGGCTTGCTCGGTAGAATTATTTACTCGTTTAACAACAGTGATTTACCAAACCCTATTACAGTTACACATAACGGTCAGTTTGCATACCAGTACAACACGTATCATTTCTCATTCAATCATCAGTTGGTGCACACGAATACAAATGTTCACATTCATCACTAGGCATGGTATACCAATTAGTCAAGCACATTATCTTTCGGTTCACATTTATCCTTCGGTTCACAGTTACCATTCAATACATCAGCTATCATTCGATACACTTATCTTTCGATTCACAGTTATCATTCAACACATCAGTTATCATTCGACACCACAGTTATGTTTCGACACCACAGTTATGTTTCGACACCACAGTTATGTTTCGACACCACAGTTATGTTTCGACACCACAGTTATGTTTCGACACCACAGTTATGTTTCGACCACTGTTATGTTTCGACACCACAGTTATGTTTCGACACCACAGTTATGTTTCGACACCACAGTTATGTTTCGACCACTGTTATCTTTCGGTCATAGTATCTTTCGGTTACGAGTGTCAAACAGTTACACCCTATCACAGCCCTAATCATCGCTGACAGTTATATGATTAAGCATCACAAAACTCTTGCATCAATTCATTGATGTGTTTACCAAATCAGTAATAATCACTCAATAACATAATTCTCAAACATCAATTAACATGATCAGATCAGTGGTCTAAAATCCTCAGGTCTATTCATATAATTATCATCCCTAATATGTATTACATGTTAACAGATCGTTGTTCCACACAAAACAAACAATCATCATACCAGAACCATTCATAATCAGCATTATCATCATCATAAACAGAAATCAAAATTGGAAGCCAATTGCAATCACCTGCATAATCAGCATCTATATTCGATCCATAAATAAAGCTATTACTACATAAGATTAAACAAATAATCACAAGTGTTTTTAATCCACTAGCCAAACAAGAATCACACTAACCGGAATCTGGATTACGGAATGAGATCTTCGAACAGGGAATGGGTCTGATATGCCATCACGCACACACACAATGGAACTAGGGTTTTTAGAAGTTAACCATCGACCTACATGCATTCACGTATATATAACGTATCACAGGAATGGGCCAAGCCCATTAGAAAGACTGGGCCGAAAGATTTGGATTCCAGTCGAAGGATCCTATCTTTGCTCGAAGGATAGAGTTTGAATCGAAAGTTAGGTCTTATGTTTGGTGATCCTTCGAAGGTTGGATCCTTCGGTCGAAGGATCTTTGGTTGAAAGATGCCTTGGTCGAAAGATCGTTTACAAGTTGTAACATATTTCCACTAGCACAATGATTTTACAAGATTCCAAGGATATGAAAATACGACAAAGGAGTCGGGGAATAGGATAATACTAACCTCGGGAATTCGGGTTGTCACAGAGTGAATCAGATCAAATCTTGCGGGGACCTTCTGTAAGTATTCTTTCGTGCTTTTCTTTCCTTTTAGCGTTAAAGTCAAACTGAGCTTGACTTTCTGCATTAACCAGTTTATGGTCAATGCGAAGTTCGTTTAAACTTCATAACGTGAGCGTAATCACGATGGTTATAGTCCCTAGTGACTAAACCTACTGATTACCACGTTATCTAGGCTCAGTGACGAGTCGTAGTTTCGGCCAAAAAGCGTATTCTTGCGTATTTTGTAACCAAACTACTTTTGGGTATCAAGACCCTTTGTCTTGATACCAAACCCGTTTTCAAACTTCGTTAAACATGTTTTAACATGTTTAACTCATCACTTTTAGATTTAGTGCTTATATAGGGTCGTAAGGTAAGCGATCTAAACAATCGCTTATACTTTCGAACCCGACCCGTTTGGTCGATCATTAGGATCCGACCAAACACATTAGATGACCATATTTGTATAGGGAATAACCTTCCGATGTTATACCTTATGGTCACGTCGTTTAAGTAGTTGTATGATAGGTAGTTTATATGCCTTAGGAAAATTACCAAAATACCCTTTTTAAGCATAAATTCATTTTAAACATATGTAACCTAAATTTTGACATCGAAACTGATTACGCAACTATATTAGACATGTTAAGGCATATTCTACTTGTCATAGGACTAGTTAGGCGGTCCGAACGTGTTTTACGCAAACGACGCGTTAAAGTAGCATAAGCTACCTAAACGGGTTGTAATGGGTCGTAATCACTTAGGTTAGGTTTCATTTTAGTATGTAGGCTTTGTTAAACCATATCATATAAGTTCCAATACTCATTTGGTTTACGAAACCTCATACAATCCGATCTCCCGATTTAGGTCCGGTTATTTATGTAGTTATCTATATAGGGTGCCGTTTGATTCCATGATCCCTATAGCTTTGCTTGGTTGTTGTTCAAGACTTCTAAGCACCCTCAAGTGAGTACATAAACCCCTCTTTTACTATTTTCCAAACATTTTGGGGTGAAACACATGTGCCTACTTGTTACTTTCGTGCTTTCCTGTTTTCACATCATATACTTGCTATGTTCATTAGTACACTACTAGTACATGATTTCATTATGTTTTATGCTACGTATGTCCATTGTGTGCATACATAGTACATTGTTTTACATTCATTTCATTTGCTATGTGTGTTTACTTGGCATGCTAGCACATTGTTTTACATTGCATCTCTGTTGCATATGTTCTAGTAACATATGAACACATTGTTTACATCTCTACCTTGTATGTTCACTTAAGCATACTAGGTACATTATTGTCATAAAACATGTTTACATTTGGTATGAGATTTGGTTTGTAAAAACGGGACTTATATACTTTCATTAACATTAGCTACGCCGCTCGGTAGTAAGTAATGGTACCATAGGACTTGACAAATCCCGTTCCTGACATCCTAGGTTTGTTTGGGTGAAAGGAATGACTGAATCCGATAACATTTCTTTTGATAACCTTGACTTAGGGTTATCCGTCTGTCTCAAGGCTTGAATGTATGCGTTTAACTTACCGTATAAGTGTTTATATCAGTAAAACATGCATTTACTTTGCAAAACACAACTTTTTGATATATTCAAAATACTTTGTTTTGTACATTTTTACTTTTGTTTTAGGTAATCATATATTACTTACCATACATAACATTTGTCACATACTACTTGATTACATTTGACTTTTAACATATGACATTGGTTTATACAAGAACATTTGACATTCGGTTTAAATATGAACATTTTACATTGGTGGTTTGTTTGGGCAAGTGATTTAAGTAACGAGGCGTGTGTAGTATGATACAAGCATGGTGGATACGCCGCTGGTACTTCCTATATATAAGTGCTTGTATGGTATTACATATCGTAGCGTTATTTGAGTCATTTCAATTTAGACATATAACATTTTATACAAATAACATATTTTTCACAAGACATTGTTTTACAAACAACTTATCTTATACAAACTCATTTTACTTGGTTATTCATTTAACCTTACATTATTCTTTTAAATATACATATCCATCATCGTTTTTCAAATGATTTATAAAACAAAACATTTTACAAGGATCATGACTGACTTTTTGTTAAAAAACCTTTTCTAAACTTATAAGTCATGATTTAACCTTACGTTTGCTCCTTTTCTTGTATTTATGTTAGATTTAGCTGCCTTTTTGCTTCTTTTGTCTATTTGAGCTCATTTAATCCTGAAAATACAAAAGGAAGACAGAAGCACACTTTTTCCAACATTGGTACTAAAAAAAAGGGTTAGTTTTATGCCACAATTGATGTAATTTATATGTTGCATTTTGTGCACATCAGTGACCAATGAAGTGTACTTCTCAACTCCAGAATTGGTACTTAGAGAATTTTGCGTAAAGCTACTCCTTCCTCAGGAGTTCCAAGATAAGATACAAGTGCCACTCGTGGTCCTCCTTGCCCTTAGAGTAGATCAGAATGTCATCAATAAACATGATTGACAAAGTTGTCGAGACACGGTTTACACACACGATTCATGAGATCCATAAATCCTGCAGGTGGTGCAGTGGTTGATCCAAATGGCATGACCAAAAACTCGTAATGGCCGTACCACGTGCGGAAGACTGTTTTGTGAACATCCCCCTCTCGGACTCACATCCGATGATAGCCCAACCTTAAATCAGTTTTTCGAATAGAAGCTTGATCCTTGCAACTGGTCAAACAGATTGTCGATGCGAGGTAAAGGATAACGGTTCTTAACTGTCACCTGGTTGAGTTTGCGGTAATCAACACACATACGAAAGGACCCGTCTTTCTTCTTCATGAATAGTACTAGGGCTCCCTAAGGCAAAGAACTAGGTCCGATAAAGCCTCTATCCAACAGTTCTTGTAGTTGATTAAACAGTTCTTGCAACTCTCCTGGTGCGAAACGATAGGGAGCATGAGAAATCAGGGTTGCTCCTGGCGTGTGATCAATCTGAGATTCCACTTGACGATGTGGAAGTAAACCTGGAAGTTCTTCGGGAAACACATCTAGAAAATCACAATCAATCGATAGATCCTCAATCCTCTTTCCCTCAGGCTGTGTATCATCAACGAGTGCTAAAATAGCAGGATAACCCTTCCATAAACACTTCGAGGCTTCCATAGCGGAATTGATGCCAACCATTGCACCACTTCGATGACCTTGGACCGACAAAGATTCTCCACTAGGGAGAGGAATATGTACGATTTCTCTTTGAAGAGAATTTTTGATTGGTGTTTAGACAACCAATCCATACCAACAACTGTGTCGAAGTTTCCAAGAGCACGGGGAGAAGGTCAATGACGAACACTTGACCCATACAATCGAGCTTACACCCTAAGTGAAGGTGTAAGGCTTCAATTGACTTGCCATAAGCCAATTCTACAACGTGTTTGGTCTCGAGAGGTATCAGGGTCAAACAAAACAGGGGCAAAAAGATTAATCGTAAAAACGTACAAATCACTATGTTGCTATCATACCTGGCGTCACCCGCGACAATCGTAAATGCTCTTCCACGAGCCCCATTTCTATCGTCGTTGTTATTGTTACGAGGATTCCCAGCACTGTTATTGTTCCCTGTAGTTGTTAGCGTTTTAACTTATCAGTGGCCAATCCTTGTCTAAGTTACCTTCATTTCCATACTGAGGACAACGATTACGAGTATCTTGTTGTTGCCGTGGTTGTTGCCTCTGATGTTGTTGTTTTGGAAACAGAGCCCTGCGATCTTTCGCCAAAAGGGTCCACCTTCTCACATTTCTTGACACGTCCCAGGGCACTGCCCATGGCGCTAGTAACTACACTTCTCATACTTCGGTCGATTGCCAGCGTTTATGCCCCGATTGATTCGTAACAGTTAACTCCCTGAGGTTGCTGACTAGGGTTAGAGACTTGGTTGATGTCACCATACGGGTATTTTGTTGTCGGTAATTGGAGTCGTCATGATGCCATGATCGTTACAACTTCTTGTCCATTGGTGTTGTAAGTCGATCGAATAATGCGCGGTAAGTTGTTAGAGTCTTGTGGACGTTCAAATAAACGAGAAAAGTGGGAATAGTACAAACCAAACATTCGACATTTCGATAACTAACTTAGTATCATCTAGGTTCGTAACGATACAGGAAGGAAAGAAAGATCAAGGTCGAGTAGGATTCAATCACCACTATGAATCCTATGGATTGTTGAATCCCTAATTATGTCGGATAGTGAGTTAGAACCCCTCTCACACTCGTTAAGCCTCATTGGGACTCGCATGCACCCCACATTATTATTATGTGTGCACCCATAATGATAATGCAATTTGCATGCTCATCTCAGCTCCTCTTAACTTGTGCTAAAAGGTTCCTCGGATTCGAGTGTCAAACGGATATCATCAGAATACTAAAGGTGACAAAAGTCTAACGGTCAAGTCATACTACAATGTATCATAATGCAGACAAGTAATGCATGTAATCATACTGTAGTGCTAAGGATGTAACCATACACAATATGATAAACAAGTATACGCAAAACATGTAATGTGTATAGTAAAAGACGAACCTTGCAATATGGAGCTGAGTGTCATGGTCGATTTTAGAACTGTTTGGTTATAGTCGGGTTTTATAAAAATGTTCTAACCTAGTTCAATATAACCAGTGGATCTGATACCAAACTGTCACACCCCCAAAATACCACATGTGAAAACCCCCGCGAGGCGTGTGACGTACCTGGATCTAGCCACTAATCACATTGAACACATAACAAGATTTCAAATAAAAGTTTCCATTTATTAAAATAGTGTGTTTCAAAACATAAACTTAAAATCCAACATGTTCAGCGGAAGCATAATTCATTATTGAAGTATCTAAAAGTCCAAGTGTATGAAAACCAATAGACTTGTCTCGTGATTCCATGTATCTCAACCCATGACCACTCCAGCACTCCCAGACAACAAGTTCCACATCCACATATCTAATAACCTGCAAGCATGCAGACAAGTGTATCAGCATAAAGCTGGCGAGTTCACAGTTTTGTAAAAATGTTTAGTTGCCAAGTGTTTAGTTTAAAAGCATGTTGATAATAACTCGATACCGCAAGATGGCGTCAGTTTGTTTGCCCTTCCTCAATGCTCTATCAAACATTGGTCATGTGGTTAAGGTCATTAGTTCACACCTGTCCTCCCTGGTACGGTGTGAGGGTGCCAAACCTAATAGCGCTATCAACTAATAACCCCGTTGCCCTCCAAGCAACTAGTTCGGTAGTAAGATGGGACTTGACTGATAGATGTGAGTGTATTATCCAACATCGACATTAAACTGAAATCTGCCTCATATCCCCTACAAGGATATGGGTTTGTAAAGTATCCCCTACAGGGATGCAAGTTTGTTTGTTTGTTAGTCTGTCCCCACTGGACGCATGCTTGAAAAGAGAGTAGTGAACTCACGTTGGTTTGCTCAGTATATTATGTAAGGTTACGTATTCCAAGTTGGTCAACCAAATCCTATCGTGGTTACCAATGACAAATCAGTTTAGTAAACACATAGATCACATACTCTTTACACATATTACACCAGTAGCGTTCCAGAAATACACTCAATATAATACTAGTCGTAACAATTAATCATGCACATAACAGTTCATGGTCATCACATAGCAGGTATTCAAGTTATACACAAGTTCACATCACCATTACATATTTCACATAAACACTTTAACTGTTAATTCCTCAATCATAAGACTGTGCGGCCTACTCAATTCGAGGCCCAATAATAGTGTACGACATAGTAAGGTTCGTTATTCCAGCAACTAGTTACACAGGTAAACAAGTTTCATACATCACATAGATGGACGGTATTCCAGTCGCACATTCTAGTGTGCGACCGATTAACATATAATTCATTCATTGAGTGTGCAGCCCAATGCTACTGGCCCAATGGTGAAGTGTGCAATTGGGTTTCAGGTATGCGGTTCATTCCAAGTGTACAACCCAACACAAGTATGGTCCAGCCTAGGTGTGCAGCCTGTTTAACATGTATGGCCCAAATGTATGCCAATTTAAGGGACTCTGCGATCCAAATGAAAGTGTGTGACTAGAGTGAGAGTGTGCGATATTGAGTAGTCTGCGACCAAGCAGTTCATAGTTGTTCTTTATGTAGTTTAGTTTATACGACATCCTAATGTGCAATCAGGTAGTGTGCAGTCTGTTATTCAGGGCCGTAAATCATGGGGTCAGTTACATGTTGCACAATCAATTCAGTCATTCAATCAATTACCAAATCAATCCATATGAATCCTAATATAACAGAATCATTACCAACGATTAACATATGTTCATCATTCAATTCAAATTCGGCAATTGCACCAATTATCATTCTAATCACAGCAATATTCATATCAATTCGAGCGTCACGTTTCACCCTTAACACACCCCTAATCATCATATGAATCATAATCATGGTTGAACATCAAACAAGTCCTGTCGACTTAACTCTAGACCAAAATCATACATTTTAACAAATCACTAATGACCCCCTTCCCAATTAGATCTAGTCAATCTGTTAACCGAAGAATCAGTATACTTTCTCACCAAATACGATCCTAGTTGGTAGATTAGCATACAACCGCTCAAAATAACATCAAGACATGTTTCTAGCATAACTCTCGATCACGATCAGTCAATACACATCAATCAACAAGTTTGCATAAAAACCAAGAACAATTAACAAGAATTAAAACAAGTATGACCATACTAACCAAGGGGTCGAAGAGGGTATGCTAGAATGATGAAGATTAGGTTTCGAGGAGGAGAGCTTGCTGAAGGAACTGCCGTCGTGGGTCTTGGAAGCAACTAGGGTTTGCAATTTGTGAAGGAATTGTATACTCCTTCTCATAATCACGCGTATACAAGGTCACAAGGAATGGGTTGGGTTCTTATCGGTTTGGACCTGATGGTGAGTGTGTGTGGGCCGAGAAGTATGCGGACGAGATAGGAGTGAGCGACCCGATGCTTTGTGCGGCTAAGTGTTTTGAACATAACCATCAAATAACTCCAACCATTAAATAAGACCAATCAATTATATTCAATCACGTTATCCATTTCATAACACATACACGTAATTACGACATACAACGAGTCATGAAAGGAACTGACACATAGAAAAGACATCTGGAAACACGAGTTGTCACAAAAGGTCACCAATGACATTTCAAAAACTTCTAGCCTACTTTTAGCCACACATTTTATTTATTCATGTGACCATTGTATGACAATTCAATACTTTTAGCCACGCTATAAGAAAATAATGTGACATTTACAAGCCACAACTCGAAAAGTGTGGCCAAATGTGATCTACGGCCACATATATTTGTTTCATGTGACCAAAAACACATGTATTTGACACGTTTAGCCACACTTTAAGAAAAAATGTGATATATATTAGCCACACTAGCAAAGGGTGGCCAAATGTGATCAAAGATCACGATATTTATTTTCATGTTTCCAATAATACATGTATTCGAAGCCTTTACCCACACTTTAATAAAAAACTGTGACACTTATTAGCCACACAAGAAAAGTGTGGCCAAATTTGATCTATGACAATAGTATTTTTTTTCGTGTGACGAAAAACACGTGTATTCGAAACCTTTAGCCACACGTTAAGAAAAAATGCCACACAAGAAAAATGTGTCCAAATATGTTCCACGGCCATGGTATATGTTTGGTGATGTGGCTAAAGGCTATTGCATCTAGCCACATATATTATATTGTGTGACAAAATGATATCAAATGTCATTGAAAAATGTGTAATCAAAGATTAAAATTACTTTTTTTAATCTTTAAAATTCCCTCCAATATATTTTATCCTAACTTTTAAACTTCCTCCCAAATTATTTCATCTAAAAAGTTCCCTCCAAAATATTTCATTTTAAATGTCCCCCAAAATATATCATTTTAAAACTTCCCCCTCAAATAATATTATGATCTAAAAAAATTACATTATTTATAAAAAATCTTACTACATAATTAAAATTAGAAGTAGTATTAAATATTATATTTTCAATATTATATATGTTATAACTCGTTTTCTTATAAATAATATACTAATGTATGCATATTAGCTATGTTTATATACATTTTCTATTTTATAAATAACATTTTTTAAAATCATATATTTTTAAAGTATATGAAGTTATAAATTTCAATTTATTGATTGAGTAATTTCCTTCCAAACTTATATTTGTTGTTTAATAAATCATACGGGGTCTTAATATATCAAAATAGACAATTCGTAGATCACATATGTCTTAATAGATCATATTGGGCCTTTCTCAATCACAATGAACAATAGTAGATCATATGTGCGTTAATGGGGCGCCATATTGAGACTAAATAAATAACAATGGAAAATAGTAGATCGTACATGTCTTAATAGATTATATTGGGCCTTAATGGATCATAATTGACAATAATCTATTATATATGTCTTAATGGACCATATTGCGCACTAATACATCACAATGGACAATAGTAGATCGCGCATGTCTTAATGGAGCATATTGGGCCTTAATGGATCACAATGAACAACAAATAGATCATACATGTCTTAATGGGCCATATTGGGCCTAAATGGATCATGATGGACAATAATAGGTCGTGCATGTTTTAATGGATCATATTTGACCTTAATGGATCAATATGGATAATAGTGGATCATACATGTCTTAATGAACCATATTAGGCCTTAATGGATCACAATGGTCAATATTATGTCGTGCATGTTTTAATGGATCATATTGGGCCATAATAGATCAACATGAACAATAATAGATCATGTATGTCTTAATGGACCATATTGGGCCATTATGGATCACAATGGACAATACTGGATCAAACATGTCTTAATGGGCCATATTCGACTCAAATTAGGTCATGCATGTCTTAATGGATCGTATTGGGCCTTAATGGATCAACATGAACAATAGTAGACAATATATGTTTTAATGGGCCATATTAGACCTTAATGGATCATAATGGACAATAGTAGATCAGAAATGTCTTAATGGCTATATTGAGCCTTAGTGGATCACAATGGAAAATAGTAGATCGTGCATGTCTTAATGGATCATATTGGGCCTTAATACTTTATTAACTTTGTATGCATTCTATAATATAACATTTAGCGTAGCTTGTTGTGAATAGTTTATTAATCGGACATATTTATGATCTTATTTACTATGTTGCCACAAGTCTTTACTTGCAATCACCATGACACCAACTACCTATCTCCATGTTCATAACAAATAAGCAATAATAACCTTTTGTTTTTATAGGGTTGTCTTTTATGTTTTCCCATTTGTTTGATTTTTATTTTTTATACTATATTAAATTTCAAAAAATAGTTTTGTAAAAGAACTTCGATTTTGTTATAATTTTGCGACAAAAGTTAAATTAGCTTAACCTTTTATATTCGTTTTTGTTTTTGCTTTTTCCCGGGTTTGGTCGTCGTTTGGTTACTACTTAGTATGTTGTTTGGTGGTCACATTTGGTCCATCGACCCTCAGATTTTTAATAAGTGTTCGTATACATTTGACTTCGTCAATGTTTTACGTCACGTGAGTTAGTCGGTGTTAAAAAATTCATGATTTTGTTTATGTTTGGTCTTGGTTTTGTTTGTCAATGTTTGGTTGCTACTTATCACGGTTTTACACCCCCCCCCCCCCCCCGCCCAACAACGTTTATAGCACGGTTTTACGCCCCGCAAAAGCATGCCACCATACATCCACTTCCACATCTTCTTCTATTTATCCACCTACTCCACCAGCACCACTTCGGGGGTGTTTGGGTTAGCTTATTTTGGAGCAACTTATGACCTATTGACTGTTAGTCCATGTGCTCGGATATGTTCTAGCTGTAGAACCTAGCGGAATCGATCAGTGACGAGGTGCAGAATCCCTCGTCACCGTCAGAGAATCACGAACAACAGTTTCAACGCTTAACATGTCTGAATTCTATTGAGTGATGGTGAAAGTACATAAGTTCCAGTAGAAAGTCAGACAGACAGAGCTTCGCTACACTGATCAGCAAAAGGTTCTAAACAACTACCACTAGCCTTCTATTTATAGGCAACTAGGGAAGGATATAATGTCACCCGATCGGATGACATGTGTCGTCCGGCGGATTTCACTTTAACAGTTCAGCACCGTTCCCTGAGTTGTCTAGATACAAACATACATACACATACATATACAAAAGTACATACACAGCACAAAATACACAAGACTCGATGCAGACAGAAGCTACAGACATATGTACTAACAGACTCCCCCTTGGATGTAGTTGAAGTTCCTTCCTGCATAGTCTTCAATCTGTCTTCCTGCTGCGCCTTCTCGCTTTAGCCTTCTGTCTTCTCTTTTCATCTCTCTCCTCAAGCATCTTTCGCCTAAGAGGCCTACCAACTTCATTCCACCATTTTCTGTATTTAGGATCACTGTCGCGCTTTCTATCCCATCTTGGGATCTTGTTCTCTTCTTTTTCGATCGGTGTCTGGTCTGTTGGCGGAGGTCTCATCAGCTTCCTTCTTCCAAGCTTTGCAGCTTTATCAGCAATCTCCTTAAATCTTTGACTTTGCTTATATCTCTTTAAAAATTCATCAATCTCCAAGTCTCTCCAATTTGACTTCCAATATCTGCCAGAATTGATGTCTTTTGCGTAGCACAAGTTCACTAATTTCTGATATTGTTGAGCTTGAACTTTATCTGGCTTCTCATAAACAATCTTGTTATAGAATAGACAGTCAATATCCTTCTTGGACCAATTAACCAACCACATCGGATCCAGCACACAAATCCTCCTTGATTCTCCAGTTTTCTTGTCATATAAAGAAATCACCGCTTCCGCTGTGCTCTGGTTGTACATCCAACCCTGAAAGTCTTCATAGAAGTCTTACTCCATTGCAGGTAGCGGCATATTTTTCAAACATCTCGGTGGCTTTATATTCAGAGTAATATCTTTTTCTCTTGATTCAAAAATATTGACAATTTGTTTTGGAAATTACGGCTTCCAATCTGGAAATCTCTCCTTTGCTTGCAACTTAATATAGTTCCACAAATGTTGATCATGCTGCTTTATATCTAATCCCTTGTAGAACTGTTTGATGTTCTTTGTTTGTACTAATTCTTCAACATCCTACCACGGGAGGGTTTTAATGTCTGACAGATACTCAAAGTACTGAACACCCTGCTCCCGTCTAATGGCATAAACTTGTAGATCTTCCAGATAACCCCATGAGAGAATGTCTCCCAACGTTAAATCAACATTATGCGTGAAATACTGTAGAGATCTCCTGAACTTCCTCTCCTTGGGCATGACTTTGAACCAATTCTTCTTGCCCTCTAATAGAGTCTCTTGTGGAATAACATTCGGAATCCCTTCAGTTATAATCTTTTCAACCACTTTCCTTCTTAATCCGTCTTCATTTTGTTCTTTGAACATTTCAGTAAGAGTCGGAAATGAATCATCAACTCCAGTGTAGTGAAATGGAGTATCTTCCTCAGAACTATCTGAGCAATCTTCAACTTCGACATGATGAAAATTATCAGCTTCATGTGCATACTTAAACTCATACTCTTTTTCTGGTGATGATGGGATTTCATCTTCAATGTCAAACTTAAACTTTCCATCTTCTAATCCCAATTCTTCCAACATCTCAGCCCTAGACCTCGGTACCTCCAACTCCCCCTCAAATGGAGCATTTAAGTATATAACAGTTGGTTGTGTGAGGAATACCTGGTCTGCATGTTGTTTCCCAGAAGAAGAAGACTCCTGGTGATGATCCTCCTCTTGCTCGTTAATCTCGTCATTCATAAAGTCATCCAACGATTGTTGGATTGAAGGCATCACAAGCAACCCCGTTGAGCCTTGATCTTCATCATCGTCTTTGTAATCATCCCATGAAGGGTCGTAGTTATCAACATCTTCAAGAATACGTTCCAACTCTTCATCTTCTATCTTTTCTTTTTCCTTCTCGTCTTCTTTCCATCGTAATAACATTACTTCAGGTTCTTTCGCCTTCCTTTTTCTTTGTTCAACTTGCACAAGGCGAATGATGCATCAAAACTATAAGAGAGAGGAGTAGTTTCCCCAACAAGTACGAAGCTTTGAGCTTGATCAACTTCAGCATCTACCATTTCAACATCAGGTTGACTCGAAGAACCACCGGCTTCTTGAGTCTCGACAATCAACTCTTTCCTTTTCTTTGTTGCTTCCTCAGCCAAATCTTTCTCTCTCTAAGCCCTTCGCTCTTCAACCCTCTGAATCGCTATGTTGTTGTAGATAAATTGAACATCGATACCCAGATGATGTTCCATAATAGTATATAACATGTTAAGCTGCTCATCCTTCACTGCTTTATCAGCCCTAAGTGCTTCCATCCCTAGCTTCATCACTTTTATTTCGTTTGCAGACGCTTCATGCAGATCACTTAACATTTGATGCAGCGTCTGATTTGTTTCATTCAAATTTGCATACTTCACATGCAATTCAGAAATTTCTGTGGAGAGTTGCTCAAAGAGCTTAGCGTTATCATTCACATCTTCCTTCAAAGTCTTTATTCTTTTTGCATGTTTGATCATGACAGACTTTATTTCTTCATTCACTCTAGATAGCTCTTCAAGTTGCTTCGTCAGGTCATCACGATCAGCTTCTGCTTTTGCCATTTCTTTCTCAAGAATACTTACTTTCTTTTCCAGATTTTTGACTGTTGCATCATGAAACATATCATATTCTTCACCAGAAAGAATATCGTCAGTGAATTCGCCACGAACATTTGGAAATCCTTCAAATAGATCAGGTAAAGAAGTTTTCTTTGGCCTTGAAGATTCTGGATTTCTGGTGGTGGTAGTGGTGGTGGTGTAGAAACCCTTTCGTCAGTGATAACAACATCATCATCATCACCTGCTTTCTTTTCAACATTTTGAACTTGTTCAACCTCAGGAACTTCAATGTTTTGATGTTTTACAGCTTTGGGACCCTTTGAAGTTTCAATGTGCTTCTCACTTTTTCCGCTTTGAACTTCCGACATAGTAGCACCTCCTTTCTTTGCTCTAACTTTTCTAGGAATGACGCCAGTTTGAACTGCTTTGCGCTTTATCCTTAGTTTCTTTTTCTCTTCAGCTGTTGGAGTATATGTAGAATCCTCTTCATCAGAACCTTTAACTTTCTTCGTCTGAGGTTTCTTCTTCAACTGAACTTTCCCAACTCCAATCTTCTCAATTTCTGATTCTGTTTCTGTTGATTCATCATCAGCATCGCTTGAATCAGTGTGAGCAACACCTTCTGGTTCCCTTTCTTTAACACTTTCAGCTTGAATACTCGTAAATTTGATCTTTTGCAGTTGTAGCTTCAGTATGCTTTACATATTGCTCAAATGTTACTTTCGCCAAATCAACACCTTCTTGAGGAATATCTGCTGGATTTAACACTGGCTCATCCACAAGTCTTGGTGGTGATTGCTTTGAAGACCCTGCAAAATAAGTATTGAACATTCATTAGCATAATATAACAACTAATGATCTAACTTCTCTTATGACTCCCCCTTTCAACTATACCCTTAACAACAATCTTAGGTGTAGGAACTTTAGGAGCAATCACAGTTGGAGAGGCCTTTGGTGTCCTTTTCCTCTTTCTGTCCTTCACAAACCAATATCTAAGCTTCTTTTCTTGTAACTCACTCAGTCTATCAGTCTCATCCTCTAAGTTACTATTATCATGCCTCCAAGCATCGTTCTCAGGTGCAACGTATCTAGGATTGGCAATCTTACAGATCATATGCTTAGCCCTAGGCTCGGTTTCATCTTTCTTCAGACCTTTGTATTGACCTAATCTGTTCAGAGTATCACCTCTCATGTTCCGAAAATTCATTACATCAGCAGGATCCTTTGGAAGGTTTGTCACTTGATCATTTATCATCATTTGCATGAACCTGGAGTACATTATGTACTTCTCACCCCCGATATTATCAACCAAATGATCAAACAATACTTGTGAGATATTGTATGGCCTATTCAGAACCAGACATGTGATAATATTCATTATGTAATCCGACGGCTCATCATAAGCTCCCTTCCGATGTGATAAAGCATGCACAATACAATGAATTAGAAACTTGTATGGTCTTCTAAACATGGACTTGAGAAATTCGCCGTTTACATGTCCTGTAAAGCCCATTCTGAACCACAATCCTTTGCATAATTTTTCAAGAACTATAGTTGGATCATTATCAGTATCTCCTATCCAAAACACGCCTCAAATCTCCCACATTGAACTTAATTTCAATATCTATATCCTTATTATTCTCATCCTTTTTCTGTACAGCAGAGTATATCATCTCTTCTTTCTCTTCATACCTTGCCGACTTCCAAAACATTCTAACATGAGATTCATACACAATAGTTCTATCAGTTAAAGCCTTATTAACGTTGCTCTCTCTTAAGAACTTCGCCATGTCTTTATACGGTGTCATGTTCTCATAGTTTTCATCAAGAATGCAGTAAATATTGTGAGAATGATTACAATCTCATGCTCTTGCCTGTACGAATATTCATCATTAGAATTTGCACAATGTTCAAGACAAGAAGTGAAAAAGTGACAAAATTTTGAAAACTTCAAAAAATTTTCTAACTCTGGAATGAATACTCTATGCAGTACTGAGGATCGGATGGCTATCCGATCGGATTGCCATCCGATCAGATGAACCATCTTATATAATTATCAAACAAGTTAAGTGCATATGGATCGGATGGCCATCCGATCGGATAGCCATCTGATCTGATTGTCACTCGATCCATGTGACAAACAGTTCAGCTCCATTGACAAGTCAACCATGTGAGAAATGTGATGGATCAGATGGCCATCCAATCGGATTGCTACTCGATCAATGACAAGATAGTACAATGATGAATCAACCATGACATAGTGAGATTTGGATCGGATGGCCATCCGATCGGATAGCCATCCGATCGGATTGCCATTCTATCCATGACAAACAAATGAAAGTTTGCTTTGGATCGGATTGCCATCCGATCGAGATGCCATTCTATCCAAGACACTTGTTTAAACATATTAAGGCACAGATTTCAAGGTAAACACTTAGAAAAATATCAAACACACATAATGCATTGGATCGGATGGCCATCCGATCGGATTGCCATCCGATCGAACTGCCACTCGATCACATACAATGAAGAACACTTTGAACAAACTATGAACACCAAAAATTTTCTAACAAATTTTACAAAATTGAACATGTTTTCACGTAGAGTTTTTGCCGATGATCAAAACCCTATGTTCATTTTTCTTTAATTCGGCCTAGATTGGGTTTAGTTTGACAAAATGAGGTCCGAAAGCCGACACCTATCTAAGATCAAATCTACAAATCTAGCAAGTTTCAGTCCAATTCCTTCGGTGAATCTATAAATCTAAGGCCTGTGAACAAATCCCTATGTTTGAAATCTACCAGAAATCATCAAAAATGTCTAGATCTAAGATTTTAAGTACCGACAGTCGCCGACATCAAAACATCATCAAAAACATCAAATTTTGACGGTGAAAATCAGTAAACTTACCTTTCCCATTGCGAAGGTTGAGTGTGCCAACAATCCAATGTGATGTGAAAAGCAAGAATGTGAAATAAGATCAAGAACAGTGAGAGTATTTGAGAGAGTGTCGAATGGTCGTTCGATCGAGTAAAGGTTTGACTGAAGACCATTGACTGCTATTTATAGGCATGACCAAGTGTCGGATGGCCATCCGATCGGATTGCCATCCGATCGGATTGCCATCCGATCGGATTGTCATCTGATCCAAACACCTCTTTGACTTTTGATGTTTTGACCTTTTGACTTTTTGCCGTTTTATCAGATTTAGTCAGTTTTTAGAAATCCACTTAAGTATCTAGGTCCAAGTTAATGACCCTAGGCACTTAATTTGTCTACCAAGTCCAAGTTAATGACCTTGGTTGACCCGAAACGAAACAACTGACAATTTCTTCAAATTTTTCAAACACATTTTTTTATGAAAATTTACAAGTGTCAACCTAATGAACTTGTTTTGACTTTGAATTTTCCAACTTTTTCAAGAATAGCTCCCAACCCTGTTGTCCAGTTCAGAAACTTCCTGCTCTGCTTCATGACTGCGAGTCTGAAGATCAGCTTTCTACCTTGGTTTGTCGAAAAACTAAAGCAGAAATGTAAATTTTTTTTTTTGGGATCTTAAGAAAGTTTTAAACTAGAAAACTATGAAATCTTGTTGGGATATTGAATGCTAAACTGAAATGAAATAAAATGCAGTAAAAGTAAAGTATTTACAAATATATTTTTGGTGAGCGTGTTAGGGGATCATATCTGCTACCGACAAGCTACAAGTACCGTTGAGCTTGATTACACACTAAGTATTAAACAATTCACTTAGATTGTCGATATACTGATCCTTTTAAATTTTCACACAAATTTCAACTTATTCAGGATACGAATTAGTGTTTTAAGAACTTAACTTATACGCGTGTCCCACCTCAGAATATACTCTCGTATCCAGACTTCTATATTCAGTCTTACAGGTGAACGTACAATAATGATATTTGTAACGGGTAGTGCGAGGCCATGAGAGCTCAGGTTAGAACTTCCGTTCAAACAAAGAGATGATGGCTCGACTTTCAGTGTGTCCTGTTTGGGGATCTTTTGTTCAACAGCACATGATTTGCATTTTGCAATGTTTTATCATTTTTTATGTTGAGGGGAGGCTTTAAGATTAAAGCAGTGCAGAGTATTATACGAGGACTAGGCTATTGCTTTCGCAAAATCAGAAGTCCCGGTATAATACCCCAGATATCATTACGCACATAGACCTAGTATGTCAGAAATAGAAAATCTTTGAATCAAGATTTCAGGGGTTACCTATATATCCGAGAGATACTCCCCACGAAATAAGCAAGAAATGATTTTTTAGGTTTATATCCCGAATAAATCTACTAAATGTATAAACACCTACCGGCATATCATCAGCGAGACTGCTTAACACTCTTTAAACATTACATATCTTTAGCATACCGTAACTGTCTAGTTGATGTACTATCATTTCCCCTTTTACACAAACTTTTTTTTTTTGGTTTTCTATTGTTTTTGGATTTTGAAAATATCTCATGTTTTTGGATTTTTGCATTTTTTATTGTTTTTGTATTTTCTGAAAATATATCTATCTCCCCCTAAATACCAAAACAACTAAAAATACGACAAACCAGTGCAGTTTGCTTCTCAACATCATCTGCAGTGGTATTCTCATCAACGCCAAGTAACTCCTCCGCATCCGACAACAGCTTCATACCATTTAATTTTAAAAGATATTGAAAACGTGATCTATCAAAAGCTTTGGTATGCAAGTCTGCTTTTTGTTCATCGGTGTGGATTTTGTCAATTCGTATCAACTTCTTCTCGAAACAGTCTCGAATGAAGTGATGACGAATTTCAATATGTTTGGTTTTAGCGTGATGTACCGGATTTTTCGTTATGTTTATTGCTGCCTCATATCAACAAAAATAGGTGAAGTAAGAAATTGCAAACCGTAGTCGCGCATCTGTTGCTGAATCCACAGGATCTGAGAGCAGCAGCTGCTTGCAGATACGTACTCTGCTTCACACGTTGATAAAGCAACGAATGTTTGCTTCTTACATTGCCACGTGACCAGTCAGAGTCTGAAAAATTGGCATCCTGCAGTTGTTGATTTAGCATTGACTTTGCAGCAACCGAAGTCAGAATCAGAGTATCCTTCGAGCATGAAGTCACCATCCTTTGGATACCACAATCCCAAGCTAGAAGTTCCTTTCAGGTAGCGTAGGATCCTCTTAACGATGGACATATGTGAAGTGTCACACCCCGACCACGTAAAACAACAAATCGTGGCGGAAACGTCGGGGAGTGTTGTAACAGAATCATTGTTTCATAACACATGGAAAATTTAAGTTTCGTTTTATTGAATTGATAGAGGTTACAATGTCTTAAAAACAAATAAACATAACATAATTAACTAGTCTTGCATCTTTTATTGTCACTAAGGCCCAAGTCCGCCTAAGTATATCTTGATCAATCCTATGCATCATCTCCTGAAAACACATGTGAAAATAGGTACGTCAGCATAAAAATGCCTGTGAGATACATAGGTTTTATTGATTAAGGATTCATGACTTGTAAGTTTAAAGAAAATGTTTTGTCAAAAGTTAGTCATGAACCTTGTAAAATGTTTTCTTTTATAAATCATATAAATAGTGATAAGAAATCAGATGATATAAAAGAAAGATGCACAGATAAATAAATGACCAAGTAAAATGGGTTTGTATAAAATATGTTGTTTGTAAAACAATGTTTCATGAAGATATGATATAAGTGTAAAATGTATTATGTCGAACTTGAAATGGTTTAAATAACGCTACGATATGTAATATCATAAAAGCACTTATATATAGGAAGTACCAGCGGCGTATCCACCATGCTTTTATCATATTACACACGCCTCGTTACTTAAATCACTTACTCAAACAAACCACCAAAAATGTCATGTTTAAATCAATTGTCAAATGTTCATGTGCAAACCATGTCAAATGTAAATCATGTAATGTGTAAACAAATGTCAAGTATGGTAAGTAAAAGAAGTGACTACTTAAACCATATGTAAAAATGCACAAAACAAAGAATTTGAATAAATCAAAAGTTATGTTTTGTAAAATCCATGCATGCTTTACTGATACAAACATTTATGCGGTAATGTTAAACGCCTACATTCATGCCTTCAGACTGTAAGATAAACCTAGAACAATGTCAAGGTCTACCATAAATGTTTTCGGATTCGGTCATTCCTTCCACCCAAACAAACCTAGGATTTCAGGAACGGGAGTTGTTAAGTCCTATGGTACCTTTACCTACTACCGAGCGGCATGATCGGTGTTAATGAATGTAATAATGTCCCGTTAAACAAACCAAATGTCATACCAAATGTAAGCATGTTTTATGAAAATAATGTACTTTAATATGCTAAATGAACATACAAATTAGAAATGTAAAATAATGTGTCCATATGCTGAGTAAACATATGCAACAGAAATGCAATGTAAAACAATGTGCTAGCATGCTAAGTGAACATACATAGCAAAACATAATGAAATCATGTACTATATGTGTACTAATGAACATAACAAGCATATGATATAAAAGCATGAAAACCACGAAAGTAACAAGTAGGCACATGTGTTTCACCCCAAAATGTTTGAAAAATAGTAAAAGAGGGGTCTATGTACTCACTTGAGGGTGTTTAGAAGTCTTGAATAACAACCAAGCAAAGCTATAGGGATTACGGAATCAAACGGCACCTTAATATAGGTAACTATGTTAATAAACGGACCTAAATCGGAAGATCGGATAGAATGAGGTTTCGTAAACCAAATGAGTATAGTAACTCATGTAATATGGTTTAACAAAGCCTACATTCTAAAACGAAACCTGTCCTAAGTTCTTACGACCCATTACGACCCATTTAGGTAGCTTACGCTACTTTAACGCGTCGTTCGTGTAAAACGTGTTCGGAGCGCCAAACTAGTCCTGTGACAAGTAAAATATGCCTTAACATGTCTAATAATGTTGTCTAATCAGTTTAGATGTCAAAATTTATGTTACATATGCTTAAAAATGAATTTTCGCGTAAAAAGGGCATTTTGGTCATTTTTCCTAAGGCATAGAATTACCTATCATACAACTAAGTAGACTAAGTGACCATAAAGTATAACCTCGGAAGGTTATTCCTTATGCAACTATGGTCACAAAATGTGTTTGGTCGAATCCTAATGATTGACCAAACGGGTCGGGTTCGAAAGTCTAAGCGGTTGTTTAGAGCGCTTATCTTACGACCCTATAAAAGCACTAAACCTAAAGTGATGAGCTAAACATGTTAAAACATGTTTAACGGAGTCAGAAAACAAGTTTCGTATCACAACAAAGGGTCTAGATACCCAAGAGTAGTTTGGTTGCAAAATACGCAAGAATACGCGTTTTGACCGAAACTACGACTCGTCACTACGCCTAGATAACGTGGTAATCAGTAGGTATAGTCACGACGGACTATGACCATCGTGATTACGCTCACGTTGTGAAGTTCAAACGAACTTCGTGTTGACCATTGACTGGTCAAAGCAGAAAGTCAAACACTGCTTGACTTTCACGCTTAAAAACGCGTAAAAGAACGAAAGAAGCTTACAAGAGGTCCAAGCGATGGAGATTTGATCTTAAAATTCTCAGGTATGAAGTGTTTCAACTCCAACTTAGAGAATTTGAGCAGATCAAAGTGAGCTTGGATGGAAAAACTTGGGGTTTATATAGATTTCGGGTAACCATTAAGATCGTTCATCGAAAACTGAGCTTCGATCTGAGCCTTACATGTGTGCCCATCGTTTTAGAATACCATGGGTACCCCAAAATGGCCCATAGATTGCTTAAAAACCGTTTGCAAACCAAAGAAACCCAGCTGCTGATTTGAAATCAGCTGTTTGCTGATCTGGGCATTCTGTAGCGGCCCGCGTAGAAGCCAAGGCTGGCTTACGCGGCCCGCCTAGTAATGTTTGGCAGAATTACAAAAATGGTCCCTGCAATGTAAAAACTTGATTTTTGACCCACTAAAGCCCCGTTAACCCCATTTCAAGGCTCGATAATGAAGTTAAAGTGTAGGGAACTTAAAATATGCTCAAAAATATGTTGTATGTCGGTTCGTTTGGTCGTACGATCACGTTATTCGGTTAATTACGACGAAACACGAACGGGCGTGAAAAACGATCCAAATTGCGCGACGAATGGAATTTTATCATGCCAATCACTAAAACAAAATATTTTAATGATTACATAAATTTTTGGATGTCCGGATATATTCAGAACGTAAGATATGCACGAAAATGCAAACTTATGCACTTTTTGACGCTTCGTTATTTTAATGATTACATAAATTTTTGGTGCGTCCATCGTACCTCCATTACATTGTTTACATTTCGTTATTTTTGCCACTATAGGTTGTTACACATGATAAGTCTTACTGTGGTTTCCGTGCACTGAATTTCATAATTATGTATGCATCCATAATTACGTAATTCCTTGCATAGTCCACACAGTGCATTTTATAATATATAGGGGAAAACCCAAATGAACAAGCCTGTGATGAGTGTGACTAGACCACCATAGGATCCTTTTAATTAAATCAATAAATGATCTCTTTAAATAGACCACCAAGGAGTCTGTTCAGCTATATCATCACATGCCATTCTTAACCAGACTCTGAATCAATCTTTTTTACTGGACCACTCAAGGGGTCTCTTTGAATTATGGAATGGTGCTATATAATCCAAGGGTCTTAACTATTATGTAGAAGCCCATTAAGGATTTAAGGTAGTACCTTTGGATATCCCACTGTGAATCCCTCATATGAAGATATGGAAGATTCTACGAGGATTTGGATAACGAAAATAAAAACACAAAAGAAAACACATAACACATAATCACATAATCACAAAATTGTTTAACTTGATCTTCAATTTGTTATCATTTTGTTAATTTGTTTGTTAACTGTGCATATGTATTTAAAGCATACCAGGAATCCAATCCCTGGATTTCATTTGGCACTTTAAACATTTTCAAGAATCCAACAATAAGGAAAGGAAGATCTTAAAAAGAAAATTCGATTTTGATTACAAGGAATCGTAATATTCGAATTAAGGTATACAAGGAATCCAATTAAGGACTCCGATTTGAACGATAATCATCCACAAGGATCTAATTGTGAAGGTAAGAAGATCCCACATGGATTTTGGGATTTGAAAAGCGGGAGGCGTTTCAAAACCTTGCACTAAACGTGCTTAAGTCGATACACGAGGTAGAATGCTCATGAAGTTGAGGTGCTAGATATGCCAAGGCGACATATGAAGCAGAATTTGAAGGTTAAGTCAATGTATGAGAAACTATTTTTGAAAACCATCCATGGGGTTCTTTTAGAAATGTGTTTAATGTTTTTGAAACCTTACATAATACTTTTGAAATCATAAAGTAGGTGTATTAGATAAGTATATATATAAAATGTTTTAAAATCATGCGAGACAAATTTTGAAATTATGTATAAGGTTTTTGAAAACATGAATGATGCTTTGGAAATCGTGCACTTGATATATTAAGTAAATATACTATGTTAAAAATGTTTTCAAACTATATGGAATATTTTAAAATCATGAAGGTTGTTTTGAAAACTTATACTATGTATGTTGTTATGAAATCCAGAATGTAATGGGTATGAGATCGAAAAATTTCCCTTAGTTATCTAACCAAGGATTTAAAGTGATTATTCAAAATGTTACTTATGTACTTCATTTCTTAGAATGAAACAAGTATTTAGAATTTTCGAGAAAATCATGAGCAAACATAAGAAAGGGAGAATCATAAGAGTAAGTTGTAAAGAACAGAGTTCCTTGATGTAGGTATTATAAGGAAATGCCATACACACATGTAACTACATTTGTATTTCAGAATTGTGAACAACAATTTATTTATAAACAAAACAGATTGTTTCAGGGTTCAACAAAAGTCACAAAAGCAACAGATACAAACTATTCAAAGTAGCAACATCTTCAAATAAGCCAACTGCTCATTCGTGGGTCAGATTTGCAACAGCTTTGTTTTGGGTAGCAAAGCGGCACACGCCAACCAAATGTCCCCATCATCCACAGTGGGTACACTTGAAGCAAGGTATGTGATTCGGATGATGACGGTTGCATCGATTGCACCATGGAGCAGCTCGACAAACCCTAGCTGTATGACCTATATTTCCACATATTAGGCATCTGTGGCACTTTACACTGGCATGATGATGAAGGTTACATTGGTTGCACGAGGGTGCAGTTCCGTTGTAAGGCTTCTTGGCTGGTGGTGCTGCCACCTGACTAGGTCCTGCTTGTTTTGGTACAACTGTTTCTGGATTCCTTGAAGCTTTACGTTTCTTTGGTTTTGGTGAAGGCTTGGCTTCTGTTTCCTTAGGTGTCTCTTGAGTGGCTTCATTCGTGAGACGAGACATGGCAGCATCTAATTCAATAGTCTTCAGGACTACTTCGCCTATTCCCTGGGCAAATTTGGCAGCCTGTTCAGACGTCTGAGCGTCGCTGTGATAAAGAGACATTCTAGAGAAAATGGAAGATATAGGAGGAAACAAGTGAAATGTTATCGGATAATCAAAACAGAATGACAACGTATAAAATTTGTGATTATGTGTTTGTTACCTAAGGCAAACAAATGAGACGGTGACTAATCAAAGTAAGCGAGTCATATTAATGTATCGCGAAGACATGCTTTAGCCTATTAGTGGACACTCACCCCCAGAGTTCCCAGGTAAGAGTGACTGGTCCGATTATGTGGATTTGTACGAACACTCTAGCCTTAGACAGAAAACTCAGAGTACAGGCATCCACCCTTCCAGATTGCACGTGTTCACATTATAAGACCTAACTTTGACGAGATTTTGAAAACTTAGAGGGTTCAAAACCTAGTAATCAATCATCCTAGAACAGATGATTGGTTTTCGAAGCGGATTCTAAATTTGTGTTCTTGTTGCGGTTGTCACCTAAGGATAAGTGACTATATTGTTTTAAGATCTAAACACAAGAATCTTGTGTTAGGGTCCTATGAAGGTTATAGACTAGGTCAAAGCATTACTAATAACCTAATTCCCTATAACCATGAGATCTAATACCAACTCTTCTGTCACACCCCAACCACGTAAAACAACAAACCGTGGCAGAAACGTCGGGGAGTGTTGTAACAGAATCATTGTTTCATAACACATGGAAAATTTAAGTTTCGTTTTATTGAATTGATAGAGGTTACAATGTCTTAAAGACAAATAAACATAACATAATTAACTAGTCTTGCATCTTTTATTGTCACTAAGGCCCAAGTCCGCCTATGTGTATCTTGATCAATCCTATGCATCATCTCCTGAAAACACATGTGAAAATAGGTACGTCAGCATAAAAATGCCTGTGAGATACATAGGTTTTATTGATTAAGGATTCATGACTTGTAATTTTAAAGAAAATGTTTTATCAAAAGTTAGTCATGAACCTTGTAAAATGTTTTCTTTTATAAATCATATAAACAGTGATAAGAAATCAGATGATATAAAAGAAAGATGCACAGATAAATAAATGACCAAGTAAAATGGGTTTGTATAAAATATGTTGTTTGTAAAACAATGTTTCATGAAGATATGATATAAGTGTAAAATGTATTATGTCTAACTTGAAATGGTTTAAATAACGCTACGATATGTAATAACATAAAAGCACTTATATATAGGAAGTACCAGCGGCGTATCCACCATGCTTTTATCATACTACACACGCCTCGTTACTTAAATCACTTACTCAAACAAACCACCAAAAATGTCACGTTTAAACTAATTGTCAAAGGTTCATGTGTAAACCATGTCAAATGTAAATCTTGTAAGGTGTAAACAAATGTCATGTATGGTAAGTAAAAGAAGTGACTACTTAAACCATATGTAAAAATGCACAAAACAAAGAATTTGAATAAATCAAAAGTTATGTTTTGTAAAATCCATGCATGCTTTACTGATACAAACATTTATGCGGTAATGTTAAACGCCTACATTCAAGCCTTGAGACTCTAAGATAAACCTAGAACAATGTCAAGGTCTACCAAAAATGTTTTCGGATTCGGTCATTCCTTCCACCCAAACAAACCTAGGATTTCAGGAACGGTAGTTGTCAAGTCCTATGGTACCACTACCTACTACCGAGCGGCATGATCGGTGTTAATGAATGTAATAATGTCCCGTTAAACAAACCAAATGTCATACCAAATGTAAGCGTGTATTATGAAAATAATGTACTTTAATATGCTAAATGGACATACAAAGTAGAAGTGTAAAATAATGTGTCCATATGCTGAGTAAACATATGCAACAGAAATGCAATGTAAAACAATGTGCTAGCATGCTAAGTGAACAAACATAGCAAAACATAATGAAATCATGTACTATATGTGTACTAATGAACATAACAAGCTTATGATATAAAAGCATGAAAAGCACGAAAGTAACAAGTAGGCACATGTGTTTCACCCCAAAATGTTTGAAAAACAGTAAAAGAGGGGTCTATGTACTCACTTAAGGGTGCTTAGAATTCTTGAATAACAACCAAGCAAAGCTATAGGGATTACGGAATCGAACGGCACCTTAATATAGGTAACTATGTTAATAAACGGACCTAAACCGGAAGATCGGATAGAATGAGGTTTCGTAAACCAAATAAGTATAGGAACTCATGTAATATGGTTTAACAAAGCCTACATTCAAAAACAAAACCTATCCTAAGTGCTTACGACCCATTACGACCCGTTTAGGTAGCTTACACTACTTTAACGCGTCGTTCGCGTAAAACGCGTTCGGACCGCCTAACTAGTCCTATGACAAGTATAATATGCCTTAACTTGTCTAATAATGTTGCCTAAACAGTTTAGATGTCAAAATTTATGTTACATATGCTTAAAATGAATTTTGGCGTAAAAAGGGCATTTTGGTCATTTTTCCTAAGGCATATAATTAACAATCATACAACTAAGTAGACTAAGTGACCATAAAGTATAACCTCGGAAGGTTATTCCTTATGCAACTATGGTCACAAAATGTGTTTGGTCGAATCCTAATGATTGACCAAACTGGTCGGGTTCGAAAGTCTAAGCGGTTGTTTAGACCGCTTATCTTACGACCCTATATAAGCACTAAACCTAAAGTGACGAGCTAAACATGTTAAAACATGTTTAACGAAGTTAGAAAACAAGTTTGGTATCACAACAATGTGACACCTGTGTCACTTCAACCATCAAACAAATATCAAACCAATGAAATATTGTATTTCATACTTGGGATTTTGTGTAAATATGTGTATCGTTTGCACATATTAATTCTTGTTCGATTTCGGGCTCTAAATCGCTTTCTGGAGAGTTATCAGCGCACTGATGCGTAAATATAACCAGTTTAATGCAACAAACACTCCGGAATAGTGACATAGGCTTAGCATACCTAAAATAACCCTTACATAACTTAGAAATAAGTTTTGGATGGTTTGGTATGCCGAAATCAAGTTTATTCGCTTACAGGGACTAAATTCGACAAACTACGAAAGTATGTCAATTTGTACTGTAACCGACCTTCCGGAAGTTGATCATAAGTTAAATATGCCCTAAATATCCTCTACATAGCTTAGAAATAGGCTTTGAGGTGTTTGGTGCGCAAAAATAAACTTTATGCTCATTCAGGGACTAAAAGCGTCAAAAAGTGCATAAGTTTGCATTTTCGCGCATATTTTACGTTCTGAATACTTCCGGACTTCCAAAAATTTATGTAAGCATTAAAATATTTTATTTTAGTGTTTGGTATGATAAATTTCATTCGTCGCTTAATTTGGATCGTTTTTTTTGCGTTCGTTACGACTCCCGTCGTAATTAAGTGAATAACGCAACCATACGACCAAACGAACCGACATCCGTGATGTATTTGAGCATATTTTAAGTTCCCTATACTTTAATATCATTTTAGAGCCTTGAAATGAGGTTAAAGGGGTTTAAAAGTGCCAAAAAAATCAAGTTTTACAAGTGTAGGGACCATTTTTGAAATTTCTGGCAGATTCAATGAACCTAGTCCATTTTGAAGTGTTAATGGTTTTCACCCATGGTTTTGCAAAACCATGGGATGGTATTCAATGAACATAGTCCACATTAGGGGCTCTCATGGCTTTTGAAAACCATGTGCCCACATGTAAGGTCTAGATCAAATCACGTTTTTCGACGAACGATCTTAACGGTTCAAGGAAATCTATAAATACCCCCCACCCATTTCATTCTTCCTCACATTTGAATCTGATTCTACACTCTCTAAGTGGAAGTAAATGCTTCCTACCTGAGAGTGAATCGGGTTCAAATCTTGCGGGGACCTTTTGTAAGTATTCTTTCGCGTTTTTCGTTCGTTTTAGCGTTAAAGTCAAACTGTGTTTGACTTTCTGCATTGACCAGTTTATGGTCAACGCGAAGTTCGTTTGAACTTCATAACGTGAGTGTAATCACGATGGTTATAGTCCCTAGTGACTATACCCACTGATTACCACGTTATCCAGGCTCAGTGACGAGTCGTAGTTTCGGCCAAAATGCGTTTCCTCGCGTATTTTGTAACCAAACTACTCTAGGGTATCAAAACCGTTTGTTTTGATACCAAACCTGTTTTCTAACTTTACTAAACATGTCCTAGCATGTTTAGCTCGTCGCTTTTAGAATTGTGCTTGTTTAGGGTCGTATAGGTAAGCGATCTAATCAATCGCTTATACTTTCGAACCCGACCCATTTGGTCGATCATTAGGATCCGACCAAACATTTTAGGTGACCATAGTTATATAGGGAATAACCTTCCGAGGTTATACCTTATGGTCACGTCATTTAAGTAGTTATATGATAAGTAGTTCTTATGCCTTAGGTAAATTACCAAAATGCCATATTTACGCATAAATTCATTTTAAGCATATGTAACTTAAATTTTGACACCTAAACTGATTTAGCAACAATATTAAACATGTTAAGGCATATTTTACTTGTCATAGGACTAGTTAGGCATTCCGAACTTGTTTTACGCAAACGATGCGTTAAAGTAGCACAAGCTACCTAAGCGGGTCGTAACGGGTCAAAAGCACTTAGGATAGGTTTCGTTTTAGTACGTAGGCTTTGTTAAACCATGTTACATAAGTTCCCCTACTTATTTGGTTTACGAACCCTCGTACTACCCGATCCTCCGATAGGTCCGTTAATTAATGTATATACCTATATAGGTGTCGTTTGATTCCGTGATCTTCTAGCTTTGCTTGGTGGTTATCCTAAGACTTCTAAGCACCCTCAAGTGAGAACATAGACCCCTCTTTTACTGTTTTCAAACATTTTGGGGTGAAACACATGTGCCTACTTGTTACTTTCATGATTTCATGCTTTTATATCATATACTTGCTATGTTCATTAGTACACTATTAGTACATGATTTCATTATGTTTTTGCTATGTATGCCCATTGTGTGCATACTTAGTGCATCGTTTTACATAACATTTCATGCTATGTATGTTCATCATACTTAGTACATTTTACATCACATGCTATGTATGCCCATTGTGTGCATACTTAGTACATCGTTTTACATAACATTTCATGCTATGTATGTTCATCATACTTAGTACATCGTTTTACAAGACATCTTATACTTGGTATCATGCTATGTATGTCCATCCGTCGCATACTTAGTACATTGTTTGTGCATTCTTACCTATGGTTTGGTTGTTACATATTTCACTTGCCATACATGACATTTTGTTTACACAATACTTGATTGACATTTGACAACGGTTAAGACATGGGCAATTTACATTGGTGGTTTATGTGGGTAAGTGATTTGAGTAACGAGACGTGTGTAATGTGATACAAGAATGGTGGATACGCCGCTGGTACTTCCTATATATAAGTGCTTCTATTATATTACATGGCGTAGCGTTATTTAAATCATTCATTTGGATTTATACATTTTTACACAAATAACATATTTTTCACAAGACATTGTTTTACAAAACAGTTTGTTTTATACAAACTCATTTTTACTTGGTTATTCATTTAACCTTACATCATTCTTTTAACTATACATATCTATCATCGATTTTCAAACGTTTTATAAAAGCAAACACTTAAACTGGATTCATGACAAGTTTTTGGTTAAACATTTTCTTAAACCTAAGTCATGGATCCTATTTTTCATAAAACCTATGTACTCGCCGGCATTTTTATGCTGACGTATTTTCACATGTGTTTCAGGTACAACAGTTGATGATATTTGATGATGATATTGATGCATGCTCACATAGGATTGGACGAGACCTTAGTGACATTAAAAGATGCAAGACTAGTTAATTTTTGTTATGTTTCTTTATTGTTAAGACATTGTAACTCATTTAATTCAATAAAACGAAATTTGTTTAATCCATTGTTGTGAAACAATGATTCTGTTACAACACTCCCCGACGTTTCCGCCATGTTTTGTTGTTTTACGTGGTCGGGGTGTGACAGAAAAGTTGGTATCAGAGCCAATGGTTGTAGAGAATTAGGTTATTAGTAATTCTTTGACCTAGACTATAACCTTCCTAGGACCCTAACTCGAGTTTACATGCGTTTAGTCATAAAACAATACCGTCACTTATCCTTAGGTGACAACCACAACAAGAACATAAATTTGATCTGCTTTGAAAACTAATCATCTGTTCTAGGATGATTGATTACTAGGTTTTGAACCCTTTGTTATAAGGTTTCGAACCCTTTAAGTTTTCAAAATTTTGGTCAAAGTTTGGGTCTAAATAATGTGAACACGTGCAAACTGGAAGAGTGGGTGCCTGTACCCTGAGTTTTCTGTCTAAGGCTAGAGTGTTCGTACAAATCCGCAGTATCGGACCAGTCACTCTTACCTGGGAACTCTTGGGGTGAGTGTCCACTTATAGGCGAGCATGTCTTCGCGATACATTATATTGACCCGCTTACTTTGATTAGTCACTATCTCATTTGTTTGCCTTTGGTAACAAACAAATGGTCACAATCTTCATGCGTTGTCATTCTCTTTTGACTATCTTTTGCTTGTTTCCTCCTATGCCTTCCATTATCTTCAAGATGCCTCTTCATCGCAACAATACTCAAATGTCTAGCGAATAGGCGTCGTACTCAAGAGGACCGTTGATTTAGCTACCACCATGACTCGCCTCAGGGATGAAGCTGTATAAGGGAACTGCTCCTTGGTGCAATCAATGCCACCGTCATCATCCGAATCAAATACCCTGTTTTAAGTGTACCCACAGTGGACGATGGGGACATTTGGTTAACATGTGCCGCTTTGCAATCCAAAGCAAAGCTGTTACAATCTTGCTGCTGCTTAACCTTCAATTTCTGCTTCATATGTCGCCTTGGCATATCTAGCGCCTCAACCTCATGAACTTTCTACCTTGTGTATCGACGTAAGCACGCCTAGTGCAGGGTGTCGGAACACCTCTCGTTACACAAACTCCAAAATCCATATAGGATCTTTCTATCCTCATAATTAGATCCTTGTGGGTGAGTAACATTCATCGGAGTCCTTAATTAAATTCTCTGTATGATTCAATACGTACATTACAATTCAATAAGGACAAAGCCGAATTCCTATTAAGATTTTTCTATCTTCATAGATAGATTCTTGAAAATGATTAAAGTGCCAAATGAAATCCACGGATTGGATTCCTGGTGTGCTTTAAGTATCCGCGTCCAAAGATAACAATTTAAAGGTCAAGTTAATCATTTATGTGATTATGTGCTTATGTGTTCCCTTTTATGTTTTTGTGTGATCCAAGTTTTTGTTATCCAAATCCTCGTAGAATCGTCCATATCATTCGTATAAGGGATTCATAGTAGGATATCCAAAGGTACTATATTAAATCCTCAATCGGCTTTTATGTAATAGTAAAGACCCTTGGATTATATTGTACTATTCCATAATTAGACCCCCTGAGTGGCCTAGTTAAACAGATTGATCCAAAAATCTGGTTAGGAATATCATGTAATGATATAGCTGAATAGACTCCTTGGTGGTCAAATTTAAGTGATCATTTGTCGATCTAATTAAAAAGGACCCTATGGTAGTCTAGCCACACTCATTACAGGTTTGATTTTTCTTCCCCTACACATTATGATATGTACTATGCGGACTGTGCAAGGAATTACGTAATTATGGACGCATACATAATTATGGAATTTAGTGCACAGAAACCACAGCGAGTTTTGTCATGAGTCTAGAGTGAACCCTGTTCATTTCCAATTATGATGAAGCACCCGTTGAAGAAAAATGAACTAGCTATTCATTTTTCACTTCTGAAAGAATATCCGTTGATGGAAATGAATATCCGTTTGTTTAATCCTTTCATTTCCGTTTCTGAAGAAGCAACCGTTGGAAATGACTCCGTTTGTTCATTTTCGTTTCTGAAGATTATCCGTTGAGGAAATGAATATCGGTTTTGTAACACCCCCAAAATTTCACCTGCGGAAACCCCGCGAGGCGTGTTACGCATCAGAGTTCGAGCCACCAATCACTTTGAACCAATGATAAATTTTTAAATAGGTCATGACATTATTTTACCAAAATAAGTTGTCAACATAATATTAATTCTCAAAAATTGTGTAGCGGAAGCATGTAATAAGTTGTTTAGCAATTGTTTCATAATAACGCATAAAACCAATGTATCAAATGTAATTCAATCTAAGAGCTTCGATCCATGGCCACTCCAGCACTCCCAGATAGCAAGCTTCCCCGTTCCAAATACTTAACGACCTGCGAGCATGTAACACGTGTATCAGACAAAGCTGGCGAGTTCACAGTTTTAGAAAACGTTTGTTACCCGTGTGTATAAAACCGTTCAATACCCAATGAAAGTAATATTGTTAATATCTCATTTCCGAACAATGACGGCTCCTGAAATACACGACTGCCCTTCCCACGTACTCCTATCTAGTACTGGGCCAGACTGGGTCATTAGTTCACCTCCGTCCTCTACAGGCACGGGGTGAGGGTGCCAAACCTAAGTAGCGCTACTAACTAATACCCGATGAAGGACTTACAAAAGATGATAGGTGAGAATATTAACCAATATACCCGTTTTTACCCAAAGACTTATCCCCCCATGGAATACCCACTGACTGTCCCCAACCACTGGGACGCATGCTCGAATGTAGTGAACTCACCTTAGATTGCTCGGTAAATTTAAGACACTAGTTCCCAGTCAATCAATTAGCTCCTAAGGCAGTTACCAAAATCGATCAGTTTCGCATTCATTTAACATGTCACACAACAGTGCTTACACATTAAACAAGTAGTGCAAATTGTATTAGCTAGTTGACATAATCTAAGTCTTACAAAAGCATTTGTTGTCATACTCCACCCAATCTATTGTACGTATACTATTTTGAACATCATTTAATCACAGCAAACATTCATATAAAGGTTCTGCCATAACAACAACTCGGTTGGACTTCAAGCCCATTCCCACTCTTGATGCGGCCCAACAGTAAAGTAAGCATGTGACCCATTCAATTGCTTGTAAGACAAATAATATATTCATGCATACAACCCCTCATACATCTACACACAAACATTAAAAGAAATATGCCGCCCCCTTGCACCAATTAGATCGAGCCAAGGATTTCCACCAATCCCACTCTACAACCGATTACACACACACAATGTTCATTCCTTATTATTATTAATATTTACACCTATGACATCAACATACATACATTATGCCGCCCACTAGAACCAATCCCATGCCCCCCCCCCCACAATTGGTCCAATACCCTTTTTGTTTAGTGGAATTTATGTGTTGACCAAAAAAAAATCAATTCAATATCAATACTTGTGCACATGAAGGACAAGAACATTTGTTGTCAGATTCCTTAAATCACTTCAATGTCATTTGTCGGCCATTTATATAAATTTCTTAAATGTGTGAAGGTTAGTGGGGTTGGAGGTCCAATTAAGATGTAGATCTAATAATTGACAATCATCATCAACATTATCAAAACATTTGCAAACATGTTATCAACATTACATCGATTTAAATAGCACATCTATCATCCAGATCACAAAGTTTTCATAACATAACTCAACCATTACAACCATGCATACATATCATTAACACTTCACATGCAATGGATACTAATCGAACAAGGTTGTAACCATTAAGATTATACTTACCTGACGATGTTCCAAGGGAGAAGAGACTTCGAGGGGTGCCTACTGCCGTCGGTTTGAGAAGAGAAAGATTGCTAGGGTTTTCTTATAATCTCCTATTCTAATTTACGTAACCCCTAACTCTCTTATGTACAAACTTGCAACTCAAAACACAATGTGGGCTCATGAGTTGTGGACCAAGCATAAGAGTGGGCCGGAGTTGAATATCATTGCGGGTCGGGGTGGTTAAATGATAACACAAAAGGATGAGGTGTAACTAGAGAAAGTGTGCGTGTGCGGCCCAACATTACCATTAGGTCTAATGAGTTACGTGCGGCCCAACAAAATAACTACACCCATAGAATAGCCCAACGTACACGAGCATGCTTACGTAAATCAAATTCAACACAGTCAAGAGCATGAACGAAAAGTGTCATATTAGAATGCGAATCAAAATTACGAGGCTAACCTTAGAAGTTCGAGTTGTCACATCATCCCCAACTTGAAGGAAATTTCGTCCCGAAATTTGACAAGTAAGTACGAGTGAAGTGGCAATTCAAGATTGCTGTGGATTTTCCCCAGGTGTTACATCATCCCCAACTTGAAGAGGAATTTCGTCCCGAAATTCACCAGTGATAATCATGGTTGGTTCCACCTCTTGAACCATTGAGGGTACTGAAGTTTCAACGGATCCTTACATTCCTATGTAAACTTCGGTCCACGTATTGAGGTTTAACAAATCCACACAATGGTCATACAACTTATACTAGCGAACCTTGACTCCTTAGTCCGTGTTTTCGATAGGTTCCCTGATAAATACAACTGTTCCGATGACTTCAAATTTCGACAAAGGTATCATAAGGGTTTCATCAGACAACACAGTCTTACATCCATGGTATACATACCATTACGACTAAACATCAATTAGTCCGGGTTTGTGAGCCATGTCACCGTTTCCTTCTGGTAATTCGAATGTTCCCACGCGTCGAAAACTAAGATTACTATGTTTACTATAGCGTACCGCACCCTCGTAGGGTGATACTTTCGATTATGACACATTCGTCCACATCAAACTTCCAGAGTTTCTTAAGCTCATCAGTTTTCCTAACAGTTACGCATTGCCATCAAACAATTCCGATCTAGACAATCTTCAAGAGTTTTGAGCTCAAGTCCTGGACCTGTGATTAGGTTATCACCCACCTTAATTCAACAAGGAGATTAGCGTTACTGTCCAAGCGATGCCTCAAACAAGGTTATATGCATACTAATACGGTAACAGCTGCTGTAGAACTCACCCAAAGATAAGCGTCCTTCCAGTTCTACTACAGTTAACCATACACATGCTCACAGCATGTCCACGTGTGCAAGGATGGTTCGTTTACTCTGATCGTTTGCCCCATGGTGATACGAAATGTCTATGCCTAGACGTAAGCCGAGGATATCGTGTATTGCCTGTCATAAATCAGGTATAGCTCCAATATCAGAAGTAACAAAAGTTGGCACCTCATGCCTGAGACCGCCTCTCTCAGATGAACATCCACAGTTTGTGAAGACCCACTAGTTTTCTTGATTGTAAGAGAGTGTGCTGGTTTCGTGAAACAATTGACGATCACCAGGTGATGTCGGTTCCGTTCTGAGTTTTTAAGTAAACCAATGACAAATTCATGGTGTTTGTTTGCGTTCCCATATGGGTGTTCCTGGTTACTGCTCAAACAAGTAGGTTTCCGATGTTCCACCTTGACCTTCGCACATGTCCAACATCGTTCATATGTAGTGCTATGGGGCCTTCTTGCCCGGTTATCCATACGAGACTTAAAATCTTAATATCTCCTATCAAGTCCAAACTGCTGGAACATCGGAGTCGGTGTACTTCGCTCAGTATGAGTTCCATACGGTTGCTGTATAGTGGAATCCACATTTGTTCCATGAGATAGCGAATGGCGTCCGCCTTGCCAATAGTTGCTCCTCCATGCCTTGCATGAACTCATCTTGTGAATTCTCTTCCCACAGGTCTTCACTTCGAACAAGGTGAGTCTGGTCAAGTGTGTCAGAGTGGATAGTGAACTGCAAGGTCGTGCACGTTCAGGTCTCTCGGTCGTAATCATCCAAAAGTTCCATCCAGCGTTCTCATCAACTGATAAAGCTTCTTTCGTGGCCAGGGTACACGGGAGGCCCTTGTGATCGGTCTAAGTAACGTGTTCGGTACCGCCCAAGTAATGCCTCCAAGTGAATCCAAAGACCACGATTCCTACTACCGGTTGTGTGTGTCGTGCTGTTCTTCTTTGTAACTCCATTACGTAAGTCGTCACTCTCTTGTGTTGCGTCGACGTGTAACTGGGACTCCGATTCAAACATGATGATGTATCACTGTATTACCCATACCCTCGGGTAAAACGATGCTCAGCGCTTTGCAGAGTTAAGATTCGAAAGTTGGAAAGGCGTCCTCCTGTTCTGTCTCTCGCAATCACATCACTCGGCTGTACCGGAGAGATCTAAGTTACGTGACCTCCGGAATCCTTTCAATTAATCTGCGGTAACATCAAGCGGGACCAGGTTATCGTTGTAATCTCGGGGAATTCTTCAGTGTCGATCGGTTCCCAACCAAAACGAGTCTTAGCGAGATCCACGTGCATCCCTGCTTCGTTGATTATATGACCTACCAAAGACGCCTCTCGAACCCAGAAGTTACATTCATCGAGACTTCGTGCGGTATGGCTCCTCCCTTAGGGCTCTTCTAATAAAATGCAAGAATGTTTGTGATATTCTTTTCTCTTGGGAAAGATTCGATACGTCATCGAATAACATGGTTGGTTCACATGATACGTAGAGCTGCGGGTGTGATGACCACCCCAAGGTCATGGGATACAAAGTCGCATGGCTGAATTGCGTCGGATATGTCGCTTTAATAATCTTTTCCCCTGGACTTTCATCTGATAAAGCTCGTTCCTTGCAACTAGTCGACGGGTCGTCAATACACGGTTATGGAAAACAGTTCCTTGACTGTCGCCTTGATGAGTTCCCGTTAATCAGTACACACACCAAGAAGGGCTCATCCTCCCGGATATATCTGGGGCTTTCCAAAGCGAAAACTAGGTCTGACAACCTTCTTGCCGAACAGTTCTCATAGTGGCTTATACTGCTCTTGCACCCTTCTGACGCAAGATGGTAAGAGTACGAGTATTCGGAGCTTCCCCTAGTCGTGAGATCAACGAGTTTTTGACTAATAGTTGTGGTGATATGCCTGAAAGTTCTTCGAGTTGCACATTGAGATTAGTCACAACAATTGATAGATTCTCGTTCCTATCGTCCTTTGTCTGATTATTAGAGTTAGTTGCTACTACAGTGAGGTCATCCTTTCATAGACGCTTTCTGGGCTGTCATTACCGACATGATGCAAATCTTCTCACCACTCTGGTACTTCAATGCATAAAGTGACGTTAAATTTCTTCTCACAGGGTGCGTCTGAGTGATTTGTCTAGTTAGTGAACCATTACTGACTACTATATCGTAACCACCCAGGATAGTAGGAGTGAGACCGGTGTCGCATGCCTGTCTCTCGTAGGGTCGAGTTTGTGTCCCAACTGACATGTGTGGTCGCAGTTGACTTGCCATCAGCCGGTTCCATAACATGTTTGGTTTTGCGAATCATCAGGGTTAAACAGAATTAGGGCGGAGCGATTTACTACTCATCCAAACCACCATGTTGTTATTGTCCTATCGTTGCCCACATCAATCCCAACTTCCTTTCCGTGAGCACCACTGCCGGTGCAATTGTTACAGTCACGCGGATTCCTCCCGTATTGTCATCGCTCTCGTGGTTGTGGTCGTTTTTGACTTATCAACGTCCAATACATGCCGGAAGCACCTTCATTTCCATACGGTAGGCTACTATTACAAGTACCTGGGTATCACGAATACTGTTGCTCTAATGTTGGTGCTTGAAGCCGAACGCCACGTTCTTCCACCACAATGCCCCTCTCTTCACACTTCGTGCCGAGTTCCAAGGTACTACTCGTTGTGTTGGAATTTACACATCCCACACTAAAATCGGTTGTCATTGCTAAAGTTCAGATTGGTTTGTAACAGTTGACTCCCACGAGTCGCTGACCAGAGTTAAGTTTTAGATTGAAGTCAGTTCGCTGGTGTCCGTTGCTGGTAATCGGGGTCGTCCAAATACTAAAGTCGGTAGGATACCACACTCATCCTTTTGTCCACCATTCCAGCAAGTGATTCGAATTATTCCCAGTGTGTTTCAAGAGCGTTGCAAAAGTGATCGCACTTCGAGGTTTAGGGCGTTAGTGTGTTGGGTCCAAACAAATGAAGATAAGTGAGGAAGGTAATAACCATTCATTCGACGCTACCACATCCAACTCAGGGACGTTCGCACAAGCACCTAACATTCTACACAGTTTGCTAGGCGTTCTGATGAGTGTTCAGGCAATGTTTGTTAACATCGAGGTTCGTAAAGTTTGATGAGAAGTGAAAAGTTCGTGTTTCAAAAATGTGTGTTCATGTAAGAGTCACTCACTGCTATGCCTCCTATAGGCTGTTGTGTGTCACATTAATCAAATAATAGAAGTGAAAAGCCGTGTACACATTATAAGTGAAAAGCCTCGCTGGGACTCGCATTATAGAAGTGAAAAGCCGTGTACACAATGGGGGCAAGAATACTTGGTACATTCCGTACCAGCTTGATAGGCTGCTAAAGCCTCAGCCACGCGGGTGTTGATTAGGTCGGTCCACTCAGCCTGAGTCATGGTGATGTTGCCACGTCCGTGTCCTCGTTCACTCATGTTTCTATAGTTGGGAATAAACCGATTTGGAAGTCGAAACAAGATGAGAGTCAAGTATCATACTGATATTTACGTACCACTAAATTCACACATAGTAGGGCAGAACCATCCTCACGCTCGATAAGTCTCACTGGGACTTGCATGCACCCCGCGTTATTATTAAGTGTGCACCCATAATAATAAGGCAATTTGCATGCTTATCTCAGTGCTTCTTAGCTCGCGCTCAAAGTTTCCCCCGTTCAAACAACACCACAGATGATATCACAGGTCTATGGCTCGCATGAGTCGATGTGTGGGGTCACGCTATCAAGTCACTATGGTGCTAATTGTTTCAGTTCATATACGTTGCGAGTGTGCGACTGTTAAACAAGTAATGTGTAAAGTGAGAGAGAAACGAACCTTGCAATCTGGAGCTGAGTGTCATGATCGATTTTCGAAGTTGTTCGGTTATAGTCTGGTTTTATAAAACGTTTTAAAACCTAGTTCACTATAACCAGTGGCTCTGATACCAACTGTAACACCCCCAAAATTTCACCTGCGGAAACCCCGCGAGGCGTGTTACGCATCAGAGTTCGAGCCACCAATCACTTTGAACCAATGATAAATTTTTAAATAGGTCATGACATTATTTTACCAAAATAAGTTGTCAACATAATATTAATTCTCAAAAATTGTGTAGCGGAAGCATGTAATAAGTTGTTTAGCAATTGTTTCATAATAACGCATAAAACCAATGTATCAAATGTAATTCAATCTAAGAGCTTCGATCCATGGCCACTCCAGCACTCCCAGATAGCAAGCTTCCCCGTTCCAAATACTTAACGACCTGCGAGCATGTAACACGTGTATCAGACAAAGCTGGCGAGTTCACAGTTTTAGAAAACGTTTGTTACCCGTGTGTATAAAACCGTTCAATACCCAATGCAAGTAATATTGTTAATATCTCATTTCCGAACAATGACGGCTCCTGAAATACACGACTGCCCTTCCCACGTACTCCTATCTAGTACTGGGCCAGACTGGGTCATTAGTTCACCTCCGTCCTCTACAGGCACGGGGTGAGGGTGCCAAACCTAAGTAGCGCTACTAACTAATACCCGATGAGGGACTTACAAAAGATGATAGGTGAGAATATTAACCAATATACCCGTTTTTACCCAAAGACTTATCCCCCCATGGAATACCCACTGACTGTCCCCAACCACTGGGACGCATGCTCGAATGTAGTGAACTCACCTTAGATTGCTCGGTAAATTTAAGACACTAGTTCCCAGTCAATCAATTAGCTCCTAAGGCAGTTACCAAAATCGATCAGTTTCGCATTCATTTAACATGTCACACAACAGTGCTTACACATTAAACAAGTAGTGCAAATTGTATTAGCTAGTTGACATAATCTAAGTCTTACAAAAGCATTTGTTGTCATACTCCACCCAATCTATTGTACGTATACTATTTTGAACATCATTTAATCACAGCAAACATTCATATAAAGGTTCTGCCATAACAACAACTCGGTTGGACTTCAAGCCCATTCCCACTCTTGATGCGGCCCAACAGTAAAGTAAGCATGTGACCCATTCAATTGCTTGTAAGACAAATAATATATTCATGCATACAGCCCCTCATACATCTACACACAAACATTAAAAGAAATATGCCGCCCCCTTGCACCAATTAGATCGAGCCAAGGATTTCCACCAATCCCACTCTACAACCGATTACACACACACACACAATGTTCATTCCTTATTATTATTAATATTTACACCTATGACATCAACATACATACATTATGCCGCCCACTAGAACCAATCCCATGCCCCCCCCCCCCCACAATTGGTCCAATACCCTTTTTGTTTAGTGGAATTTATGTGTTGACCAAAAAAAAATTAATTCAATATCAATACTTGTGCACATGAAGGACAAGAACATTTGTTGTCAGATTCCTTAAATCACTTCAATGTCATTTGTCGGCCATTTATATAAATTTCTTAAATGTGTGAAGGTTAGTGGGGTTGGAGGTCCAATTAAGATGTAGATCTAATAATTGACAATCATCATCAACATTATCAAAACATTTGCAAACATGTTATCAACATTACATCGATTTAAATAGCACATCTATCATCCAGATCACAAAGTTTTCATAACATAACTCAACCATTACAACCATGCATACATATCATTAACACTTCACATGCAATGGATACTAATCGAACAAGGTTGTAACCATTAAGATTATACTTACCTGACGATGTTCCAAGGGAGAAGAGACTTCGAGGGGTGCCTACTGCCGTCGGTTTGAGAAGAGAAAGACTGCTAGGGTTTTCTTATAATCTCCTATTCTAATTTACGTAACCCCTAACTCTCTTATGTACAAACTTGCAACTCAAAACACAATGTGGGCTCATGAGTTGTGGACCAAGCATAAGAGTGGGCCGGAGTTGAATATCATTGCGGGTCGGGGTGGTTAAATGATAACACAAAAGGATGAGGTGTAACTAGAGAAAGTGTGCGTGTGCGGCCCAACATTACCATTAGGTCTAATGAGTTACGTGCGGCCCAACAAAATAACTACACCCATAGAATAGCCCAACGTACACGAGCATGCTTACGTAAATCAAATTCAACACAGTCAAGAGCATGAACGAAAAGTGTCATATTAGAATGCGAATCAAAATTACGAGGCTAACCTTAGAAGTTCGAGTTGTCACAGGTTTGATTATCCTTTCATTTCCGTTTCTGAAGAAGCAACCGTTGGAAATGACTCCGTTTGTTCATTTTCGTTTCTGAAGATTATCCGTTGAGGAAATGAATATCCGTTTGATTATCCTTCATTTCCATTTCTGAAGGAGCAACCGTTGGAAATGACTCTGTTTGTTCATTTTCGTTTCTGAAGATTATCCGTTGAGGAAATGAATATCCGTTTGATTATCCTTTCATTTCTGTTTCTGAGGAAGCATCTGTTGAAAATGACTCCGTCCATTCATTTTTGTTTCTGAAGAATGTCCGTTAAGGAAATGATAGGATTATCCCTTGCATATCTCTGGTGGTTATTTGACACAAAGTCACGGACAGACTCCTACGAATAAATTTCGGGACGAAATTTCCTAAAGTAGGGGAGACTGTGACACCTGTGTCACTTCAACCATCAAAAAAATATCAAACCAATGAAATATTGTATTTCACACTTGGGATTTTGTGTAAATATGTGTATCGTTTGCACATATTAATTCTTGTTCGATTTCGGTCTCTAAATTGCTTTCTGGAGAGTTATAAGCGCACTGACGCGTAAATATAACCAGTTTAATGCAACAAACACTCCGGAATAGTGACATAGGCTTAGCATACCTAAAATAACCCTTACATAACTTAGAAATAAGTTTTGGATGGTTTGGTATGCCGAAATCAAGTTTATTCGCTTACAGGGACTAAATTAGACAAACTGCAAAAGTATGTCAATTTGTACTGTAACAGACCTTCCGGAACTTGATCATAAGTTAAATATGCCCTAAATATCCTCTACATAGCTTAGAAATAGGCTTTGAGGTGTTTGGTGCGCAAAAATAAACTTTATGCTCATTCGGGGACTAAAAGCGTCAAAAAGTGCATAAATTTGCATTTTCGCGCATATTTTACGTTCTGAATACTTCCGGACTTCCAAAAATTTATGTAAGCATTAAAATATTTTATTTTAGTGTTTGGTATGATAAATTCCATTCCTCGCTTAATTTGTATCGTTTTTTTTTGCGTTCGTTACGACTCCCGTCGTAATTAAGCGAATAACGCAACCGTACAACCAAACGAACCGACATTCGTGATGTCTTTGAGCATATTTTAAGTTTCCTATACTTTAATATCATTTTAGAGCCTTGAAATGAGGTTAAAGGGGTTTAAAAGTGCCAAAAAATCAAGTTTTACAAGTGTAGGGACCATTTTTGAAATTTCTAGCAGATTCAATGAACCTAGTCCATTTTGAAGTGTTAATGGTTTTCACCCATGGTTTTGCAAAACCATGGGATGGTATTCAATGAACATAGTCCACATTAGGGGCTCTCATGGTTTTTGAAAACCATGTGCCCACATGTAAGGTCTAATCAAATCACGTTTTTCGACGAACGATCTTAACGGTTCAAGGAAATCTATAAATACCCCTCACCCATTTCATTCTTCCTCACATTTGAATCTGATTCTACACTCTCTAAGTGGAAGTATATGCTTCCTACCTGAGAGTGAATCGGGTTCAAATCTTGCGGGGACCTTCTGTAAGTATTCTTTCGCGTTTTTCGTTCGTTTTAGCGTTAAAGTCAAACTGTGTTTGACTTTCTGCATTGACCAGTTTATGGTCAACGCGAAGTTCGTTTGAACTTCATAACGTGAGCGTAATCACGATGGTTATAGTCCCTAGTGACTATACCCACTGATTACCACGTTACCCGGGCTCAGTGACGAGTCGTAGTTTCGGCCAAAATGTGTTTCCTCGCGTATTTTGTAACCAAACTACTCTAGGGTATCAAAACCATTTGTTTTGATGCCAAACCTGTTTTCTAACTTTACTAAACATGTCCTAGCATGTTTAGCTCGTCGCTTTTAGAATTGTGCTTGTTTAGGGTCGTATAGGTAAGCGATCTAATCAATCGCTTATACTTTCGAACCCGACCCATTGGGTCGATCATTAGGATCCGACCAAACATTTTAGGTGACCATAGTTATATAGGGAATAACCTTCTGAGGTTATACCTTATGGTCACGTCATTTAAGTAGTTATATGATAAGTAGTTCTTATGCCTTAGGTAAATTACCAAAATGCCCTTTTTACGCATAAATTCATTTTAAGCATATGTAACTTAAATTTTGACATCTAAACTAATTTAGCAACAATATTAAACATGTTAAGGCATATTTTACTTGTCATAGGACTAGTTAGGCATTCCGAACGCGTTTTACGCAAACGACGCGTTAAAGTAGCATAAGCTACCTAAGCGGGTCGTAACAGGTCAAAAGCACTTAGGATAGGTTTCGTTTTAGTACGTAGGCTTTGTTAAACCATGTTACATAAGTTCCCCTACTTATTTGGTTTACGAACCCTCGTACTACCCGATCCTCCGATAGGTCCGTTTATTAATGTAGATACCTATATAGGTGTCGTTTGATTCCGTGATCTTCTAGCTTTGCTTGGTGGTTATCCTAAGACTTCTAAGCACCCTCAAGTGAGTACATAGACCCCTCTTTTACTGTTTTCAAACATTTTGGGGTGAAACACATGTGCCTACTTGTTACTTTCATGATTTCATGCTTTTATATCATATACTTTCTATGTTCATTAGTACACTATTAGTACATGATTTCATTATGTTTTTGCTATGTATGCCCATTGTGTGCATACTTAGTGCATCGTTTTACATAACATTTCATGCTATGTATATTCATCATACTTAGTACATTTTACATCACATGCTATGTCTGCCCATTGTGTGCATACTTAGTACATCGTTTTACATAACATTTCATGCTATGTATGTTCATCATACTTAGTACATCGTTTTACAAGACATCTTATACTTGGTATCATGCTATGTATGTCCATCCGTCGCATACTTAGTACATTGTTTGTGCATTCTTACCTATGGTTTGGTTGTTACATATTTCAATTGCCATACATGACATTTTGTTTACACAATACTTGATTGACATTTGACAACGGTTTAGACATGTGCAATTTACATTGGTGGTTTATGTGGGTAGGTGATTTGAGTAACGAGACGTGTGTAATGTGATACAAGCATGGTGGATACGCCGCTGGTACTTCCTATATATAAGTGCTTGAATTATATTACATGGCGTAGCGTTATTTAAATCATTCATTTGGATTTATACATTTTTACACAAATAACATATTTTTCACAAGACATTGTTTTACAAAACAGTTTGTTTTATACAAACTCATTTTTACTTGGTTATTCATTTATCCTTACATCATTCTTTTAACTATACATATCTATCATCGATTTTCAAACGTATTATAAAAGCAAACACTTAAACTGGATTCATGACAAGTTTTTGGTTAAACATTTTCTTAAACCTAAGTCATGGATCCTATTTTTCATAAAACCTATGTACTCGCCGGCATTTTTATGCTGACGTATTTTCACATGTGTTTCAGGTACAATAGTTGATGATATTTGATGATGATATTGATGCATGCTCACATAGGATTGGACGAGACCTTAGTGACATTAAAAGATGCAAGACTAGTTAATTTTTGTTATGTTTCTTTATTGTTAAGACATTGTAACTCATTTAATTCAATAAAACGAAATTTGTTTAATCCATGGTTGTGAAACAATGATTCTGTTACAACACTCCCCGACGTTTCCGCCACGTTTTGTTGTTTTACGTGGTCGGGGTGTGACAAACAAAGGGTCTTGAAACCCAAGAGTAGTTTGGTTGCAAAATACGCAAGAATACGCATTTTGACCGAAACTACGACTCGTCACTACGCCTAGATAACGTGGTAATCAGTAGGTATAGTCACGAAGGACTATGACCATCGTGATTACCTCACGTTGCAAAGTTCAAACGAACTTCGTGTTGACCATTGACTGGTCAAAGCAGAAAGTCAAACATTGTTTGACTTTCACGCTTAAAAACGCATAAAAGAACTGTTGGTTCATACATCTGTCGACTTCGTCTTGTATTGAGTCTTGCATTGCTCAGGGCACGAAGATCGTGAAATCAAGACACAAAGATAATTTCGCATGAAAGAAGTAATTCCGCACGGAATTACCATCTGGTAATTCCACACGGAATCAGCTAATATCGTTTGAGTCTGTAATTCCGTGTGTATGTAATACCGTTTGAGTCAAGTTCATGCGGAATTAACTAGTCTATAAATAGGTTTGATTTCATGTCAGTTGGTACGAAATTAGTTTGGGTGTTTCCGACGGCGAAGCTCTGTCGAAGTGTCTTCAGATCTGTAATCGTATCAGAATCAATACAAAGACAGTTATTAGTGTAAATCTAGCTGAATTCAACTCATCATGTCTGTTTCCGCCTTTCATTTTGAGTAGAACGCCTCTGATCGACTCGTTCAGGTCCGAAAACGATCCTACATATGGTATCAGAGCTCAGGAGGAGGAGTTCTGTAGATTTCAGCTTGATTTCATCTCATTTTCTTTCTTCTACACCTTCTTTAATCATTTGAACAAGTTTTAACGGTCAAAATGATCTGAATTTCACATATCAAAAGCAAAACATTGTTTTAACAAAGCCTTGAGAGAATTGGACCATAATTCAATCAAAAACTGACAAAAGTTGTAATTTCGCATGAAATTCTGTTCGAAAATGATGACATCATCTTAATTTCGTTTGAAAATGTTCCTTAATCTCGCACGGAATTAACTCATTTGTGTAACTTCATTTGAAAGATCAGCTAATTCCGCACGGAATTAGTATTTCCGCTTGAAATCATTCAAACGAAATTATAATTTCGTTTCAAAAATTATTTCCGTTTGAAAACTGGGTAATTCCGCACGGAATTACCTGATTTCGTTTAAAAGCGATTAATTTCGTTTGAAGTTTGTTTGCAGGTTAATTTCGTTTGTAGGACTTGGTTTCGTTTGAAAATGTCTGACGAAGAATTTTACAACGCATTTGCTTCATCCCCGACTACTCCAGCTGCTATTGCTCAAAGCATGAACATGGAAAACGAAACCGGAACATTACAAAAACCCCCGAAGCTTATGGGCATTGAGGAGTATTATGGGTGGAAAGATCGTTTCGAAAACTGGGTACAAGCCAATCATTTGAGATCTTGGGAATGCATCGAGAAGAAGTATGTGAAACCACGTACTGATTTGCAAGTCATCAAAACAATTTCTAAATTAAATGGCAAAGTAAGAGATATGTACACAGCTGAAAAGATGATGATTACTTACTTCAGCAAGCGATAAAGGAAGACATCTTTAAACTGCTTCAGCATGATGGTACATCAAGATCGATTTGGGATGCGCTTAGGGTTAAGTTTGAAGGCAGTGAAAAGATGATTAGGAGCAAGAAAGCGTTGCTAAAGAAAGAGTTTGATCTGTTTTCAAGTTTGGCTGGAGAAACGTCAAAGAAACTGATTGAAAGATATTGCCACTTAGTGCGATCTATGTCTTTGCTAGGAATTGAAAAACCTCAAGATGAATGGGTTGACAAGTTAGCTGACGCTTTACCTCAGAAAGAGTGGGGTACATTTTTGATAATCTTAAAGAACACCGGAGAGTATGATGTCCTAACAATTTCTCAATTCATTGAAAAGATTGAAGGTCAAGATCTTGAAGAGCAAAAGATTGCAAGGATGAACAATCCAAGTAATCAACAAGATGTGAAAATGTATTATAAAGGCAGTGTTCAAGAGGATGTAATGAGTCCGAAAATCCAAACTGCTTTTAGTGCTGGAAACTCATCTGGGAATGTTGATCAAAGCTCAAACAACAGTAGTGGAGTTTCTTCATATCCAAGTGTTAATCCAAAGAGTTCAACTTCAAGTTTTCTTTCTCAAAGCTCAAAAACTGGAAATGGTTGTGTGATACAGTGCAACATTGCATTGAATCTCCCAAATGGTCAGAGTTTGTCTGAAGAAGTTGCAAAAGATCACATGACACTACTTGCTACAGTTTTGGAGACCTATGAGGGATTGGTTGCAGGAAGGATCGGAAATCCTATGGTGACAAAAGAGGATTACGATCAGATAGACGCTGAAGAAATGGAGCTAATGGATATCAAATGGTGTCTAGCTAGTGTCTTGAGGAGAGCAGAAAAATTCAAAATGATTACAGGAAGAAATGATTTCTTAGATGCACATGTGTCTACTTTGGGTTTTGATAAATCTAAAGTTACTTGTTTTCGGTGCACGGAGAAAGGTTATTTCAAGAGAGAATGCAAAAATCTATAAGCTAGTGAAGCAAAGAATACTTTTGGAAAAGATGATTACTACCGAAAAGCCATATATCAGCAGGTTGCTCATCAACCACAACAACAAAAGGAACCACAAAGTGCACACGCTAGAATGATCGAAGATGCAAATAAGAAAGCTTATTATGGTATTGTTGATCAAGATGATGAAAAAGTGGCAGAAGGCTTCAGCTGGGATAAATACATTCCACCTGATTCAAAAGTTGTTGCTCTCATTGCAAAAGTCATTCAAGAACCTGATTTGTTTACAGAATGGATGAATGTGATTAGTGTTAATGCAAATAATCAAGATAAAGGGTCTGTTTCATCCGATGAAAGTACAGAAAGAACAACGGTTTTTGATCAAACACCATCTGATTCTGGTTCTTCAGATGATAGTTCTGAAAAGAAAATAGATTTTGATCAATCACCAACTGATGACAGTAGTGATGATGAGGAAGAAGAACAAATTAATCTTGCAAAAACTCAACTATCTCCTGAAAGTTTTCAATTTTATTTTGCAGATCGCTTGGAGAAGTTGAAGAAGAAACAAGCAGCAAAGGAGTTGAAAAAGGAGAAAGTTGAAGAAGTTAAAGTTGATGAGAAGGTAGTTATAGAAGAAAAGGTGGTTGAAGTTGAGAAAGTCATTGAAGTAGAAAAGATTGTGGAAGTCATCAAGCCTTGCTTAAAGTGTTTAGAACCTTGCAAGCAGTGTGCAGAAAAAGATGAGAAGTTGGTCGAGAAAGACAAGATGATAGAAAAGTTACTGTTTGATCTCAATTATGTAAAGGAATCTTACGATGTGTTGAACAGAACAGTAACTGGTCTGCAAAAGACTAATTCTGAAAGAGAAGATGCACTGACAATGTTGAATGTTGTGATGATGTCGAAGCAGAAAGCTATCAATTTTTATATTGAAGAAAGTGCAAAATGGAAGCAAGAGTTGGAAACTGAAAAGATAGAGAATGAGAGAATCAGACGATTATTACAGAGTTATTCTAGTTCTGATTATTTGGTTGATCGAATTTATCCAACTGTTGAAGGTCTTGAAGCATTTCAAGATGAAAAGCCAAAGAAGAAGGATACTGGTAAGAAACAGAGTATTAGTTATAACAAGTGTCCGCCTCCGATCTGGGAAGGTTATTCTCCCAGAAAACCAAATGAGGAGCAAGTTGAAAAGGCAGTCAATATAAAGTTAAAATCCGAAACAACCGATGATTTACCAGAAAACATTGACGTTACTTTTACATCGTCTGACACTGATCATGAGTCCGAGTTAATAAAAAAGGTGGTCGATTAGGTGTTGGATAAAGATGAAGAGTCGGAGTCAAAGTCTGAGTCTGGAAATTCGAGTTCGTCAGTCAATAGTTCAAAGACATCGGTTAAACGGGTTTATAGTAAAGAGTTTTTACTATCAAAATCTAATTTGAATGAGGAAACATTTGAAGTTGCATATACTTTGAATGATTCTGACAAATTATATTTTGATAAAGAATTTCCAATAAGAAGTGTTAAATTTGAAATGATCAAAAAGGTTTTCAAAATGACAGAAATTAATATTTCTGAAATAAAAGATTTAAATCTTTCTGAAAAACCTAAAAAGTACACTTCAAGAGTTCAACAACGTTTAAACAAGAAAAAAGGTTACAGTTCTGGTTCTGGTTTTCAAAAGAAACCAAACCATAACGGTAATTTCAAAAAGAAACGTTTAGGTTTTATTCCACCTGAAAATTATAAAAATGAGAAAATTTCTAAAACAAATACAAAATTTGTTTCAGGAGGAAGTGCTGAGGAAGAACAAAAGAAACCTTTCTGGAGACAGTCAAACCAGGAGTTTCTTGCTGAGAAGAATAGAATAGGAACTGGAGTTTTTCATAGAAAGGAGACTAGAACCTGTTTTAGATGCAATGAATCTGGTCACATTGCATGGAATTGTCCATTGGATACAAAGACAAAACAGGAAGTTTCTTAAAAACTTAAAGAAAAAGGTGTTGAGAAAAATGAACCACCAACTGAAAAATTCAAAATTTTTGAAAATTCAACTTATGAAGTTGGTGAATGTTCAAAGAAAAATTTTTACAAAAAGAGAGCCAAAGACAACCAAATGTGGGTTGTTAAGAAGTTTTCTGAGAAAGTTGGCGATGAATCTGATTCCACAAAGTCAGACGAGCCACAGGTTGAGGTTAAAGAGGAAAACTCAGTGCCTCCAATGGATGATGTTAATTTTCCACCATTGAAGGCTGAGAATTTTAAATCAAAAGTTGGTAAGGTTGAGATATCGAATCAATTTTTTTCTGAAAAGAAAGAATTTGATGTCGACAAAGTGTTTAATGGAAATGTGAAAAAGATTTTTGGAAAAATGGTTGATGGTAAGGTGAAAGGGGTAAAAGAGTTTTATGAAACAAAGAAGGCAACATACACCCTGACTGAAAGTGAACTTGATAAGCTAACAACCAAGTTTGCTGAGGATTGGATGTCTGTGTTTAACTGAAAAACCTGACTTGCCGGAGCTTCCAGGTTGGTAAGTGTGAAGCAGGAATCGGCATCTTTATTTGAGAAATGAATTTGTGTAGATGTTTTATTCCTACAAGTGGTACAGAGGTTTGTGCTTATAAGTGATTCGTCAAGGTCATTAAGTTGAACTTGATGTAATCCTCATACAAGTGGTTGAAAAGCAATATGATGAACCCCGAATCTACAAGTATTTTGTAAAATCAACAAAACTTATTTTCCGGAAAAACCATTTTGATTAAAACAAACTTAAGTGTATTGAAATCATAATGGGAAAAATAGTTTGTTGAGAGGGGGAGTTCTGATTGTTTATGCCAAGAGGATGGCGATTTGAAGCTTGAAACAACAGTTGTCAGTTTCTTGTACAGTTGTTTTCAAATTTCTTTAAATGTGTTTGCTTTTTAGGGGGAGTAAAAATTTCAGAAAATCTAAAAACATTAAAAATTTGAAGAAATTAAAAAAAACATGATAAAATTCAAAAACGAGTTTTGTTGTATACAACAGGAAATGATAGTACATCAAGTGGACTATCACAACACGCTAAAGAAATGTAAAGTAAAAAATGGATAAACGATCTCACTGCGGATGTGCCAGTAGGTTTTTGCACATTTAGTAGATTGTGACGAGATATAAACCTGAATATTCAAACTTGCTTATCTAGTGGGGAACATGTCTTGGATATATGGGTAACCCCCGAAATCTTGTTTGAAAGGTCCCTCTTTCTGAGATACTAGGTCTTTATACTCAGTGATATCTGGGGTATTATCCCGGGACTTCTGATTTTGCGGAAGCAATGGCCTAGTCCCCATATAATACTTTGCAAATTGCTTGAAATATAGCATCGCCCTCAGTACAAAAAATGATGAAACATTGAAAAATGCTAATCATGTGCTGTTCAAGAAAAGATTCTCTAAAGGGAACACACCAAAAAGACGAACCGTCATCTCTCTGCTGAACGGAAGTTCTGACCTGAGCTCTCACGGTTTCGCATTTAACCCTTTAACAGATATCATCTAGGTATACTCACCTGTAAGACTGAATATTGGGATCTGGATACGGGAGTATATTCAAGTGGTGGGACACGCGAATAAGTTTAAGTGCTTAAAACATTAATCTCGTATCTCGAAATAGTTGAAATTTGTGTGAAAATTTAAGTGGACAAGTATACTGACAATCTAGGTGAATTGTTTAGAACTTAAAATGTTTAAAGCTTAACGGTGTTGGTGATTTGTCTCATAAACTGATATGATCCACTTACACAAACTCACGAAAATATTGTTTGTAAATATTTCTTTACTACATTTCATCTCTTAGAAAAATCCAAAAAGATTTTAAGTGTGTTTTAGCTTAAATTTTTGAAAAATCCAAAAAGATTTTCGATAACTGGTGTTGAAAAGCTGATCTTCAAAATTTCGAGTGCTGAACATGATGATCATTTTGAAGGGGAGTCTATTGAATCTGAAAATGTTTGAATATTTTTCCTGCATGCGGTTTTCAAAAATTATCATTGAAAAATTATTCTGGTTGAATTTGAGGGAGAGTTTGTAATCATAAATTTGTCAAATGATAAATTTGTAAAATTTATTATGTGGTAGAGGATGTGCAGGATTGCCAGGTTCCAATACCTGAAAAGAATGTGAGCCAGATTTCGATCCTGATCCTGTGAAAGCTTCTAGCATATCAAGAGGGAGAATCTGAAGATACCAGAGCAGAATGTAAGCCAGATTACGATTCTGGAGTTGATGATGCTGATGAACTAAAGGAATCAAGAGATCTGATCAACAGAATTGGAGAGAAGATAGAGCCAAGTTCAGATCCTGGTGAAAGAAAGAAGGTAGATGTGATTGTTCAAAGGGAGTTTGTTGGTGCTGATCAAGAGAAAAAGAGAGCAGACAGACTGATAAAGACTTAAGATGCGAAGACTCGACACAGTAGTTGTGACAACTCGTATTCCGAACCTATCTTTGTGCAACGTTATGAAATTATGTGAATTTTATTTAATGAAGGTTATGTTGTTATGTGCTATGTGTAATATATGTATGTATGTGTATAAATGGCCCAAACGCACAACATAAACCCAACCGCACAAGCCCATTCGGGCCTTACTCTTTGTACACGGATCAAGGGCAGCCCAAGTGAGGGTTCGGCCCACTCACCATATACGCATAACACTTAAGGTGTTAGTAACCATCTCACACTTTACCCAAAACACTTTACACACACGAACCCTAGCCCTCTCCCTTCTCTCTAGAACTCGACGGCAACAACACTTAGCTCCTCGAAGATCTTTTCTGATTTGGATCAATCCTTGTTCACTCTCTTAATCGGTTAGTGTTTCATGATACATGTTTGTTAATGTTGTTATGATTCCATGTTTTGATTAAACGGTTAGGTTTGCATGTATGATGAACAGTAATGCACTATATGATGATGTTCTTATGAATCGGATGTGTGTGATGATGATAATCGGCTATCATAGCTTGTTTTCGAATTGTTTACATGATGAAATAGAACCGAATGAGTGTTAATCGGCTACATGTTTATGAAATCGGATTTGTTTTATGGTCGAGTATGAAGTGTTACATGATGATTGAAACCGTAGATGGATATGTTTAAGTGTCTTGACTATTGTTTATGATTACGATCATATTAGGGTTCATGAGAATTAAGGTGATAAAACCCCCATTTGATCGATATTTGGTTAAGTTGAAACTAGTTTGTTGTTGATTGTTAACCACGAAAATAGGAAACTGAATGATTGTTTTGACCGACTTAATGTATGATTGGTAACTGTTACTTTTTCTATAAATGATATGCTTAATTTTCGGATGTTTAAACCAATCGTACAAGACCTCCTGGTCGCACAAGAGGTTCATTCGCACAAGATGGTCCAATCGTACAAGGCTTATTGGATCGCACAAGCTATCATGTTTGTTTAACTGTTGGGCCGGGTGTACATGTTGGGTTGGGCTGGTTCGGATTGCACAACCCAAATGGATCGCACAAGCTATCCGGATCGTACAAGTTGTCCGGATCGCACAAGGCTTAGGCTTATTTGATTGGGTCGTGTTTATGCTTACAGATTTGTTATTGGGCTTCTTGTTATTTGGGCCGGATGTTCAGCTGAATCGCACAACATGATGTGGGTCGCACAAGGCTGTGCCGACCGCACAACATGTTGGGCCGCCTGTTATTGGGCTTTACCTTTGGATTGCACAAGTAGCAAATGTTACGAATTGACTGCTGATATGTTTATGTGCACTGTGTGTTTGCTATGATCGTTATGTGTTAATCACCTACCAGCTTATGTGATACTTGCGTGCACTACTCGAAACCAAAACTTGACTTGTATGGTAACCCTGTTAGGACGTGGTTGACCACTCTTAGTTCAAGAAACCTTTTTGTGTATCTGCCGAGCAAACCAAGGTGAGTTCACACTCTTACCAAGGCATGGGATTCCCGGGGTTTGGGAATGGGATTGAAGGAATGAGATTGAATAGATACTTGTAATTACACTATTACTAGACTATCTACCATCGTCCTCGGATGCGCAGGATACATACGTAAAACCTACGTATACTTGTACACATCACTGTCCTCAGGTTGCGAAGGATACTTACGTAAAACCTATGTAAACTTATACTCACTACTGCCTCGGGTTGTGTCAGGCACTTACGTAAAACCTACGTAAACCCCCGCGTACCACTGTCCTCGGTTTGTGAAGGACACTTACGTAAAGCCTACGTAAACTTTGTACGTACTACTGTTCTCGGGTTAAGAAGAACACTTATGGTTACAAATAGTCTAGTGTATATGCAACCATGGGAAGCCCCCACCAATAGAACATACTATCGGCCCAGTAGAGCCACACGTTACAAACGAACTTACTTACTGTGAACTCGCTCAACTAGTTGTTGACTCTCTGTTGCATGCCTTGCAGGACCTTAAGTATACATGGAGCTTGCACGGGAGGCACAGTCGTTGTGGGACATGGATCGTGGATGCCATGCTAAAACATTTAAACATTTGAACTTATTACTTACATTGGGTTTACATTTATGCTTGCGCTAAACACTTAATATGTCATGTCTTGAACACCTTTCATATTGATGGTTGATTTACATTTATTACTTATTATGTTCGATATGATTGGTGGCTTGATCCTGGTCATGTCACGCCTCCAAGCGGTGGTACTCCGCGGGTGGATTTTGGGGGTGTGACAGATTGGTATCAGAGCCATTGGTTATAGAGAACTTGGTTTTAATAAGGGGAAAACGTTTTTTTAAAACCAGACTATAACCAGAACAGTGCTCTCAACGATCCACAACGACGCCTCATCCACGTGCAAGACTCAACATTCTAGGTAATATGGTACATGTTATATTGCATACTTGCTAGATTACATAGAACTTTGCTCGTAGTATGCTTAGATACACATGACACTATTGCTTGAGAACACTTATGTGCTTACTCTTTTCTGTCATCGCACTTTTCGCGAACCTCTCTCACTATGTTACCTTTACTATGAAGATCATGTCTGTACGCGTTAACATGACTCAAGCCCAGTTGACGGCTCTCACTAACGAACAAGTTGTTGCGGCACTTGTAGCCGCCCAAGCAGGAGGTATACCCTGCAGTCGTAACTCACACTAGGATCTTTAGATCCTACACTTTTAGACCAACTCTTGTGTTTAACTTTGTCCTATTCGTACACAATAGGTCAACACGCACCGCAACCAGTTTGCACTTTCAAGAACTTCATGGACTGTCGTCCTAGCACGTTTAGTGGCATAGAAGGAGCAGTTGGACTCCTCCATTGGTTTGAAAAGCTCGAGTCGGTGTTTGAAATGTGTGAATGCCCTGAGGCTCGCAGGGTGAAGTACGCCACTGGTACTCTAGAAGGAATTGCGCTAACTTGGTGGAACGCGCAAGTACAGATTCTAGGGCTGGCAGCTGCTAACGCCACCCCTTGGAACGATTTCAAGGAACTGATCAAGCGGGAATACTGCATACGTGATGACATCCACAAGTTGGAGGTGGAGCTCTATCATCTGAAAATGACAGGGTCGGAAATTGAGGCGTATACGAAACGGTCAAACGAGCTGGCCATCTTGTGTCCAACCATGGTGGACCCTCCAATCAAGCGCATTGAGTTGTACCTCAAGGGTTTAGCTCCAGAAATCCAGAGCCACGTGACATCGGCTAATCTGGATAATATCCAGGATATTCAGCGACTTGCTCATCGCCTCACGGACCAGGCAGTGGAACAAGACAGGCTGCCTAAACGGATCGGCGCTACAGCTACCGCTACCACTTCAGCTACTCCTGCTACTCCCAATGACAACAAAAGAAAATGGGAGGGGATTCTAGCAAGGGATCAGCTACAGTTCAGTCTCAGGTTCAACAGCAAAAGACTGACCACTACCAGAGTCCAGTCAGCAGTCTTCTGGTAGTCGCGGACAGAGAGTTTATCGCGGAAATCACCCCAGGTGCAACAACTGTAACAGACACCACAGTGGCCAGTGCAGCAAGGGTCGTTGCCAGAGGTGTCTCAAGATGGGTCATGAGGCCAAGGATTGTAGGAGCCCACGGCCTGCATCTCAGAATCAGCAGCAACAACAAGCACAACAGAATCAGCAACAGCGCAATAAAGGATGTTTTCATTGTGGCGATGAAGGTCACTTCAAAAGACACTGCCCCCAGTTAAACCGAAACCAGAACAACAACAACAATAATAACCAAGGCAACGGAAACAACAACGGTGGGAACAATAACGGCAACGAAACTAGGGGACGTGCATTTGTGCTGGGGCAGGGAGAAGCAAGGAACGATCCCAACGTAGTTATGGGTAAGTTTCTTCTTGACGACTTTTATGTTACTGTATTGTTTGACTCGGGTGCGGATACTAGTTATGTGTCTTTGAAAGTTAGCCAAATGTTAAAACGTGCACCAACTCCCTTAAACACCAAACATGTCGTAGAGTTAGCAAATGGTAAGAGTCTAGAGGCCACGCACATAGTTCAGGGTTGTAATCTTATCCTCGCTGGTCAGACTTTCTCTATCGATCTTATTCCCATAGTTCTGGGTAGTTTCGACATCGTCATTGGTATGGACTGGTTATCTCAACAGCACGCAGAGATCTTGTGCAAGGAGAAGATTGTTCGTATCCCTCGTTCTGGTCAGGAACCTCTCGAAGTTCAAGGCGACAAAAGTGGTGCTGTGGTAGGCATCATCTCCTTTCTAAAGGCTCAGAAGTGTTTGCGTAAGGGCCACACTGCCATTCTGGCACTTGTTACCGATACATCAGCTAGAGAAAAGAAACTAGAAGATATTCCAGTTGTACGTGACTTTCCTCAGGTGTTCCCTGAAGATTTACCTGGTCTACCGCCTCATCGCCAGGTCGAGTTTCAAATCGAGCTAGCTCCTTGAGCAGCACCCATAGCTCGCGCACCGTATCGACTAGCTCCAACAGAATTGGAAGAACTATCAAAGCAACTACAAGAGCTCTTGGATAAGGGCTTTATTCGTCCAAGCTCTTCGCCTTGGGGAGCTCCAGTATTATTCGTGAAAAAGAAGGACGGTACCTTCAGGATGTGCATCGACTACCGTGAACTGAACAAGGTGACAATGAAGAACCGCTACCCTCTTCCACGTATTGATGATTTATTCGACCAGTTGCAAGGGTCGTGCTACTACTCCTAGATAGACCTGAGGTCAGCTTACCATCAGCTGAGAGTCCGGGATGAGGACGTCTCCAAGACAGCATTCAGAACTCGCTACGGCTACTACGAGTTTCTAGTCATGCCATTCGGACTAACGAACGCACCGGCAGTCTTTATGGACCTTATGAACAGGGTGTGCAAACCCTACCTAGACAAGTTTGTCATTGTCTTCATCGACGACATCCAGATTTATTCCAAGAGTCAGGAGGAGCACGAGCAGCACCTACGGCTTATTTTGAAGCTCCTACGGACAGAACAATTGTATGCCAAGTTTTCGAAATGCGACTTCTGGCTTCGTGAAGTCCACTTTCTAGGCCATGTGGTAAACAAGGATGGGATCCATGTTGATCCATCCAAGGTAGATTCGATCAGGAACTGGCCTGCACCGCGTACACCAACGGAAATACGCCAATTCTTGGGTTTGGCGGGGTATTACAGACGATTCATTAAAGATTTTTCCAAGATTGCTCAGCCGCTTACATTATTGACACAGAAGGGTGTCACCTACCGTTGGGGTAATACTCAGGAAACCACTTTTCAACACTTAAAGGATAGACTTTGCAGTGCACCTATCCTCTCATTGCCAGAGGGGACGGACGATTTTGTGGTCTATTGTGACGCATCGATACAGGGGCTTGGTTGTGTATTGATGCAACGGGATAAAGTTATTGCTTACGCTTCGCGCCAACTCAAGGTTCACGAACGGAACTACACGACGCACGATTTAGAGCTGGGAGCTGTTGTTTTTGCGCTTAAGATATGGCGACACTACCTGTACGGTACCAAGTGAACTATCTACACCGATCACAGGAGTCTCGAGCATATCTTCAAGCAGAAGGAATTAAACATGCGTCAACGTCGATGGGTCGAACTACTGAACGATTACGAATGTGCCATCAAGTACCATCCAGGCAAAGCCAATGTTGTGGCTGACGCCCTCAGTCGGAAAGACACCACGCCTAGACGCGTGCGAGCATTGCAACTCACGATCCAGTCTAGTCTTCCTGCACAGATACGAGATGCTCAGGTAGAAGCATTGAAACCAGAAAACGTCAAGGCTGAAGCCTTACGCGGCTCAAGGCAACGATTAGAACAGAAGGAAGACGACGCCCACTATGTAACGGGGCGTATTTGGGTCCCACTATATGGCGGTTTACGAGAACTTGTGATGGATGAAGCACACAAGTCTCGCTACTCGGTACATCCTGGTTCGGATAAGATGTACCATGATATCAGGACAACGTATTGGTGGCCTAGCATGAAGGCCCACATTGCAACTTATGTCGGCAAATGTTTGACTTGTGCGAGAGTCAAGGCGGAATATCAGAAACCATCAGGCCTACTTCAACAACCCAAGATACCACAATGGAAATGGGAAGAAATTTCCATGGACTTTGTTACTGGCCTGCCTAGATCCCAACGTGGGAACGATACTATTTGGGTGATCGTGGATCGACTCACACAGTCTGCTCATTTCTTGGCAATCAAAGAAACAGACAAGTTCTCCACATTAGCAGACATTTACTTGAAGGAAGTAGTCTCAAGGCACGGGGTGCCCACCTCTATTATTTCGGATCGGGATGCACGATTCACTTCAGAACTATGGCAAGCAATGCAAAAATCTTTTGGCTCTCGACTAGACATGAGCACAGCATATCACCCTCAGACGGATGGGCAGTCTGAGCGCACGATTCAAACTCTAGAAGACATGCTTCGGGCATGTGTTATTGATTTCGGCAACAGCTGGGAAAAACATCTCCCTTTGGTGGAGTTTTCGTATAATAACAGTTACCACACCAGCATTCAAGCCGCTCCATTCGAGGCATTGTACGGACGTAAATGCCGGTCACCTCTCTGTTGCGCAGTGGTGGGGGATAGTCAAATCACAGGACCAGAAATGGTAGTTGATGCTACTGAACGAATTGCACAGATACGGCAACGCATGGCGGCAGCTCGTGACCGTCAGAAAAGTTACGCTGATAAGCGCAGGAAAAGGGGCAAACTCAATCCGCGGTATGTCGGACCATTCGAGATTATAGAAAGAATAGGCAAAGTGGCCTACAAACTGAACCTACCAGCAGAACTCGGGGCAGTTCACAACGTTTTCCATGTGTCGAATCTGAAGAAGTGTCTGTCAGATGAGACCCTCATAGTTCCTTTGAAGGAGCTCACTATCGACGAGCAGTTGCGATTCATCGAGGAACCAGTAGAAATCACGGACCGGGATGTCAAGGTCCTCAAGAACTCGAGAATCCCTCTTGTTCGAGTTTGTTGGAACTTCCGTCGTGGCCCAGAGTTCACCTGGGAACGCGAAGATCAGATGAAAGAAAAGTATCCCCAGTTGTTCGCGAACAGTACAACCACCACTGAGGCTGAAGCTACCTCGGAATTTCGGGACGAAATTCCAGATCAACGGGCGGAGGATGTGACACCCCAGGAAAACCACGCAACTTAACTAGCTTCCTCAGTGAGTACGTACCAAATTTCGGGATGAAATTTCTTTTAAGTTGGGGATAATGTGACAACTCATATTTCGAACCTATCTTTGTGCAACGTTATGTAATTATGTGAATTTTATTTAATGAAGGTTATGTTGTTATGTGCTGTGTGTAATATATGTATGTATGTGTATAAATGGCCCAAACGCACAACATAAACCCAACCGCACAAGCCCATTCGGGTCTTACTCTTTGTACACGGATCAAGGGCAGCCCAAGTGAGGGTTCGGCCCACTCACCATATACGCATAACACTTAGGGTGTTAGTAACCATCTCACACTTTACACACACGAACCCTAGCCCTCTCCCTTCTCTCTAGAACTCGACGGCAACAACACTTAGCTCCTCGAAGATCTTTTCTGATTTGGATCAATCCTTGTTCACTCTCTTAATCGGTTAGTGTTTCATGATACATGTTTGTTAATGTTGTTATGATTCCATGTTTTGATTAAACGGTTAGGGTTGCATGTATGATGAACAGTAATGCACTATATGATGATGTTCTTATGAATCGGATGTGTGTGATGATGATAATCGGCTATCATAGCTTGTTTTCGAATTGTTTACATGATGAAATAGAACCGAATGAGTGTTAATCGGCTACATGTTTATGAAATCGGATTTGTTTTATGGTCGAGTATGAAGTGTTACATGATGATTGAAACCGTAGATGGATATGTTTAAGTGTCTTGACTATTGTTTATGATTACGATCATATTAGGGTTCATGAGAATTAAGGTGATAAAACCCCCATTTGATCGATATTTGGTTAAGTTGAAACTAGTTTGTTGTTGATTGTTAACCACGAAAATAGGAAACTGAATGATTGTTTTGACCGACTTAATGTATGATTGGTAACTGTTACTTTTTCTATAAATGATATGCTTAATTTTCGGATGTTTAAACCAATCGTACAAGACCTCCTGGTCGCACAAGAGGTTCATTCGCACAAGATGGTCCAATCGTACAAGGCTTATTGGATCGCACAAGCTATCATGTTTGTTTAACTGTTGGGCCGGGTGTACATGTTGGGTTGGGCTGGTTCGGATCGCACAACCCAAATGGATCGCACAAGCTATCCGGATCGTCCAAGTTGTCCGGATCGCACAAGGCTTAGGCTTATTTAATTGGGCCGTGTTTATGCTTACAGATTTGTTATTGGGCTTCTAGTTATTTGGGCCGGATGTTCAGCTGAATCGCACAACATGATGTGGGTCGCACAAGGCTGTGCCGACCGCACAACATGTTGGGCCGCCTGTTATTGGGCTTTACCTTTGGATCGCACACGTAGCAAATGTTACGAATTGACTACTGATATGTTTATGTGCACTGTGTGTTTGCCATGATCGTTATGTGTTAATCACCTTCCAGCTTATGTGATACTTGCGTGCACTACTCGAAACCAAAACCTGACTTGTATGGTAACCCTGTTAGGACGTGGATAACCACTTTTAGTTCAAGAAACCTTTTTGTGTATCTGCCGAGCAAACCAAGGTGAGTTCACACTCTTACCAAGGCATGGGATTCCCGGGGTTTGGGAATGGGATTGAAGGAATGAGATTGAATAGATACTTGTAATTACACTGTTACTAGACTATCTACCATCATCCTCGGATGCGCAGGATACAAACGTAAAACCTACGTATACTTGTACACATCACTGTCCTCAGGTTACGAAGGACACCTACGTAAAACCTACGTAAACTTATACTCACTACTGCCTCGGGTTGTGTCAGGCACTTACGTAAAACCTACGTAAACCCCCGCGTACCACTGTCCTCAGTTTGTGAAGGACACTTACGTAAAGCCTACATAAACCTTGTACGTATTACTGTTCTCGGGTTAAGAAGAACACTTATGGTTACAAATAGTCTAGTGTATATGCAACCATGGGAAGCCCCCACCAATAGAACATACTATCGGCCCAGTAGAGCCACACGTTACAAACGAACTTACTATTACGAACTTACTTTCTGTGAACTCGCTCAACTAGTTGTTGACTCTCTGTTGCATGCCTTGCAGGACCTTAGGTATACATGGAGCTTGCACGGGAGGCACAGTCGTTGTGGGACATGGATCGTGGATGCCATGCTAAAACATTTAAACATTTGAACTTATTACTTACATTGGGTTTACATTTATGCTTCCGCTAAACACTTAATATGTCATGTCTTGAACACCTTTCATATTGATGGTTGATTTACAATTATTACTTATTATGTTCGATAGATTGGTGGCTTGATCCTGGTCATGTCACGCCTCCAAGCGGTGGTACTCCGCGGGTGGATTTTGGGGGTGTGACAGTAGACTCGTCAACATTTGAGGGGGAGTCTGTTGGTGCATACATTTGTCGACTTCGACTTGTATAGAGTCTTGCATTACTCAAGGCACGAAGATCGTGAAATCAAGACACAAAGATAATTTCGCATGAAAGAAGTAATTCCGCACGGAATTACCATCTGGTAATTCCGCACAGAATCAGCTAATATCGTTTGAGTCTGTAATTCCGTTTGTATGTAATACCGTTTTAGTCAAGTTCATGCGGAATTAACTAGTCTATAAATAGGTTTGATTTCGTGTCAGTTGGTACGAAATTAGTTTGGGTTTTTCCGACGGCGAAGCTCTGTCGAAGTGTCTTCAGATCTGTAATCGTATCAGAAACAATACAAAGATAGTTATTAGAGTAAATCTAGCTGAATTCAACTCATCATGTATGTTTCCGCCTTTCATTTTGAGTAGAACGCCTCTAATCGACTCGTTCAGGTCCAAAAACGATCCTACAAGAACAAAAGAAGCTTACAAGAGGTCCAAGCAATGGACATTTGATCTTAAAATTCTCAGGTGTGAAGTGTTTTAACTCCAACTTAGAGAATTTGAGCAGATCAAAGTGAGCTTGGATGGAAAACTTGGGGTTTATATAGATTTTGGGTAACCGTTAAGATCGTTCATCGAAAACCGAGCTTCGATCTGAGCATTACATGTGTGCCCATGGTTTTAGAATACCATGGGTACCCCAAAATGGCCGATAGATTGCTTAAAAACCGTTTGAAAACCAAAGAAACCCAGCTGCTGATTTGAAATCAGCTATTTGCTAATCTGGGCATTCTGTAGTGGCCCGCGTAGAAGCCAAGGCTGGCTTACGCGGCCCGCCTAGTAATGTTTGGCAGAATTATAAAAACGGTCCCTGCAATGTAAAAACTTGATTTTTGACCCATTTAAGCCCCGTTAACCCCATTTCAAGGCTCGATAATGAAGTTAAAGTGTAGGGAACTTAAAATATGCTCAAAAATATGTCGGATGTCGGTTCGTTTGGTCGTACGATCACGTTATTTGGTTAATTACGACGAAACACGAACGGACGTGAAAAACGATCCAAATTACGCGACGAATGGAATTTTATCATGCCAATCATTAAAATAAAATATTTTAATGATTACATAAATTTTGGGATGTCCGGATGTAATCAGAACGTAAGATATGCGCGAAAATGCAAACTTATGCACTTTTTGACGCTTTTAGTCCCTGAATGACCAAAAAGTTTATTTTAGCACACCGAACCCCTCAAAGTCTATTTCTAAGCTATGTAAAGGATATTAGGGTATGTTTAACTTGTGATCATGTTCTGGAATGTTTGTTACAGTAAGAATCGGCATACTTTCGCAGTTTGTCGAAATTAGTCCCTGTAAGCGAATAAACTTGATTTTGCCATACCAAAGCCTTCAAAACTTATTTCTAAGTTATGTAAAGGTTATTTAAGGTATGTTAAGCCCATGTCACTATTCCAGAGTATTTTTGCGTTAAACTGATTACGTTTACACATCAGTTCGCGTATAACTTCCTAGAAAGCGATTTAGAGCTCGAAATCGAACATGAGTTGATATGTGCAAATGATACACATATTTATACAAATCCCAAGTATGAAATACAATATTTCATTGATTTGGTATCTATTTGATGGCCGTGGAGGCACAGGTGTCACAGTCTCCCCTACTTTAGGAAATTTCGTCCCGAAATTTTTCTTTAGAGGAAACTTGTGAGAGCTCAAAACTTGAAGTTGAAAAGATTAAACAACACTGGTTTGGGTTCTGAACTTCTAGTAACTTTAATAACATTATGCTTGCAATGTAAGAGGGACACTTATATACAAGTATATAAAGCGCCATTGGTGCGTCCACCGTACCTCCATTACATTGTTTACATTTCGTTATTTTTGCCACTATAGGTTCTTACACATGATAAGTCTTATTGTGGTTTCCGTGCACTGAATTTCATAATTATGTATGCATCCATAATTACGTAATTCCTTGCATAGTCCACACAGTGCATTTTATAATGTGTAGGGGAAAAACCAAATGAACAAGCTGTGATGAGTGTGAGTAGACCACCCTAGGATCCTTTTAATTAAATCAATAAATGATCTCTTTAAATAGACCACCAAGGAGTCTGTTCAGCTATATCATCACATGCCATTCTTAACCAGACTCTGAATCAATCTTTTTTACTGGACCACTCAAGGGGTCTCTTTGAATAATGGAATGGTACTATATAATCCAAGGGTCTTAACTATTACGTAGAAGCCCATTAAGGATTTAAGGTAGTACCTTTGGATATCCCACTGTGAATCCCTCATATGAAGATATGGAAGATTCTACGAGGATTTGGATAACGAAAATAAAAACACAAAAGAAAACACATAATCACATAATCACAAAATTGTTTAACTTGATCTTCAATTTGTTATCATTTTGTTAATTTGTTTGTTAACTGTGCACATGTATTTAAAGCATACCAGGAATCCAATCCGTGGATTTCTTTTGGCACTTTAAACATTTTCAAGAATCCAACAATAAGGATAGGAATATCTTTAAAAGAAAATTCGATTTTGATTACAAGGAATCGTAATATTCGAATTAAGGTATACAAGGAATCCAATTAAGGACTCCGATTTGAACGATAATCATCCACAAGGATCTAATTGTGAAGGTAAGTAGATCCCACATGGATTTTGGGATTTGAAAAGCGGGAGGCGTTTCAAAACCTTGCAATACACGTGCTTAAGTCGATACACGAGGTAGAATGCTCATGAAGTTGAGGTGCTAGATATGCCAAGGCGACATATGAAGCAGAATTTGAAGGTTAAGTCAATGTATGAGAAAATATTTTTGAAAACAATCCATGGAGTTCTTTTAGAAATGTGTTTAATGTTTTTGAAACCTTACATAATACTTTTGAAATCATAAAGTAGGTGTATTAGATAAGTATATTTATAAAATGTTTTAAAATCATGCGACGAATTTTGAAATTATGTATAAGGTTTTTGAAAACATGAATGATGCTTTTGAAATCATGCACCTGATATATTAAGTAAATATACTATGTTAAAAATGTTTTCAAACTATATGGAATATTTTGAAATCATGAAGGTTGTTTTGAAAACTTATACTATGTATGTTGTTATGAAATCTAGAATGTAATGGGTATGAGATCGAAAAATTTCCCTTAGTTATCTAACCAAGGATTTAAAGTGATTATTCAAAATGTCACTTATGTACTTCATTTCTTAGAATGAAACGAGTAATTAGAATTTTTGAGAAAATCATGAGCAAACATAAGAAAGGGAGAATCATAAGAGTAGTTTGTAAAGAACATAGTTCCTTGATGTAGGTATTATAGGGAAATGCCATATACACATGTAACTACACTTGTATTTCAGAATTGTGAACAACAATTTATTTGTAAACAAAACAGATTGTTTCAGGGTTCAACAAAAGACACAAAAGCAACAGATACAAACTATTCAAAGTAGCAACATCTTCAAATCAGCCAACTGCTCATTCGTGGGTCAGATTTGCTACAGCTTTGTTTTGGGTAGCAAAGCGGCACACGCCAACCAAATGTCCCCATCATCCACAGTGGGTACACTTGAAGCAAGGTATGTGATTCGGATGATGACGGTTGCATCGATTGCACCGTGGAGCAGCTCGACAAACCCTAGCTGTATGACCTATATTTCCACAGGTTAGGCATTTTCGGCACTTTACACTGGCATGATGATGAAGGTTACATTGGTTGCACGAGGGTGCAGTTCCGTTGTAAGGCTTCTTGGCTAGTGGTGCTGCCACCTGACTAGGTCCTGCTTGTTTTGGTACAACTGTTTCGGGATTCTTTGAAGCTTTACGTTTCTTTGGTTTTGGTGAAGGGTTAGCTTCTGTTTCCTTCGGTGTCTCTTGAGTGGCTTCATTCGTGAGACGAGACATGGCAGCATCTAATTCAACAGTCTTCAGGACTACTTCGCCTATTCCCAGGGAAAATTTGGCAGCCTGTTCGGTCGTCTGAGCGTCGCTGTGATGAAGAGACATTCTAGAAAAAATGGAAGATATAGGAGGAAACAAGTGAAATGTTATCGGATAATCAAAACAGAATGACAAAGCATAAAATTTGTGATCATTTGTTTGTTACCTAAGGCAAACAAATGAGACGGTGACTAATCAAAGTAAGCGGGTCATATTAATATTTCGCGAAGACATGCTTTAGCCTATAAGTGGATACTCACCCCAAGAGTTCCAAGGTAAGAGTGATTGGTCCGATTATGTGGATTTGCACGAACACTCTAGCCTTAGACAGAAAACTCAGAGTACAAGCATCCACCCTTCCAGATTGCATGTGTTCACATTATAAGACCTAACTTTGATGAGATTTTGAAAACTTAGAGGGTTCAAACCCTAGTAATCAATCATCCTATAACAGATGATTGGTTTTCGAAGCGGATTCTAAATTTGTGTTCTTGTTGCGGTTGTCACCTAAGGATAAGTGACTATATTGTTTTAAGATTTAAACACTAGAATCTTGTGTTAGGGTCCTAGGAAGGATATAGACTAGGTCAAAGAATTACTAATAACCTAATTCCCTATAACCATGAGCTCTGATACCAACTCTTCTGTCACACCCCAACCACGTAAAACAACAAATCGTGGAGGAAACGTCGGGGAGTGTTGTAACAGAATCATTGTTTCATAACACATGGAAAAGTTAAGTTTCGTTTTATTGAATTGATAGAGGTTACAATGTCTTAAAAACAAATAAACATAACATAATTAACTAGTCTTGCATCTTTTATTGTCACTAAGGCCCAAGTCCCCCTAAGTATATCTTGATCAATCCTATGCACCATCTCCTGTAAACACATGTGAAAATAGGTACGCCAGCATAAAAATGCCTGTGAGATACATAGGTTTTATTGATTAAGGATTCATGACTTTTAAGTTTAAAGAAAATGTTTTGTTAAAAATTAGTCATGAACCTTGTAAAATGTTTTCTTTTATAAATCATATAAACAGTGATAAGAAATCAGATGATATAAAAGAAAGATGCACAGATAAATAAATGACCAAGTAAAATGGGTTTGTATAAAATATGTTGTTTGTAAAACAATGTTTCATGAAGATATGATATAAGTGTAAAATGTATTATGTCTAACTTGAAATTGTTTAAATAACGCTACGATATGTAATATCATAAAAGCACTTATATATAGGAAGTACCAGCGGCGTATCCACCATGCTTTTATCATACTACACACGCCTCGTTACTTAAATCACTTACTCAAACAAACCACCAAAAATGTCACGTTTAAACTAATTGTCAAATGTTCATGTGTAAACCATGTCAAATGTAAATCTTGTAATGTGTAAACAAATATCATGTATGGTAAGTAAACGAAGTGACTACTTAAACCATATGTAAAAATGCACAAAACAAAGAATTTGAATAAATCAAAAGTTATGTTTTGTAAAATCCATGCATGCTTTACTGATACAAACATTTATGCGGTAATGTTAAACGCCTACATTCAAGCCTTGAGACTGTAAGATAAACCTAGAACAATGTCAAGGTCTACCAAAAATGTTTTCGGATTCGGTCATTCCTTCCACCCAAACAAACCTAGGATTTCAGGAACGGGAGTTGTCAAGTCCTATGGTACCACTACCTACTACCGAGCGGCATGATCGGTGTTAATGAATGTAATAATGTCCCGTTAAACAAACCAAATGTCATACCAAATGTAAGCATGTTTTATGAAAATAATGTACTTTAATATGCTAAATGAACATACAAAGTAGAAATGTAAAATAATGTGTCCATATGCTGAGTAAACATATGCAACAGAAATGCAATGTAAAACAATGTGCTAGCATGCTAAGTGAACAAACATAGCAAAACATAATGAAATCATGTAATATATGTGTACTAATGAACATAACAAGCATATGATATAAAAGCATGCAAAGCACGAAAGTAACAAGTAGGCACATGTGTTTCACCCCAAAATGTTTGAAAAACAGTAAAAGAGGGGTCTATGTACTCACTTGAGGGTGCTTAGAAGTCTTGAATAACAACCAAGCAAAGCTATAGGGATTACGGAATTAAACGGCACCTTAATATAGGTAACTATGTTAATAAACGGACCTAAATCGAAAGATCAGATAGAATGAGGTTTCGTAAACCAAATGAGTATAGGAACTCATGTAATATGGTTTAACAAAGCCTACGTTCAAAAACGAAACCTATCCTAAGTGCATACGACCCATTACGACCCGTTTAGGTAGCTTACGCTACTTTAACCCGTCGTTCACGTAAAACGCGTTCAGACCGCCTAACTATTCCTATGACAAGTATAATATGCCTTAACTTGTCTAATAATGTTGCCTAATCATTTTAGATGTCAAAATTTATGTTACATATGCTTAAAATGAATTTTGGCGTAAAAAGGGCATTTTGGTCATTTTTCCTAAGGCATATAATTACCTATCATACAACTAAGTAGACTAAGTGACCATAAAGGATAACCTCGGAAGGTTATTCCTTATGCAACTATGGTCACAAAATGCGTTTGGTCGAATCCTAATGATTGACCAAACTGGTCGGGTTCGAAAGTCTAAGCGGTTGTTTAGAGCGCTTATCTTACGACCCTATAAAAGCACTAAACCTAAAGTGACGAGCTAAACATGTTAAAACATGTTTAACGAAGTCAGAAAACAAGTTTGGTATCACAACAAAGGGTCTTGATACCCAAGTGTAGTTTGGTTGCAAAATACGCAAGAATACGCGTTTTGACCGAAACTACGACTCGTCACTACGCCTAGATAACGTGGTAATCAGTAGGTATAGTCACGACGGACTATGACCATCGTGAATACGCTCACGTTGTGAAGTTCAAACGAACTTCGTGTTGACCATTGACTGGTCAAAGCAGAAAGTCAAACACTGCTTGACTTTCACGCTTAAAAACGCGTAAAAGAACGAAAGAAGCTTACAAGAGGTCCAAGAGATGGAGATTTGATCTTAAAATTCTCAGGTATGAAGTGTTTTAACTCCAACTTAGAGAATTTGAGCAAGTCAAAGTGAGCTTGGATGGAAAAACTTGGGGTTTATATAGATTTCGGGTAACCGTTAAGATCGTTCATCTAAAACCGAGCTTCGATCTGAGCATTATATTTGTGCCCATGGTTTTAGAATACCATGGGTATCCCAAAATGGCCCATAGATTGCTTAAAAACCGTTTGCAAACCAAAGAAACCCAGCTGCTGATTTGAAATCAGCTGTTTGCTGATCTGGGCAATCTGTCGCGGCCCGCGTAGAAGCCAAGGCTGGCTTACGCGGCCCGCCTAGTAATGTTTGGCAGAATTACAAAAATGGTCCCTGCAATGTAAAAACTTGATTTTTGACCCATTTAAGCCCCGTTAACCTCATTTCAAGGCTCGATAATGAAGTTAAAGTGAAGGGAACTTAAAATATGCTCAAAAATATGTCGGATGTCAGTTCGTTTGGTCGTACGATCACGTTATTCGGTTAATTACGACGAAACACGAACGGACGTGAAAAACGATCCAAATTACGCGACGAATGGAATTTTATCATGCCAATCACTAAAATAAAATATTTTAATGATTACATAAATTTTTGGATGTCCGGATGTAATCAGAACGTAAGATATGCGCGAAAATGCAAACTTATGCACTTGTTGATGCTTTTAGTCCCTGAATGACCAAAAAGTTTATTTTAGCAAACCAAACCCCTCAAAGCCTTTTTCTAAGCTATGTAAAGGATATTTAGGGTATGTTTAACTTGTTATCATGTTCCGGAATGTTTGTTACAGAATGAATCGGCATACTTTCGCAGTTTGTCGAAATTAGTCCCTGTAGCGAATAAACTTGATTTTGCCATACCAAAGCCTTCAAAACTTATTTCTAAGTTATGTAAAGGTTATTTAAGGTATTTTAAGCCCATGTCACTATTCCGGAGTATTTGTTGCATTAAACTGATTACGTTTACGCATCAGTTCACGTATAACTTCCTAGAAAGCGATTTAGAGCTCGAAATCGAACATGAGTTGATATGTGCAAATGATACACATATTTATACAAATCCCAAGTATGAAATACAATATTTCATTGATTTGGTATCTGTTTGATGGTCGTGGAGGCACAGGTGTCACAGTCTCCCCTACTTTGGGAAATTTCGTCCCGAAATTTTTATTTAGAGGAAACTTGTGATAGCTCAAAACATGAAGTCGAAAATATAAAACAACACAGGCTTGGTTTCTGAACTTCTAGTAACTTTAATAACATTATGCTTGCAATGTAAAAGGGACATTTATATACAAGTATATAAAGCGCCATTGGTGCGTCCACCGTACCTCCCTTACATTGTTTACATTTCGTTATTCTTGCCACTATAGGTTCTTACACATGATAAGTCTTACTGTGGTTTCCGTGTACTGAATTTCATAATTATGTATGCATCCATAATTACGTAATTCCTTGCATAGTCCACACAGTGCATTTAATAATGTGTAGGGGAAAAACCAAATGAACAAGCATGTGATGAGTGTGACTAGACCACCATAGGATCCTTTTAATTAAATCAATAAATGATCTCTTTAAATAGACCACCAAGGAGTCTGTTCAGCTATATCATCACATGCCATTCTTAACCAGACTCTGAATCAATCTTTTTTACTAGACCACTCAAGGGGTCTCTTTGAATTATGGAATGGTACTATATAATCCAAGGGTCTTAACTATTACGTAGAAGCCCATTAAGGATTTAAGGTAGTACCTTTGGATATCCTACTGTGAATCCCTCATATGAAGATATGGAAGATTTTACGAGGATTTGGATAACGAAAATAAAAACACAAAAGAAAACACATAACACATAATCACATAATCACAAAATTGTTTAACTTGATCTTCAATTTGTTATCATTTTGTTAATTTGTTTGTTAACTGTGCACATGTATTTAAAGCATACCAGGAATCCAATCTGTGGATTTCATTTGGCACTTTAAACATTTTCAAGAATCCAACTATAAGGATAGGAAGATCTTAAAAAGAAAATTCGATTTTGATTACAAGGAATCGTAATATTCGAAATAAGGTATACAAGGAATCCAATTAAGGACTCCAATTTGAATGATAATCATCCACAAGGATCTAATTGTGAAGGTAAGAAGACCCCACATGGATTTTGGGATTTGAAAAGCGGGAGGCGTTTCAAAACCTTGCACTAGACGTGCTTAAGTCGATACACGAGGTTGAATGCTCATGAAGTTGAGGTGCTAGATATGCAAAGGCGACATATGAAGCAGAATTTGAAGGTTAAGTCAATGTATGAGAAAATGTTTTTGAAAACTATGCATGGGGTTCTTTTAGAAATGTGTTTAATGTTTTTGAAACCTTACATAATACTTTTGAAATCATAAAGTAGGTGTATTAGATAAGTATATTTATAAAATGTTTTAAAATCATGCGAGACGAATTTTGAAATTATGTATAAGGTTTTTGAAAACATGAATGATGCTTTTGAAATCATGCACTTGATATATTAAGTAAATATACTATGTTAAAAATGTTTTCAAACTATATGGAATATTTTGAAATCATGAAGGTTGTTTTGAAAACTTATACTATGTATGTTGTTATGAAATCCAGAATGTAATGGGTATGAGATCGAAAAATTTCCCTTAGTTATCTAACCAAGGATTTAAAGTGATTATTCAAAATGTCACTTATGTACTTCATTTCTTAGAATGAAACGAGTATTTAGAATTTTCGAGAAAATCATGAGCAAACATAAGAAAGGGAGAATCATAAGAGTAGTTTGTAAAGAACATAGTTCCTTGATGTAGGTATTATAGGGAAATGCCATACACACATGTAACTACACTTGTATTTTAGAATTGTGAACAACAATTTATTTATAAACAAAACAGATTGCTTCAGGGTTCAACAAAAGACACAAAAGCAACAGATACAAACTATTCAAAGTAGCAACATCGTCAAATCAGCCAACTGCTCATTCGTGGGTCAGATTTGCAACAGCTTTATTTTGGGTAGCAAAGCGGCACATGCCAACCAAATGTCCCCATCGTCCAGAGTGGGTACATTTGAAGCAAGGTATGTGATTCGGATGATGACGGTTGCATCGACTGCACCATGGAGCAGCTCGGCAAACCCTAGCTGTATGACCTATATTTCCACAGATTAGGCATCTGCGGCACTTTACACTGGCATGATGATGAAGGATACATTGGTTGCACGAGGGTGCAGTTCCGTTGTAAGGCTTATTGGCTGGTGGTGCTGCCACCTGACTAGGTCCTGCTTGTTTTGGTGCAACTGTTTCGGGATTCTTTGAAGCTTTATGTTTCTTTGGTTTTGGTGAAGGCTTGGCTTCTGTTTCCTTCGGTGTCTCTTGAATGGCTTCATTCATGAGACGAGACATGGCAGCAGCTAATTCAACAGTCTTCAGGACTACTTCGCCTATTCGCTGGGCAAATTTGGCAGCCTGTTCGGACGTCTGAGCATCGCTGTGATGAAGAGACATTCTAGAGAAAATGGAAGATATAGGAGGAAACAAGTGAAATGTTATCGGATAATCAAAACAGAATGACAACGCATAAAAATTGTGATCATTTGTTTGTTACCTAAGGTAAACAAATGAGACAGTGAATAATCAAAGTAAGCGGGTCATATTAATGTATCGCGAAGATATGCTTTAGCCTATAAGTGGACACTCTCCCCAATAGCTACCAGGTAAGAGTGACTGGTCCGATTATGTGGATTTATACGAACACTCTAGCCTTAGACAGAAAACTCAGAGTACAGGCATCCGCCCTTCCAGATTGCACGTGTTCACATTATAAGACCTAACTTTGATGAGATTTTGAAAACTTAGAGGGTTCAAAACCTAGTAATCAATCATCCTAGAACAGAAGATTGGTTTTCGAAGCGGATTCGAAATTTGTGTTCTTGTTACGGTTGTCACCTAAGGATAAGTGACTGTATTGTTTTAAGATCTAAACACAAGAATCTTGTGTTAGGGTCCTAGGAAGGTTATAGACTAGGTCAAAGCATTACTAATAACCTAATTCCCTATAACCATGAGCTCTGATACCAACAAATCGTGGCGGAAACAACAAATCGTGGCGGAAACGTCGGGGAGTGTTGTAACAGAATCATTGTTTCATAACACATGGAAAATTTAAGTTTTGTTTTATTGAATTGATAGAGGTTACAATGTCTTAAAAACAAATAAACATAACATAATTAACTAGTCTTGCATCTTTTATTGTCACTAAGGCCCAAGTCCGCCTAAGTATATCTTGATCAATCCTATGCATCATCTCCTGAAAACACATGTGAAAATAGGTACGTCAGCATAAAAATGCCTGTGAGATACATAGGTTTTATTGATTAAGGATTCATGACTTGTAAGTTTAAAGAAAATATTTTGTCAAAACTTAGTCATGAACCTCGTAAAATGTTTTCTTTTATAAATCATAGAAACAGTGATAAGAAATCAGATGATATAAAAGAAAGATGCACGGATAAATAAATAATCAAGTAAAATGGGTTTGTATAAAATATGTTGTTTGTAAAACATTGTTTCATGAAGATATGATATAAGTGTAAAATGTATTATGTCTAACTTGAAATGGTTTAAATAACGCTACGATATGTAATATCATAAAAGCACTTATATATAGGAAGTACCAGTGGCGTATCCACCATGCTTTTATCATATTACACACTCCTCGTTACTTAAATCACTTACTCAAACAAACCACCAAAAATTTCATGTTTAAACCAATTGTCAAATGTTCATGTGTAAACCATGTCAAATGTAAATCATGTAATGTGTAAACAAATGTCATGTATGGTAAGTAAAAGAAGTGACTACTGGAACCATATGTAAAAATGCACAAAACAAAGAATTTGAATAAATCAAAAGTTATGTTTCGTAAAATCCATGCATGCTTTACTGATACAAACATTTATGCGGTAATGTTAAACGCCTACATTCAAGCCTTGAGACTGTAAGATAAACCTAGAACAATGTCAAGGTCTACCAAAAATGTTTTCGGATTCGGTCATTCCTTCCACCCAAACAAACTTAGGATTTCAGGAACGGGAGTTGTCAAGTCCTATGGTTCCACTACCTACTACCGAGCGGCATGATCGGTGTTAATGAATGTAATAATGTCCCGTTAAACAAACCAAATGTCATACTGAATGTAAGCATGTCTTATGAAAATAATGTACTTTAATATGCTAAATGAACATACAAAGTAGAAATGTAAAATAATGTGTCCATATGCTGAGTAAACATATGCAACAGAAATGCAATGTAAAACAATGTGCTAGCATGCTAAGTGAACAAACATAGAAAAACATAATGAAATCATGTACTATATGTGTACTAATGAACATAACAAGCATATGATATAAAAGAATGAAAAGCACGAAAGTAACAAGTAGGCACATGTGCTTCACCCCAAAATGTTTGAAAAACAGTAAAAGAGGGGTCTATGTACTCACTTGAGGGTGCTTAGAAGTCTTGAATAACAACCAAGCAAAGCTATAGGGATTACGGAATCAAACGGCACCTTAATATAGGTAACTATGTTAATAAACGGACCTAAATCGGAAGATCGGATAGAATGAGGTTTCGTAAAACAAATGAGTATAGGAACTCATGTAATATGGTTTAACAAAGCCTACATTCAAAAACGAAACCTATCCTAAGTGCTTACGACCCATTACGACCCGTTTAGGTAGCTTACGCTACTTTAACGCGTCGTTCGCGTAAAATGCGTTTGGACCGCCTATGACAAGTAAAATATGCCTTAACATGTCTAATAATGTTTCCTAATCAGTTTAGATGTCAAAATTTATGTTACATATGCTTAAAAATGAATTTTGGCGTAAAAATGGCATTTTGGTCATTTTTCCTAAGGCATATAATTACCTATCATACAACTAAGTAGACTAAGTGACCATAAAGTATAACCTCGGAAGGTTATTCCTTATGCAACTATGGTCACAAAATGTGTTTGGTCAAATCCTAATGATTAACCAAACGGGTCGGGTTCGAAAGTCTAAGCGGTTGTTTAGACCCTTATCTTACGACCCTATATAAGCACTAAACCTAAAGTGATGAGCTAAACATGTTAAAACATGTTTAACGAAGTTAGAAAACAAGTTTCGTATCACAAAAAAGGGTCTTGATACCCAAGAGTAGTTTGGTTACAAAATACGCAAAAATACGCATTTTGACCGAAACTACGACTCGTCACTACGCCTAGATAACGTGGTAATCAATAGGTATAGTCACGAAGGAGTATGACCATCGTGATTACGCTCACGTTGTGAAGTTCAAACGAACTTCGTGTTGACCATTGACTGGTCAAAGAAGAAAGTCGAACACCGTTTGACTTTCACGCTTAAAAAACGCATAAAAGAACGAAAGAAGCTTACAAGAGGTCCAAGCGATGGAGATTTGATCTTAAAATTCTCAGGTATGAAGTGTTTCAACTCCAACTTAGAGAATTTGAGCAGATCAAAGTGAGCTTGGATGGAAAAACTTGGGGTTTATATAGATTTCGGGTAACCATTAAGATCGTTCATCGAAAACCGAGCTTCGATCTGAGCCTTACATGTGTGCCCATGGTTTTAGAATACCATGGGTACCCCAAAATGGCCCATAGATTGCTTAAAAACCGTTTGCAAACCAAAGAAACCCAGCTGCTGATTTGAAATCAGCTGTTTGCTGATCTGGGCATTCTGTTGCGGCCCGCGTAGAAGCCAAGGCTGGCTTACGCGGCCCGCCTAGTAATGTTTGGTAGAATTACAAAAATGGTCCCTGCAATGTAAAAACTTGATTTTTGACCCATTTAAGCCTCGTTAACCCCATTTCAAGGATCGATAATGAAGTTAAAGTGTAGGGAACTTAAAATATGCTCAAAAATATGTCGGATGTCGGTTCGTTTGGCCGTACGATCACGCTATTCGGTTAATTACGACGAAACACGAACGGACGTGAAAAACGATCCAAATTACGCGACGAATGGAATTTTATCATGCCAATCACTAAAATAAAATATTTTAATGATTACATAAATTTTTGGATGTCCGGATGTAATCAGAACGTAAGATATGCGCGAAAATGCAAACTTACGTTTTTTGACGCTTTTAGTCCCTGAATGACCAAAAAGTTTATTTTTAGCACACCGAACCCCTCAAAGCCTATTTCTAAGCTATGTAAAGGATATTTAGGGTATGTTTAACTTGTGATCATGTTCCGGAATGTTTGTTACAGTACGAATCGGCATGCTTTCGCAGTTTGTCGAAATTAGTCCCTGTAAGCGAATAAACTTGATTTTGCCATACCAAAGCCTTCAAAACTTATTTCTACGTTATGTAAAGGTTATTTTAGGTATGTTAAGCCCATGTCACTATTCCAGAGTTTTTTTTGCGTTAAACTGATTACGTTTACGCATTAGTTCGCGTATAACTTCCCAGAAAGCGATTTAGAGCTCGAAATCGAACATGAGTTGATATGTGCAAATAATACACATATTTATACAAATCCCAAGTATGATGTAGGATCGAAGATTCGTCCAAAACGAGTCAATCAGAGTCAGATCTGGTTTCTAGAAAGGCGGAATTAGACTAGAAACCGTCAATCAGTGTTAGAATAGGAGTAGAAGAGTAGAAAGTCACTTTAAACATGTTCTTCATTCATATAAAACGTTTGGTATAGAGAGAATTGGACAGCACTTCGTTTCAGAATTCTCCAGAATGTTACAAATGAAGAACACCACTAACCTATATATAGGCTTCCCAGACCGCACGAACTTACCACTCTAGTCCGCACGAACTGGACAATCCATCTCGTGCGACCTGACCTTTCAGGTCGTGTGACCTGGACTAAATACATACACCTTACATTTTCAACTACAAAACTAGCCTATTACATACAACTGACATGACATAGATTGATGACGTAGGCGATAGACATTATGCATCAACAAACTCCCCCTTGGATATTGCCACAGTCTTCAGTCAGCCTGTCTTCAAAACATTCTTTCACAAAGACTTGAAAAATTCTTCTCTTTGCTTCGGCTTTTTCAACAAAGCTTTCCTGAGCTGTTCCTTCTCTTTTTCAGCTCTCTTTTCTTCCTCAGCTAGCCTTTGCACACATGTAGCTCTAGCAATCCTATCTTTTTCTTCTCGATCTTCTCTTTCCTTCTCAGCTTTCAGAAACACTTCTCGTTCAATCTCTCTCCATCTTGATGACCACATATTTTCAGAATTTATATCCTTCTGAGAACATATTGTAGCTACTTTCTGAAACTGCATAGCTTGATCTTTATCTTCTGCTTTATATCCGATCTTGTTCACAAACAAACATTCAATATCCTTTGTAGAACAATTCACTATCCACATTGGATCATACAGATGAATATATATGCTTTCATTCCCAACTTTGTACACAATCACTGCTTCAGTCGTCATGCAGCTATAAACCCAGCATACAAACCCTTCATGAAAATTCTGTGTATGATCGTTGTACGACCTAAACGAGTCGATCAGAAGAGTTCTAATCCAATCCAAAGGCGGAATTCAATGATTCGGACTTGATTACATCTTGTCTAACACAGAGAATCACTTTAATTGTCTTGTATATTGATTTGAAAGCTTTACAAACCACTTGACACTTCGGCAGCACCTCTGCTCCGGAATCAGCAATGTTACAAATGAAATGACCAAGACACATATATATAGTATAGCCACTTCGCATGAAACAGACATGTCCAGTTCGTACGAACTAGCCAGTTCGTACGAACTGGTCACTTCGCATGAACTTGCTGTTTCAGCTCAGTTTCCTGTTTTTTTCGTACTACGTGTCCTGATCTATCAAACCTATTACAAGACTCGATACAAGACGAAGTCGAAAGACATATGCACCAACAGACTCCCCCTTGGATGTTGACGAAGTCTTCGGTGTCGAGTCTTCAGTATGACAAGTCTTCAGTCTTGATCAGTCTTCACGCTCTTTCCAAAGTATCTAACTTTGTAAGCATCTTTCAATCTCTATCTCTCTTCTATCTCTTGCTCGTCAGCCTCAACAACTTCTATCTTGAACACAGTTCCAGGATCAGAAACTGGCTCTTTCGTCTTCAGACTCCCCTTTGCTAGTAGACTCCCCCTTAAGTTGTTCTGGGATCGCAATCTGACATAGCACTCTTTCTAAGATTGTAACCTGGCTCAAACTCTACTCAGGCTTTATACGGAAAGACTTCAGGAATCGAAACCATGCTTTCCTGCACATCCTCTACCCAAAAATAAGTTTCACAATTTTGAAATTTAACAAATTTTAATTTCTGCTTACCACTTGTATTTGAAACATTCAAATTTGGTTTCAAGTTAATGAACCATTTAATCATTTCAAAATCATTTTTCATTTCAATCGAACTCTCCCAAACTACTGTTCATCATGTTTAGCACTCGGAATTTTGAAAATCAGTTTTTCAACATCAGTTGTCGAAACTAAGATGAAATAAAATTTTTTGGTTTTTCAAAATTTTATGCTAAAACACACTGAAAATCTTTTTGGAATTTGTTTTAATAAAAAGCAGTAAAGAAATATTTACAGACAATATTTTTGTGAGTTTGCGTAAGAGGAGCATATCAGTTTATGAGACAAATCACTAACACCGTTAAGCTTTAAACATTTTAAATTCTAAACGATTCACTTAGATTGTCAGTATACTGATCCACTTAAATTTTCACACAAAGTTCAATTGTTTCGAGATACGAATTTAATGTTTTAGAGACTTAAACTTATTCGCGTGTCCTACCTCAGAATATACTCCCGTATCCAGACTCCTATATTCAGTCTTACAGGTGAATGTACACTAATGATATCTATAAACGGGTAATGCGAGACCATGAGAGCTTAGGTTAGAACTTCCGTTCAGACAAAGAGATGATGGCTCATCTTTAGGTGTGTCCCGTTTGGGGATCTTTTCTTCAACAACACAAGATTAGCATTTTTCAATGTTTCATCATTTTTTATGCTGAGGGTGGGCTTTAAGATTAAAGCAATGTAGAGCATTATACGAGGACTAGGCTATTGCTCCACAAAATCAGAAGTCCTGGTATAATACCCCAGATATCATCACGCACAAAGACCTAGTATGTCAGAAATAGAAAGCCCTTCAAACAAGATTTCAGGGGTTACCTATATATCCGAGAGATGTTCCCCATGAAAGAAGTAAGTATATGATATTTAGATTTATATCTCGAAAACAATCTACTGAATGTGTAAAAACCTACTGGCATATCATCAGTGCGTTTATCACATTTGACTTTCCAATTCTTTAGCGTGTTGTGATAGTCCACTGATGTACTATCATTTCCTCTTTTTCTCAACAAAACTCATTTTTGATTTTTCGATGTTTTTGGCTTTTTAGATTTTATCATGTTTTTAAATTTTTCAAATTTTCAAAATTTCTAAATTTTTTACTCCCCCTAAAATCAAAAATATGTTTCAATTTTTGATTTTCTGGGAAAATTTGAAAATGAAAGCAATAAACTGTACAAATAACATGACAAACTGATGTGAATTACTTCAATTCTCCATCCACTTGGCATAAACAATCAGAACTTCCCCTGTCAACAAACTATTTTCCCATTATGATTTCAAAACACTTAAGTTTGTTTTAATCAAAATGGTTTTTCCGGAAAATTAGTTTGTTTGTTATTTCACAAACCACTTATAGGATCGGGGATTCATTCATCACTTTGTTTTTCAATCCACTTGTAAAGATCTAACACTTGAAGGTTTTTTACACAAAAACATTTTTCAAGAATGATGTCGATTCCTACTCCACGATTACCAACTTGGGAGCTCCTGCAAGTCAGGTTTTTCAGTTAAAGAGATTCACCCAAGCCTGACGGTCCTTGGGTGATTCCGAGTCATCATCACTCGGGTTTTGAACATTCCATTTTGATTTATAAAATTCTTTTACTCCTTTCACCTTCCCGTCGATCATCTTCCAAAAAATATGTAACACTTTGCCATTAAAAGCTTTTTCAGCATCAAATTCTTCCTTACGAGAGAAGAATTGATCTGAAATTTCAACCTTACCACTTTTTGACTTCAATTTTCCATTTGACAATGGTGGAAAGTTTTCTTCATCCATTGCTGGAACGGAATTCTCATCTTTTTGTACAACAGATGGCTCCTCTGACTTTGACGAGTCAAATTCATCACCAGAACTATCATCTGAATTTTCATAGCCCATTTTTGTTTGTTTAAATTGGCTCTTCTCTTGTAAAACTGTTTCGAACTTTCACCAACTTCGAAAGTCGAATTTTTGAACACTTATAATTTTCCTGTTGGTTGTTCTTTTTGATCAACACATTTTTCTTTCATTTTAGAGTTAGAAGAAACTCCCTGTTTTGTGTTGGTGAACTTTGAACAATTCCAAGCAATATGTCCAACCTCTTAACATTTGAAACAGGTTCTTCTTTCAACTCTTGGTTCAGATTCCTTCATCACATTCTTTTTCCTTTCAGCGAGAAACTCTTTGTTTGACTGTCTCCAGAACGGTTTCTCATTCTCTTCTTCCGAACTTCCTCCTGAAACAAATTTAGTTTTTGGTTTATAATTTTTCTCATTTTTATGATTTTCGTGTGGAATAAAACCTAAACCTTTCTATTAATTTTAAAAATATTAATTTCTGTTAATTTGAAAACCTTATTGATCATTTCAGTTTTGACACTTCTTATTGGAAATTCCTCATCAGAAAATAATTTGTCAAAATCATTCAAAGTATATGCTACTTTAAATGTTTCGTCATTCAAATTATTTTTTGATAACAGAAAATCTTTATTGTAAACCCTTTTGACTGGTGATTTCGAGCTTTTCTCTGACGAACTCGACTTTTCAGAATTAGACTTTGACTTTGACTCTTCATCCATATCCAACACATGATCGACCACTTTCTTTAATAACTCAGACTCATGATCAGTGTCAGACGATGTGATTGTAAAGTCAATGTTGTCTGGTAACTCATCAGTTGTTTCAGACTTTAACTTTATATTAACTGCCTTTTTGACTTCATCCAAAATAAACCTCCTGGGAGAATAACCTTCCCAGATCGGAGGCGGACATCTTTTATAATTTGCACTTTGTTTCTTACCAGTATCCGTATCTTCCGACTTCTTATCTTGAAAGGCTTCAAAACCTGCAACAGTTGGATAAATTCTATCAATCAAATAATCAGAACTTGAATAACATTGCAACAATCATCTGATTCTTTCGTTTTCAATCTTTTCAGTCTCCAATTCCTGCTTCAACTTTGCACACTCTTCAATATAATAATTGATGGCTTTCTGTTTGGTCATCACTGTTGAATTCATCATTGTCAAAGCATCTTCTATTTCTAAGTTTGTCTTTTCTAATTGGTTAACTGTTCTGTTCAGCACATCATAAGATTCTTTCACATACTTAACATCAAACAACAATTTTTCTTTCATCTTGTCTAGCTCCATATACTTCTTATCTTTCTCTTCACAATGTTTGCATGATTCCAAACATTTCAGACAAGATTTTTCAACCTCTACAATTTTTTCAACTTCGACAACTTTTTTGACTTCGACAATTTTTTCAACTTCGACAATTTTTTCAACTTCGACAATTTTTTCAACTATTTTCTCCACCTCAACAATTTTCTCCACCACCTTCTCAATCACATTCGGTTCTGTCTCAACTTCTATCATCACTTCACTTTCATCAATCTCGACCTTCTGTGCCGGTTCTTCTTCAGCTTTTGCCTTTTCTTCGGCAATCCTTCTTGCTTCAATTTCCTCTTCAACAATCCTTCTTGCTTCCAATTCTCTCTTTAGTCTAGCAGCCCTTTTCTCTTTCAACATCTTGATTTTATCTGCAAAAAACAAATTAAAACTATAAGAATCCAATTGTCTTCTAGCTTTATTAATATATTCTTCTTCGTCATCGGTGTCTGCATCACTTCCTAATTCCTTAAAAATCGGTATTCTTCTCGGACGGCTCTTAGACTTGATTGATTCTCCTGCAAAAATTGAATCTTCAAAGATCTGAGCAACAAATGCTACTTTATCTGAAGTTCTGTTAGGATCATAATTATCCCAATTAAACTTCTCCCAAGATAATCCTTCTGGAAGCCTTTCATCTTCTTGGTATATCCAACCATAACAAGCTCTCTTCTTTCCATCTTCAATTTTAATAGTATTTGAGCTTGAGGATTGTTCTTGATATGGTTGTTGAGCAACCTGATGATAAATTGCTTTTCGATGATAATCGTTGTTTCCAAACGGATCTTGTCTTCCGGTTGCTTCTCTGTTTGTGCACTCTCGTTTAAAATGCCGCTTTTCTCGGCAACGAAAACAAGTAACCTTTGATTTGTCAAAACCTAGCTGAGATGTAGCAGCATCACGAAGATCATCTCTACCGGTGATTTGTTTGAATTTTTCTACTCTTCTTAAAACACTGGCTAAACACCACTTGATGTCCATCAACTCAAGTTCCTCAGAATCAATCTGATCATAATCCTCCTTAGTGAGCATTGGATTTCCGATTCTTCCAGCAACTAAACTTTCATACGACTCTAACACAGTAACAAGAGATGCCATGTGTTGCTTTGCAATATTTGGAGAGAAATTTTGACCATTTTGAATGTTTAATGTCACATTGCATTGCAAATTTGTTGAACTCTGTTGTCGAGAACTTGGTGTTGAGAAATTTGGATCAAAACTTGAATAAGACGAAGAATATCCACCACTCTGAGTTTTAGTGCTAACATTTGTTCTGGAAGTACCATCAGCACTGAAAGCAGTCTGAATCTTCGGACTCTGAGTAGTCTCAAATTTGCTTCCTCTATAGTATAGACTAACATCTTGTTGCGCACCCGGATTCTTCATGATAGCAGTTTTCTGAACATCTAATTCATGTTCTTCAAGCTTCTGAATGAACTTACACAAATTCATATTTTCAGATTTTCTCATATGTTTTAAAATCAACAGATTTGTTCCCCATTTATTCTGCGGTAGCGCATCGGCTAGCTTATCAACCCATTCATCATCTTCTTTTTGGATGTCCAATCTTTTCATCTCCTGGACCAGATGACAATATCTCTCAATAGTTGTTCTTATTGTTTCACCTTCAAAAGCTGTAAACATATCAAACGATTTTTTTAGTAATGCACGTTTATTTTTTATCATATCAGCACTTCCCTTAAACTTTTGAATCAACGCTAACCAAATTGATCTAGCAGTTCCCTCATGTTGAAGCAAAACGAAAATATCTTCTTTTACCGCTTGTTGGAGAAGACTAATCATCTTTTCACTGGTGTATCTTAATTTTTCATTCGCTGTAAATTCATTTAATGGTTTTTCATTGTCAAGATTATCTTTCGGTCTAACATATTCTTTCTCTATCGAAACCCATGCATCAAACTTATTTCCTTGCACCCAGTTTTCAAAACGATTTTGCCATCCTTTAAAATCCTCAATGTACATAAGCTTTGGAGGTTTTTGAAAAGTTCCCGTTTCATTTTCGATTTCAACAGTTTCGGCAACTGTAACTGGAGCAGCTGGAGCAGTAGCAAAGGCATTGTAAAACTCGTTATCCATGTTTTAGTGTATAAGGTTCACAATAGCACAAAGTTCAAACAATCTTGTGTTTCAAACGGACTGGATTTGTTACGATCTGACTCAAACGAGCTGGTTCAAACAACCTTTTCAAGCAACCTGAGTTCAATCTGTGCGAACTAGTTCAAAGCCAAATTATCTAGAAGTAAATCCGTGCGACCTGGTTCAATTTTAAAAGAACTGAACCTTGTACGGCCTGATAATATCTCAAACGAACTGATTTGATGTGAAATGGATCAAACTGTACGACATGAACTTGATTTCATACGAACTGGATCAAGTTTCATGCCACCTGACTTGAACTTACACGAACTGGGTAAAGTTTCACGCGACCTGACCTTCTGGTGCGAACTGGACAATTTTCAAATCAACCAAATCGTGCGAAGTGGGACACCTTTCAAGCGAACTGGGCCACTTCTTGTGAACTGAATGACACTACAAGCGAAATGGAAGTCCAATTCATGCGAATAGGTTACCCTTTGAAACGAATTGATCTAATTCCAAATGATTTGACCTCAATTCGTACAAACTGAGGGATGATTTCAAACGAACTGGTGATTCTCGAACGATCTGAGATGGTTTCGGTTGATTTTTTTCAAAATTTATCACGTTTTAGGTTGAATTAAGGTCTGATTATTTCAAGGATTGTTTAAAACAGTGTTTCGCGTGTTATATCAGAAAATCAGTCCATTTTATCAGTAAAATCTTGGTTAATTTGATGAAAAAGTGTTAAAGAATGAGTAGAAGTCAGAAATTTCGGTGAAAACAAGCTGAAATGGCAAGAACTCTTCCTCCTGAGCTCTGATACCACTTGTAGGATCGTTGTACGACCTAAACGAGTCGATCAGAAGAGTTCTAATCCAAACCAAAGGCGGAATTCAATGATTCGGACTTGATTACAGCTTGATTCACACTAGGATTCACTCTAACTGTCTTGTTTATTGATTTGAAAGCTTTGCAGACCACTTGACACTTCGGCAGCACCTCTGCTCCAGAATCAGCAACGTTACAAATGAAATGACCAAGACACATATATATAGTATAGCCACTTCGCATGAAACAGACATGTCCAGTTCGTACGAACTGGCCAGTTCGTGCGAACTGGTCACTTCGCATGAACTTGTTGTTTCAGCCACGTGTCCTGATCTATCAAACCTATTACAAGACTCGATACAAGACGAAGTCAACAGACATATGCACCAACATTCTGTTCCATCTTTGGCAATGGAATATTTTTCAACACCCTGGGCTTCTTGATCTTCAGAATTGTTTCCTCAATACCTGTAAATGGATCCATCTTCTTGACTTTCTTAGGATAATGTGGCTTCCAGTGACAAAATTCTTTGAAAGCTTCAAATTTCATCAAGCCCCATGTTGGCATATCATGAACCCTGACTGAATATGATAACGTTCTCACTTTGGTCAACTCTTCAACATCCCACCAAGGCAGAGACACTATATCTTGAATATACTGGAAATACTGAACACCAAATTCCTTTCTGATAGCATAAGCGTTGACTTGCGGCAGATAACCCCAACTTATGATATCACCCAAAGAAACATCTCTATCTCTTCTGTAATACTGCAGTGGTCTTTTGTATTTTCTCTCCGTACCCTTCCTGAACCACTTCTTTCGTTCTTCCCGTAGTTCTTCTTTCGACATTTCTTGAAAACTCTTACTGTTAACACTTTCAGCAACTTTTCTTCTTAATTCATCCTCATTTGCTTGACTGAAAAACTCAGCAAGAGTTGGAAAGCTAGAAGTATCAACATTAACATTCTCAGACTGATCATCTTCACTCCAGTCTTCCACTTCCACTTTATCATAATTATCAGCTTCTTCAACATACTTGTACTGATATTCAGGTTGATGATTGATATCAAAATTGTTCAACTCTTCTTCAAAATCGAAGTTAAAGTCACTTTCTTCAATAACCATCATCTTAACGATCTCAACTCTAGTGTAAGTATGCAAGATCTCACCTTCCTCTACATCATGTTCAAGACGTAGAATCAAACCTGTACTATGATCAACATTTTCAGCATCACCATGCTCCCCCTTTCCTCCTGCATTTTCTGGTTCTTCGTTTGCATCATCGTGAAGATATTCGTCAATATTCTCTTCTTGTGATGCTTCAGTTACTTTTATACTAGAATTACCTTGATCAGCATCATCATTTCCATCATCATCATCATCACTATGAATAGAATAAACTTCATCCGCATCATCTTTCAGATTATCATCTTCATCTTCTTCACCATTGTCGTTAAACTCACCAGATACTGAAGTTATTGGACAAGGATCTAGAACTTTTGTCGGCTCAGTCAGAACAATCTCCCTTTCAGTCACTTGAATAACATCTTCAACTGGAACACCTTTGCCCTTATCTTTAATTCCAACTTCTATTTTAGCTTCACGTCTTGCTCTAACTTCTGCAAGTTCTATCTCTTCAAACTTTTGTTCAATCGGCTTTCCAATCAAATCTTCCAACACTTTCTTTAACATATACTCTTCATGTTCTTTTCTAGCATTCTTGGCTTCTAACTCTTTATTTTTCAACTTAAAGTATTCATTCTGCTCATCCCTTTGAGACTTTTCTTCTTCCAATTCAGCTATTCGATCTTTCAGAATATCTATGTCGGCTTGATCAGCTTCAATCTTTTTCAACAAAGATAAATTCTCAGATTCAACAGACTTGACACATTCTTCTAACTTTTTTTTCTCTCTTAACACATCATCCACTTTCTTTTGCAACTTTTTCACAAGATCATCATTCACAAAGCTAAATTTATCAAGCTTTTCAAGAACTATACTCTCTGGAATAGGTGGAAATTTTTCAAAACCAGACGATCAAGGAGTAGTATGAACTGGTGGTTGTGTGATTGGTGGTGTTTGTAGGATGTGTGGTGAAGTTACTGGTGATTGTACATGAATAGGTGATGAAATACGATGTTGTGGTGATGATTGTGGTGATTGTAAAGGATTTGGTGATGGTTGTTGTGGTGGTGGTGATGGTGGTTTATTTTGTGGTGCTATTGGTGGTTGTTATGGTTCTTGTGGTGGATTTATTTTCAGCTTGAATTTTAACTTTCGTGTTGCTGGAGTTGTGACACGTTTTCTTGATGTTGATTTCTTTCGACCTCCTGAAGATGGTGTTTTTTCAACCTGAACATCTTCTGGTGGAACATACGTTTCATCATCATCGTCACCCGAACTCCTCTTTCTCTTCTTTTGTTTTTCTCTATCTCTTGGATCATAGTTTTCTTTGATCCAACGATTAACTTCAGCATCAACATCACGTTCTGACAAAGATAAACTCTTCTCTTCATCATCAACTACCGTCTTACTAGCTGATTTCCCAGCTTCCAAAGTATCATCAATATCTCTCATTAACTCCTCAGTTTCAGGAGATAAACGTTCATGATCTTTTTCAATGTTAGCTTCTGTTTCATCTTCTTCTGGTTCATCAACCAGCATTGTTTCAACTGCTTTCTTTTTACGTTTTTTCTGTGGTTAAGAAGACGATCCTTCTTCAGTTTAAACTTTCGGTGTTCTCTTTCCACCTTTTTTCTTTTTCTTTTTCTACTTTTGTATACCAATCATTAAAAGTTTCACTGAAATCTTCTAACTTCTTTAATTCATCAATTGCACTTTTTTTCTTTCATTTCAGCATCATTCCTCGATTTCCTGTTCTGACTCTTCAATAATTTCAACCATCATTGCAAGACCACCTCCTGGAATGTACTTATCCCAACTGAAGCCTTCTGGAATCTTTTCGTCATCTTGGTTCACCAAAAGAGCTTTTTCTGTTTGTTTGGATGGACTGTTCTCGATTTGAGGTCGTGGATTGAATGGTTGTTGACTGTTTTTATGATAGATGGCCTGTCGGTAATAATCGTTGGTGAATGGATTCTGATGGTTATTAAATTCTCTGTTCGGACATTCGTGTTTGAAGTGTCCCTTTTCTTTACACTTGAAGCAAGTCACCTTTGATTTGTCGAATCCAAGTTTAGGATCAGGACCTGCAAGACTACTTCTTCCGGTAATTTCCATGAACCTCTGAGCTCTTCTCACAATGCTTGCCATACCCCATTTTATGTCGATGAGTTCTAGTTCCTCGGGATCAATTTGATCGTAATCTTCTTTAGTCATGTCTGGGTTACCAATTCGTCCGCCTACTAGACTCTCGTAAGACTCAAGTACAGAAGCTAGAAGTGCTATATGCTACTTTGCGGCTGTCTCGGTAAAATCTTGACCGCTTTTTATATTAACAGCGATATTGCACAGTATCCTATGACTGTAACTCTGATTGTTTGACCCTGAAGAACTTTGAGAAGAAACCTATTCTTGAACATTTTGAACCTTAGGATTCGGTTCGTAATTTGAAAATGGTGAAATGTTGTTGTTAGGCATGCTTTGAGGTACTCCCGATGAAAAATCTGCACTGAATGCTGTTTGAATCTTTGGACTCGGAGTAGATGTGGCAGATGAGTTTCCTTTGTAATAAAGCTGGACATCTTGTTGTACATTTGCAGATTTCATTTTCCTCATCTTCCGAAGTTCAAGTACGCTTCAATTCTCTCGATAACGTACTCAAATTGAAACCCATGTATTCCAAATTGTTTTTCAAAACCAATAAGAATGTACCCCACTCTTCATGTGGTAGTACGTCAGCCAACTTATCAACCCACTCTTCGTCTATTTTATCTATACTCAAATGTTTCATCTCCACAACCAAGTGACAGTACCTCTCAATCAACTCTTTCGTTGATTCTCCATTGATAGCAGTAAATATGTCGAATTCTTTTTTCAGTAGTGCCTTTTTGCTTTTGATCATTGAAACACTTCCAAGAAATTTGATTTTAAGAGCATTCCAAATAGATTGCGCATCACCCTGATGCTGTAGCAGTACCAAAATGTCTTCCTTAATTGCCTGTTGCAATATACTAACCATCGTCTTCTCAGCTTTAAAGTCTTCTGCTTCAGCCGGAGTTAACGTGTTAAGTGTTTTAAGAAGACCAGCCTCATTCATAGGAACTACATATTTCGTTTCAACTTTCATCCAACATTCGAGGTGATTCGCCGGAACCCACGTGCAAAATCTATCCTGCCACCCCGAATAATCTTCAATGTTGAGCAGTTTCGGTGGTTTTTGCATGGTTCCTAACTCGTTCTCTATATTCACATTCTGGGCTATACTTGCTGGAGTTTGAACAGTCGTATTTCCTCCGAAAAACGCATTGTAAAACTCTTGATTGTCCATTTTATACTTTGAAAAATGTTTCGAAAAATTTCTAAGTTTTGAAAAATTTTAGTTTCAAGCGACCTGGACTTCCACACGATCTGGAATTTCAGACGATCCGACTTTCAAACGAACTAAATGTTTCAAACGACTTGAACTGTCCAACTCGTGCGAGGTGAGTAAAAAAATTTTGTTAAAAGAAATTTCAGTTCGTGCGAACTGATGAATTCACACGATCTGGACACTCAAGTCGTGTGAGCTGGTCAGACAGTTTGAACTTTTCACATGAGCTGGTCCAATCCGTGCGATCTGGACACAATTTTCAAACGGTTTGACAAAAATTCAAACGATCTGGTTCGTTTCACATGATCTGAGCATCATTTTCATATGATTTGGACATTTTTGATATTTTGGATCAGTTTTAGTTCGATTTATGGTCTGTAACTTTGAATGATTGTTCAAAATGGTGTTTTACACATAATATCTAAAATTCAGTCCATTTTATCCGTGAATTCGTCTGAAAATCAAAGAAAGAGTAGAAGAATATGGTTCTAAACCGTTCAAAACACTTATATCAACAGATTTGACTCATCCTGAGCTCTGATACCACTTGTAGGATCGAGGATTCGTCCAAAACGAGTCAATCAGAGTCAGATCTGGTTTCTAGAAAGGCAGAATCAGACTAGAAACCATCAATCAGTGTTAAAATAGGAGTAGAAGAGTAGAAAGTCACTTTAAACATGTTATTCATTCATATAAAACGTTTTGGTACAAAGAGAATTGGACGGCACTTCGTTTCAGAATTCTCCAGAATGTTACAAATGGAGAACACCACTAACCTATATTTAGGCTTCCCAGACCGCACGGACTTACAACTCCAGTCCGCACGAACTGGACAATCCATCTCATGCGACCTGACCTTTCAGGTCATGCGACCTGGACTAAATACATACACTTTACATTTTCAACTACAAAACTAGACTATTACATACAACTGACATGACATAGACTGATGATGTAGGTGATAGACATTATGCATCAACATATGAAATACAATATTTCATTGATTTGGTATCTGTTTGATGGCCGTGGAGGCACAGGAGTCACATGAAGCTCTGGGACTCGATTGAAATCAGGCCGCAAGGCAGGTTGGATACATTATATCAGGCCTTGATGCTGTCAAGTACGTTAGCGAGCCGATCATGGAGCGGTATAAAGTTTCTTTGACCTTCTCTCCAGTGAGATCAGGGTTGATACCATGATTCGTTGCTAATGGGGTGGACATTGGTGTCGTCGTCCCGGACATCCCGAATTTCTCCAGAATATCGTGAACGTACTTTGTCTGATGTATGAAGGTTTCTTCGGGCATTTGATCGACCTGGAGCCCTAAGAAGAACTTCATCTCACCCATTGACGACATTTCAAACTTCTGCTTCATCACTTTCTCAAAATCTTTGCAGAGTTCTTCATTTGTAGACCTGAAAATAATATCGTCAACATAAATCTGGACGATCAGAAGATGACCATCGACTTCCTTCGTGAAAAGAGTGGCGTCAACCTTGCCTCGGATAAAGTCGTTGGCAAGCAAATGTTGAGAGAGCGTCTCGTACCAGGCTCTCGGGGCCTGATGCAAGCCGTACAACACTTTGTCCGAGAGGTAGACCTTATCTTTGTGAATTGGGTCGGTGAAGCCTGGTGGCTGACCAACGTAGACCTCCTCTTTCACCTTGCCATATAGGAATGCCGACTTGACATCTAGCTGAAATACTTTGAAACCTTTCCATGAAGCAAAACCTAGGAAAATTCTGATGGCTTCAAGACGAGCAACCGGAGCGTAAACCTCAGTGAAGTCTATCCCCTCTTGTTGACTGAAACCCTGGACCACGAGTCGAGCTTTGTTTCTTACAATAACTCCTTGGTCGTCTCTTTTACACTTAAACACCCACTTCGTGTTTATCTTCCTATGACCATCAGGCAAATCCACAAGCTTCCATACACCAAGCTTTTCAAACTGACCCAGCTCCTCCTTCATTGCATTGACCCATGAATTTTCTGTCAGTGCTTCCTTATAGGTTCGCGGCTCAATCTGCGAAATGAAACAACTAAGTGAAAATTCAGTTTGTAATGGAGCTATTTTAGTATAAAAGAAAGTAAGGCCATGGTCAATCTGGCTTCTAGTACGAACGCCTAACTGCAGCTCTCCTATTATCAACTCCTCTGGATGGTATGAAAGAGTCCTCGGCATAACTTCGCCAGGAACATCCACCTCGCCTTCCAAATTAGTAACGTTCTGATCCACAACTTGTTCATTGTCAAGAATTGTCTGATCTGAAGATTGGATTTGCTCCCCCTCAGACTCGAATCACCACAATCAAAAGTAGGAATATCATCAGATTCTGAATTATCATCATTGACCACCATCTGATTTTCAGGAGCAGGTTCGCGTTCCGAAGTAGTCGGAGTTTGCTGAACTTCATCATTCTCTCCATTATGACTTGGACCAGCTTCATCATCATTGGAAGTTTGTTCTTGACGTCTAGAAGACCTTTCTGGAAATCTTCCCTGAGATGCTTCATATTCTCGTAAAATATCCAAATCATCAAAGAACTATGGCTCTTCTTCTAACTCGAATGAATCCCATAAAGTATCGTAGTTGAATCGCCATGAGTCTGCGGGCTTCTGTGGAGGCATAGTATAGCCTTGACATTCAACATGTTGTGCTTCGATGATCTTTTTCATACTTGGAACAAAGACTCTTCTGAGTGGACTGGCATATCCCACAAAGATACCTTCTATGCTCTTTGATCTAAACTTGCCATCGGGATCTAGAACTATGCAGGGAGACTCGAACGGCTCTAAATACTCGAGATTAGGCTTGTGATTGTTGATCAACTCGAAACATGTCTTGTTATGCTTCTTCACAGTAAGTACCCTGTTGAGTGTATAACAAGCGGCTGAAACTGCTTCTGTCCAGAAATTAATTGGTAACTTGGAATCAGCTAGCATCGTTCTTTCCGTTTCAATCAGCGTTCTGTTCTTTCTTTCTGCGACTCCATTCTGTCGCGGAATGTATGGTGCGCTGAATTCTTCCAGTATACCTCTTCGATCACAGAATTCCTCCATTCTATTGTTCTTGAATTCCATACCGTTGTCACTTCTTAGTCTCCAAATGCGCATTTGGTACAAATTCTCTATCTTCCTGAATAACCTCAGCAAACTCTCAAATGTTTCGTCTTTTGACTTCAGGAACGTCACCCACGAGAATCTCGAATAGTCATCAGTGACTACTAAGCAATAAAGATCATCCGTTATGCTCTTAACATTCACAGGACCAAAGAGATCCATGTGAAGTCTCTCTAGTGGCTTCGAGACAGAGTTCATCTTTTTGCCAGGATGGGATTTCTTCTGTTGCTTTCCCTTTATACAACTGATACACTCCACCTCAAGATGAAAACTCTTCAAGTGAACACCTTTCACTAAATCATTATGCACCAGGTGGTTCATCTTGCGTAGGTGAATGTGGCCCATCTTCCGGTGCCACAACTCAGACTCCTGTTCAGTAGCTCTTGACACGAAGCACTATGGTTGACCCGTGGTAGTCGTAGCGACGCTCATATCCAACACGTACAGATCATTAACCCGTGGTGCTCGCATGATGATCCACTCCTCGGGGATGACAAACCCCAGCTTCAGGATCAGACATTCTTTGTCAGTGAAATGTGTCGAATACATTCTGTCACAGATTTGAGAAATGCTAAGCAAGTTATTCTCCAGCTCTGCTATGTAGTTGACTCTTTCAAATGTGATAACACCATTTGATAATGTTCCTTCACCAATATTACTTCCTCCTTGATTTCCTACGAAACCGACGTATCCACTGTTAAACCCTCTAACATCATATAACAGGGCTTCTCTTCCCGTCATGTGCCTGGATGCTCCACTATCCATAATCCACCGTGAGATAGATCTCGGGAGCTCCTACACATTTCACAAACATTCAGTTAGATTTTGAAGCAACCCAAGCCTCCTTCGACTCGGGTAGCTTGATGCGGGTTGTTGTGGTGTACAATGGTGGGAAATTCTTGTCATTCATCTTAAGACTCTCTTCAGACCCAACCTCAACCTCTTTATACAAAAAGAATTCATTTTCCGGAGGTTGACCAGATGGTTGGTCTTTCTTTGAACATACTTCTTCTTGGGTGAAGTAGAAGTTTGTTTCTCAAGTTTTTTCATAAAAGTCCAAAGGTACATTCATCTTAACCGGTTTGGTTGAAGATGATTATTTTTTAGAATCAGAAACCTTTAGTTTTTGAACATTTGATGTCTTAGCCTCAGATTTTGGCTTCCAAGTTTGCTGTGAAGAAGCGACCCGTTTGTAAAATTGATCAGTTTTCTTTACCGACTGTTTTACAGGTTCAGTTTTGACTTTGATGTTTTCATTTTTCAAAATCTTCTTCTCAACAAACATTGGAGCTTTTCCTTTGACATCATTCTCCTTTCTCAGATTCTCAACAACCACAGACTTAGGTTTTGAGTTGGTGCACTTTCGTGCAATGTGTCCAACTTCATTGCATTTAAAGCACGTGCGGGTGTCAACTTCCCGACTTTTTCCTTCAGCCTGAGGCTGTGAGGCCTTCTTTGCAAAAAAATTCTTCATTTGATTTCGAAAATATCTTCGATTCTTGTTCGGAATGTGAACGTGAACTTGAACTTTTCACAAACACTTTCTTTTCGACAAACTTTTTGTTTTAAAAGTTTCGCTTTTGATTGTTCTTACCACCTTGATAACCTCCCGACCATCTGTTTTGTTTGTTGCTATTAAAACGTGGTGGTACAACAGGTTTCTTATAGTAAGATTTATCTTTTTCAAAGTTCAACAATCTTTTGGAACTCTTTAGACCCTCAATTTCAGAAACATTGATTTCAACCAATTTAAAAACTTTCTTCAACTTGTCAACATTCACATTTTCAATTGGGAACTCAATATCCGAATACAACTTATCAGAACCAGACATCTTGTACATGACAAGAGTAGGTTCGTCGTTTGAGTTGTTTTTGGATTTTGTTTTCGGAATGTAGTTGTTCAAAACACACTCTTCATCTTCAGTTGAATCACTGTTAGATTTTAAAATATTTTCAACCACATTTTTTACGACTTCAGACTAAACACTATCTTCATCAGATGATGAAGTGAATGTGACATCGATTGTTTCTGGAAGTTTCTCAGCATCTGATTTCTCATTTGTTTCAGAAATCTTATCCAACCCGGATTGTTTCTTTGAAAAATTGTTTAACACAGGCGGTGGAACTTGATGATAACCCACCCCCGTTCCATCCGAGTACACATCTTCACCAACTTTGTTCTTCCCAATTGGTTTGGGAACGATGTGTTGAAGAACAAAGCCCGCGGAGTTGTAACTGTTCAATTTCAAATTGATTCTTTCATTCTCAATCTTAGCTTCCTGAAACTGAAGCTTAAGATTTGCGATCTCGTCCAATTGCTGGTTGATTTGCCATTTTTTTACCTGAAGAACTCCAGACAAATGAGCATTTTCTTTGTTAGTTTTACCATTTCACTCATCAGAATCTTTCACTGTTCTTTTCAATTTTTCATAATTTTCAGAAATTTGTCTATTTTCATGAATTAACTTCTCATTTTCTTTCTTAAAACGTTCAACATCAGTTTTATCTTTTTGTATCTTTTCTGTTAATTCTTTTGTTCTTTCATTTGAAGCTATCATCAGTTTATCTCGATTTAAGATTTGTTTTTCAACCATTTTGACTTTTCAACCAGATCTTCGGTCTTTTGAGTATGAGATACGCACGTGTGCTACAAACTTTGCATTCTTTCATGCAATTTTTGCAATCACCCTCTATTTTAGCACCATCAGTTTTACCTGATTCATTGTTTGAACCACTACTACTGACCTTGCTTGTTGACTCAGACGCAGATTTGGAATCTACCTCTAGTTCCTTTGCCATAAGCACTTTGTCGGCCATTTTTGTCAGGTTTTCTGTCGTCATTTCTTTTGTGGTGTCAATGATTCCCTCATCTATCTTCTTTGATTTTAGCTCTTCTTCTTCAGCTTTCTTCGCAACATCTCTCTCTCTCTCTCTCTGTTCATCTTCTTGCTTTAAAGATTCTATGAGAGTTTCGAGCTAGACAGATGATGGTTCTACAATGATGTTGCCTTTCGGATCCAAATAGTACTCCTGATCCGGATCCCATCTATTTGCCTTTTTGGCTTCTTTCCAGTCTACATAGATTTTATCCCTCATATTCAATGCTATCAACTTTTGATAGTTGTATTTTTGCTCTTCAGTTCGTATGTCTTTTTCAGGATGAATTTGTGCCATGAATGCAAAGCCAACTTCATCATCTTCTGGCAAGAACTCGCTCCAGTCAAAACCTTTTGTGACACCTGTGTCACTTCAACCATCAAACAAATACCAAACCAATGAAATATTGTATTTCATACTTGGGATTTGTATAAATATGTGTATCATTTGCACATATCAATTCTTGTTCGATTTCGAGCTCTAATTCGCTTTCTGGAAGGTTATACGTGCACTGATGCGTAAATATAACCAGTTTAATGCAACAAACACTCCGGAATAGTGACATAGGCTTAACATACCTTAAATAACCTTTACATAACTTAGAAATAAGTTTTGGAAGGTTTGGAGTGCTGAAATCAAGTTTATTCGCTTACAGGGACTAAATTCAACAAACTGTGAAAGTTTACCGATTTGAACTGTAACGGACCTTCCGGAACATGATCATAAGTTAAAAATACCCTAAATATCCTTTACATAGCTTAGAAATAGGCTTTGAGGGGTTCGGTATGCTAAAATAAACTTTTTGGTCATTCAGGGACTAAAAGCGTCAAAAAGTGCATACGTTTGCATTTTCGCGCATATCTTACGTTCTGAATACATTTGTACATCCAAAAATTTATGTAAACATTAAAATATTTTATTTTAGTGTTTGGCATAAGAAAAATCCATTCGTCGCGCAATTTGGATCGTTTTTCGCGTTCGTGCGCATTTCGTCGTAATTAAGCACATAACGCGTTCGTACGACCAAACGAACCGACATCCGAGATGTTTTTGAGCATGTTTTAAGTTCCCTATACAAGAGCAAAAAATCAAGTTTTACAAGTGCATGGACCATTTTTGAAATTTCTGACCAGATTCAATGAACCTAGTCCAATTTTGAAGTGTTAATGGTTTTAACCCATGGTTTTGCAAAACTATGGGTTGGTATTTAATGGTTTTTATGATACCATGGGCTCATATTAGGGGCTCCCATAGTTTCATAAAACAAGGGTTGCACATGTACGGTCGAGATCGAAGCTCGTTTCACGATGAACGATCCTAACGGTTTTGGCTTTCCTATATAAACCCCCACCCCTCATTTGTTCAAACCCACATTGATCTGATTTCATCTCTCTAAGTTGAAGTATTTACTTCATACCTGAGAGTAATCGGATCAAAACTTCCGTTCTTGGACCCGTTGTAAGTATTCTTTCGTTCTTTTACGTTTTAGCGTTAAAGTCAAACTCTGTTTGACTTTCTGCATTGACCAGTTTATGGTCAACGCGAAGTTCGTTTGAACTTCATAACGTGAGCGTAATCACGATGGTTATAGTCCCAAATGACTATACCTACTGATTACCACGTTATCTAGGCTCAGTGACGAGTCGTAGTTTCGGCCAAAATGCGCATTCTTGCGTATTTTGTAACCAAACTACTTTTGGGTATCAAGACCCTTTGTCTTGATACCAAACCTGTTTTTAAATCTCGTTAAACATGTTTTAACATGTTTAACTCATCACTTTTAGATTTGTGCTTATATAGGGTCGTAAAGGTAAGCGATCTAATCATTCGCTTATACTTTCGAACCCGACCCATTTGGTCGATCATTAGGATCCGACCAAACACATTAGGTGACCATAGTTGTATAGGGAATAACCTTCCGAGGTTATACCTTATGGTCACGTCGTTTAAGTAGTTGTATGATAGGTAGTTTATATGCCTTAGGAAAATTACCAAAATACCCTTTTTACGCATAAATTCATTTTAAGCATATGTAACCTAAATTTTGACATCTAAACTGATTAGGTAACTATATTAGACATGTTAAGGCATATTTTACTTGTCATAGGACTAGTTAAGTGGTCCGAACGCGTTTTACGCGAACGACGCGTTAAAGTAGCATAAGCTACCTAAACAGGTCATAATGGGTCGTAAGCACTTAGGTTAGGTTTCATTTTAGTATGTGGGCTTTGTTAAACCATATCACATGAGTTCCAATACTTATTTGGTTTACGAAACCTCATACTATCCAATCTCCCGATTTAGGTCCGGTTATTTATGTAGTTATCTATATTAGGTGTCGTTTGATTCCGTGATCCCTCTAGCTTTGCTTGGTTGTTGTTGTTCAAGACTTCTAAGCACCCTGAAGTGAGTACATAGTCCCCTCTTTTACTGTTTTTCAAACATTTTGGGGGTGAAACACATGTGCCTACTTGTTACTTTTGTGCTTTCCATGTTTTCATATCATATACTTGCTATGTTCGTTAGTACACTATTAGTACATGATTTCATTATGTTTTGCTATGTATGTTTACTTGGCATGCTAGCACATTGTTTTACATTACATATTCTTTTGCTGTGTATGTTTACTCAGCATGCTAGCACATTGTTTTACATTCATTTCTTTTGCTATGTATGTTCACTTAGCATACTTAGTACATTGTTTTACATTGCATCTCTGTTGCATATGTTCTCGTAACATATGGACACATTGTTTTATATCTCTACCTTGTATGTTCACTTAGCATACTAGGTACATTATTTTCATAAAACATGCTTACATTTGGTATAACATTTGGTTTGTTTAACGGAACTAAATTACATCCATTAACACCGATCATGCCGCTCGGTAGTAGGTAGTGGTACCGTAGGACTTGACATCTCCCGTTCCTAAAACCCTAGGTTTGTTTGGGTGGAAGGAATGACCGAATCCGAAAACATTTTTTGATAACCTTCACTCTAAGGTTATCTTACTGTCTCAAGGCTTGGATGTAGGCGTTTAACATTACCGCATAAATGTTTGTATCAGTAAAGCATGCATTATTCTACAAAGCATAACTTTTGATTTATTCAAATACTTTGTTTTGTACATTTTTACATTTGGTTTAAGTTATCACATTTTACTTACCAGGCATAACATTTGTTTACACATTACATGATTTACATTTGATGGTTTTCACATAAACATTTGACATTTGACTATACAAAAACATTTTACATTGGTGGTTTGTTTGGGTAAGTGATTTAAGTAACGAGGCATGTGTAATATGATACAAGCATGGTGGATACGCCGCTGGTACTTCCTATATATAAGTGCTTGTATAATATTACATATCGTAGCGTTATTTAAATCGTTTCAATTTAGACATATAACATTTTACACAAATGACATATTTTTCACAAGACATTGTTTTACAAACAGTTTGTTTTATACAACTCATTTTACTTGGTTATTTATTTAACCATACACATTTCTTTTATGTCATCTGATTTTCTCATCAAGTTTTCATATGATTTATAAAACAAAACATTTTACAAGGTTCATGACTACTTTTGTTAATCATTTTCTTCAACTTATAAGTCATGAATCCTAAATCAATAAAACCTATGTATCTCACAGGCATTTTTATGCGGGCGTACCTATTTTCAGATGTGTTTCAGATATGATGCATAGGATTAATCAAGATACACTTAGGTGGACTTGGGCCTTAGCGACATTAAAAGACGCAAGACTAGTTAATTATGTTATGTTTCCTTGTTTGTTAAGACATTGTAACTTCTTTTAATCAATAAAACAAAATTTCAACTTCCATATGTTATGAAACAATGATTCTGTTACAACACTCCCCGACGTTTCCGCCACGATTTGTTGTTTTTTCGTGGTCGGGGTGTGACACCTTCGTCATCTTGAATCATAGCTAAAGCTCTCGACTTCTCCTTTGGAGTCTCCTCGATTTGCTTCATTCTGGGCGGCTCTTCGCGATTTCGGTGATAAACAGCTTTCTTACGGTAGTCGTCATGAAAAAGATTAGCTGTTTCATCCGCTGCTGAGTTTCTGCATTCCCGCTTGAACTGCCCCTTTTGTTTACACCTAAAGCAGGCCACCTTCGATTTATCAAAACCCAACTTTGTCGAAGGCCCTCCAATCGAATTTCTGTTGGTGCATGTTTGTGACAACAGCTTAGATTTGGTCTTTGGATATCTTGTAATTAGTTAAACGATAAACAGTTAGCGGGTTTAGCTTTGTATTAGTGAGATAATAATGTTTGGGCTAAACTAAACCCATTTGGGTCAAGGGGAAACGAATTGGGCTTTGCCCATGTAGGAAACCCTAGCCCAAATAGCAAACCTTGTGTTATATAAACAAGGTTAGGCTTTAGGGTTTAGGTTAATCAGGAAATCAGTTAATCAGCCAAAACAGAGTTTGAGTGACCTTGAAATTCGTGAGAGTTAGCTTGGACGAATTTAGGGTTTGTGGTTAGGGTTTGATTGATTGTAATCAGTCTTGATAGATAATCAATAAAACCCGGTTTGATTGGAATTGCTGTTTCTGTGTTCTACACGTTTTCTGCTACAATCTGATCTAGAGGATTCCGCACTCTAGGTTAGATAGACGATTCTGTGACGATCCATACACATCAAGGGGACCTACAATTGGTATCAGAGCGTTAGGCTCTTGATTGCTCGGTTCAGAATTGTGCTTGGCAGAAGAAATTTTCGAATTTTGGTGAAACCTGAAAAATTAGGGTTTTTAAAAATTTTCGAAATTCTTGTGGGTTTGATAAAATTTTCGAAAATTTTTGCTATTTTGATCTTTTGGTTTGTTTGTTTGCTGATTTGCAGGTTTTCAGGATAGTTTCTGGTTGACTGTTTGAAGGATTTTGGCTAAAAAGACTTGAAGATTCGAAGATTGTTCTTCGTGTTCTTCGTTCGGTTTCTTGTTAAATTTTCGAAAATCACTGATATTTGGCTGTTTTGATTGTGCAGATTTGTGTTGGAGAGGAGATAAGATCTTCAAAATTTCGGAAAGATTGGATTTCCATACTGAGTTGGCGATTTTGATTAAATTTGCTGACTGACCAGCGAATTTAACTGATCCAGCATATTTACCAGCGAATTTGGGACTAAATAACCCGGTCATCGGCGAACTTAAATCCAAAGGCGACTTTGGTAATCGTGTTAGTTTCCACAGCGAAATTACCACGGTTTCAGCGAAATTAAGCAGTGATTTTGACCAGTGAAAGTGAACCAGCGAAATTAGCCGTTTCAGCGAAATAACCAGCAAACTTAAACTGACCAGCGAATTTAACTCAATACCAGCGAAATTAAGTGAAAACCAGCGAAATTAATAGAGGAATTAAGTGGTGGAATTTCAGTTGGCAAGCGTCGAAATTTTTTCAGTGTTTTGCAAATAGAGGAATTAACTCTGGAAAATCCCGAAATCGGTTTTTGACATTATATATCGTTGGACTCGTCTTTTCGAGACGATTCTAAAGGTGTAATTTGGAAACCACTGTTTTCGGAGATATTTTGTACGGTTTTCTCAGTCTGCAACGTTTAAAATGTCGAACATGGCCAACTTGAATGCTCCTAAGATGATGAAGGTGGAGAACTATCTTACATGGAAGAACAGCTTCACATCCTTCATTAAATCTCAGGATGCACGCATGTGGATATGTATTGAAGATGGATACATAAACCCAGTGCATGATTTTGAGGGCAGACGACGTAGAACAGACTACGTGAACATGAATGAGGCTGATAAGAAAGTGTATGAAGCTGAAAAGAGAGCTTTAGCTGCAATAAAGTCATCCTTACCTGATAGCATCAAGCATACCTTCACAAAGTACACAAATTCAAAGGATATGTGGGATGCATTACAAAAAAGATATCAGGGAAATGAGAGTGCCACTCAGGCATTCATGGCAGAGATAGTGCCAGTTGATGAGGCTGAAGCTACTGTGAGTGATGCTGAATCAGAAGTGAAAAGTAATGAAGCAAAAGTGGATGCTGAAGTAGAGAATGAGAGTGAAGCTGAACAGGTTAGTGATGATCAAACTACAGAAGTTCATGAGAAAGAGGTAAAATCTAATTCTGTATGTTTGAGGTGTCGTGAACTACAGGGTGAGGTTGACCGGTTGTCAACTCAAAATCAAAGTCTGGTGAGCGAGATGTCGAGCATAAAAGAAACAAACTTTTTTGCTAAAAGAAATGAAACTTCATACTTAAAGAAGATAAAAGGGTATGAAAGTGAAATTGAAGCTTTAACATGCAAATTAAATGAAAAGCTTCAAGTCATAGACTTAGCTCACGAAATGATGGCTGAAAAAACAAAAGAAGAATCTCTGAATTGACTTAATTTCTGTTCAAGTTCAATAATTTTGAGTTGTGTATCTGACAACTCTTTGTTTTTATCAGAAACCTTGGATTTTTAGGACAAAAAAAAAAAAAAAAAAAAAAAAAAACAATTTTCATTGGATTCGTCTTGTCGAGACGATTCTAAAGGTGTAATTTGGTAAAAACAATTTTCGGAAAAATATTGTACGGTTTTATCAGTACGGTTACGGTAAAACGTGTTTAAAGATGATTAAAATGGACAATGTCGAGAAGTGGCCAAAGCTTACAAATGTTAACGAATATGCTGTCTGGAAGGAGGAGTTTGAATTGGTTGTGAAGAGCGAAGATACCAGAATGTGGTATTGTATTATAGATGGATACATGGCTCCTACACGTCGTGTTGAAGGAAGGACAAAAGTGATTTCTTATGACAAGATGGATGAATCTGAGAAACTGATGGTTGATGCTGAGAAGAAAGCTTTAGCAGTGATAAAGATGTCCCTGCCTGAGGGAATTAAACATACCATCAAGCACTATGGGACTTCTTATGATCTGTGGGAAGCTTTACGAAAACGCTATCAGAATTCATCAAGACAGAGTGTAGGAGATCGTGCGTTAGATGAAGAAGCAGTTGTTGTGAAAGGAGAGAAGAAGAAAGCTCTTGAACAGAAGGCTGAGAAGAAGGTTGCAGAAGTTTCAAAGTGCATGAATGGTGTGAATGAACTTACAACAGAGGTGAAGGTAACACCAGAACCTGTAAGTCATACGTGTCATAATTGCATTGAACTACAGGGTGAAGTTGACAGACTATCGGAACAAAACAAAATTTTGTTGGCTGATTTGGAAAACCGAAAAGAGTTAAATGTTCTTTTGATTAAACGAGAGTCAAACTGTTTGGAAAAACTCAAATCAAATGAACAGGAAATTAGCAGTTTAACAAGCAAAGTCAATGAACTGTTACAGGTCATTGATTTGGCTCGTGAAACTGTGAAAGAAACGAATAACGAGCTTTCAGAAAAGTGCACAGAATTGGCTGATGCACAAGCCAAAATTGTAGAACTTCAGGGGAAGTTACATAATTTTGGGAATTCTTCGTTAGTCAGAACTCAAATTCAAAACGGTTTAAAAAGAAGTAATGATAAAACAGGGGTGGGGTTTACTAAAGCTTCATCTTCTGACTACTCATTTTTACCAACTGAAGATGAGCTAACTGATTTTGTAACCACTGCACATGTAGTGGATCCGATAGCTGTGGACTTGCCAAGTAGTCCAGTTTCTTTGAAAGAATCTGTTGGGTCTAACAGTACACCTCATAAATTGGATGAGGATACTGAAGACAACAAGACCAACACATTTAAAAAGGGATCAAACAAAGAGAAAATATCATGTTTTAAATGTCACAACAAAGGGCACGTGGCGAGTTGTTGTCCTTTAAAGAAAGGTAAGCAAAAAGTTGACGAAGTTATGGACGGGAACCAGGTTGGGTCAAGCAATAATGTGAAATCTGAATCTAGTTCAAAAACTTCCAATAAGAAGTTTTCGAAAAAGAGATCGTGCTTCAAATGTCACACCAAGGGACATGTAGCTAGCTGCTGTCCTAACAAAAAGAATGAAGCACAGGTGAGTGAGGAGAAAGGTTCAAATTCTCCAAAGAAATCTGCTCCCAAGCAACCACAGAATGTTGCTGTTGGTGTAGATAAGGCTGAAAAAGGAACTCCTCAAGCTCCTCGTTTTCAAAGAAATCAACAAAGATTTCAGCCTAGATCTCCATCAAGCAGATATCAGAGACCTAGAAGCAGTTCACCTAAAATGAACAATTTTAATTCAAATAATTTCAGAGGTCAAAGTCAATATCAAAATCGATACCAGAATAATGGTGGTCGAAATTTTTATAACAATGGCTTTAGAAATTATAACTATAATGCTTCTTGGAATCAAAATCAAAATTTCCAAAGGTCAAATTGTCCAAATGTATATAGGAACCCTCAGGAACAAAGGCCTAGTGGAAATCAAAATCAAATTCCAACAGGTCTAAGATCCAAGACTCCAGTTAGGAGTAATGGATATTGGATAGATGTTCCGGTGGTTGGTGAATTTGGACGACCCAAGACCTTTAAGGCTTGGGTACCCCAATCTAACTAATTTCTTAAGTTAGTGTGTGCAGGAGCTGCTAAGGAGGAGTATCAACTTATGTTGATATTGGCTGCTTCAGGCACATGAAGGGGGGTGTGAGATTGTTGATATATTTTTTTTTAAATGATTTAAATTGAAGTTCAAAGTGCTTAGTCGACACAGAGGATAACCTGGCAGATCTTTATACTAAAGCATTTGACAGGGCTCGCTTTGAACACTTAGTCGAACTCAACGGGATGAGGAATCCTGAATAACTGGTTTTTCATAAGAATTTTTTTTTGTAAATAGTTTACTGCTTTTCTTAAAAAAAAAATCAAAAACACAAAAAAATTGAAAAATCAAAAACATAAAAAAAATAGAAAATCAAAAATGAGATATCACTGTGTGAAAAAGAAGAAATGATAGTACATCAGCAAGTTAGACTGTCACACTAAAATTGAACTTGAAATTAAATTGCTTAAGTGTGATAGCAGCTTCATTATATGATGTACCAGTAGGCAAAAGCATGAAATAATCAACTTACCAATGTGATATAAACTTAAATGAACTGAATATGAGTGGGGAACATATCAGTGATGTATGGTTTAATGACCTTAATTCTTGCGTTGATAGATTGCCAAAATCTGAAGTTTTGGGTCTTTATACTTTTGTTTCAACTAGGGATATCTTGACTGTCTGTCTGTTAGAACTAAAATTGTACATGACCCCAGGAAAGATAGTCACTTGGAATTAGCTCATTTCTATTTGAATGTCTGTATATTTCCCGATACACACAATTTTGATCTGATTCTGAAATCTTCTCTGAAAAAAGTCGTGTACCTCCTCTGCTGCATCCAGATATATGCTGACCTGGAGGTGCTAGGCAACGACAACTTCTGCTGCATCCAGATACATGCTGACCTAGCTGTACGTTGTCGCACTATAGATCTAATACACCCGAAAGAGGCCCTCTAGTGCCCAAAAGAAACCCAATAAACCTATATCAAACTGAGAAAATCTCATTTGATTTGTATATTATACCATCTCTACTAAAGATCTATTCTGTTCTCTTCTCAACCTATCCCCAGTTAAGATTTCAGAACTCAGGATTGGACTTGTGAAATATGTGGTAGGGAAGATACTTGCATGATAGAGTGTGCTGTTTATATGTCCAGGATTTGATTAGTATTTATTTGGGTGTTCATTGTTAAGCAATTAAAACATGATAAAACAGTTTATATGCAGAACTAGACACAGTCAGGATATCTTAAAGGATGAATTCAGTATACTCACCTACTACGATGAATCTTTGTGCATACCTTGATCGTGGGGGTATATCCTTTTGTGGGACACACTAATATATCAGTAATAAAAATTACCTTAACGTATCATATGGTAATGGTACTTGAAATGTTCATGCATTTTGTTTAAGTGGACAAACATACTGGTAATCGTCTTGAACTGCTTTTCACGAAAAATTAAATAAAGAATTATATGATTGTGTGAAACAGTTTGATTGTGCTGATACGATCTTCTTACCAGTGATTCTCGCAAAAATAGAGTGTTTATTGCTTTTGTATTTACTTGCTTTCAGAAAAATATAAAAATCCAAAAATAGTGTCATTTTCTGTTTAAAATTCTTAACGTACGGAAAACTGTTATTCTTGGAGGAATTGTTACTGATAGGGGGAGACGGTGTTAGTAAGTGAGTTCAAAATTTTCAATCAGGCAGGTCCTTGTGTGTTGAACAAAAAGTTTTGCGTGTTGGTGATGAAATTGAAAAAGCTTAATCTGTGATACAGTTTAACTAATCTCCTGAAAAATAATAATTTATTTAACTGTTGTTGAAAAATTCTTATGGTTTCTCGAGATGTTTGTTTTATAGTATACAGATTGAAGCAGTTTGTTGCTGAGAAGTTGCTGTGAGGTGTGAAGATGAGAGTTTGATTGGCTGCATGGTAGAACCTCCTCTCTAAATTGCAGACAAGATTGAAGAGTTGAAGATTGCTGTGCAAATGCTAAACTGGAGTTTATTCAAGTGCTAACGTGTTTGGTGATTGGATGCATCAGCTTAGGGGGAGTCTGTTGCTGACAGAAGCTATTGAAGCTGAAGCTATCCAAAGACCAAAGACAGTGCAAGATTACTTGAAGATTGCAAGAAGACCGAAGACAAAGTTTTGACTCAAGACAAAGTTTTTATGAAGCTATTGTCAAGGGGGAGTTTGTTGGTGCATGTTTGTGACAACAGCTTAGATTTGGTCTTTGGATATCTTGTAATTAGTTAAACGATAAACAGTTAGCGGGTTTAGCTTTGTATTAGTGAGATAATAATGTTTGGGCTAAACTAAACCCATTTGGGTCAAGGGGAAACGAATTGGGCTTTGCCCATGTAGGAAACCCTAGCCCAAATAGCAAACCTTGTGTTATATAAACAAGGTTAGGCTTTAGGGTTTAGGTTAATCAGGAAATCAGTTAATCAGCCAAAACAGAGTTTGAGTGACCTTGAAATTCGTGAGAGTTAGCTTGGACGAATTTGGGGTTTATGGTTAGGGTTTGATTGATTGTAATCAGTCTTGATAGATAATCAATAAAACCCGGTTTGATTGGAATTGCTGTTTCTGTGTTCTACACGTTTTCTGCTACAATCTGATCTAGAGGATTCCGCACTCTAGGTTAGATAGACGATTCTGTGACGATCCATACACATCAAGGGGACCTACAATTTCTTCCCGTGATCTCCATAAACCGTTGCGCCCTTCGGATTACCCTAGCCATACACCAACGTGTATCGATTAATTCCATCTCTTCAGGATCAATCTGGTCATAATCTTCCTTTGTCAGATTTGTATTTCTAATTTTTCCCGCAACCATACTTTCATAAGATTCTAAGATCGAAGCAAGAAACACCATTTGTTGTTTCGCTGTCTCTTCATTGAAGTTTTGAGCATTGTTCAGGTTCACAGCGATGTTACATTGAAAATCGTTTTTGGGAACATTTTGTTGTTGATGATTTCCTGGAACAGGCGAAGAAGAACCTACATGATAACCACTGCTGGGTAGAGAACTGCTGCTTTGCTTCTCTTGAGTTACCGTGTTTGAGTTTTCAGCAGAAAATGCAGTTTTCGGTGAATTGGTTTTCGGAATCATACTACCCCTGTAGTAGAGATCGACATTCTGTTGATATGGGGTATTGTTTACTTTGTTCATTTTCCTGATTTCCAACTCACGACTCTCAAATCTTTCAATCAACCAGTCAACTGTCATTTCTGACATTGCTTTTGTGTTTTTCAGAACCAGGCCATAGTACTGCCAATCTTTCTCATATGGAAAAGATTCCAATAACTTCTCAACCATCTCTTCTTCGGTAATTGTGATCCCATGTCTAACGAGTTCTATCTTCAGATGGCAAAATCGCTCAATCATCTTTAATAGTGTTTCATTCTTCATACATGAAAATAAGTCAAACTCCTTTTTCAGCAGACGTCTCTTGTTTTTCACAATCTCTTCTCCTCCAATACACTTCTTTTCTAGCTTAAGCCACAAATCCTTTGAATTATCGTATCTAATCAAAGAAATAATATCATCTCTGACGGATTGATGTAATAGTGCTACACACTTTTGTTCACCAATAAACGTCTCTTGTTCATTTTCAGCCAAGTTTTCATAATCTTTTCTTCCAATATCATAACCGTTCTTCATACACCTCCAACTCAGGTAAGCAAAAGCTTTCAACCAACCATCAAACCTGTCTGCCCATCGGTTGTAGTCTTCAATCGCCATTAGCTTCGGCGGCTTGTTATACGTTCCATAGGCGTTGTCGACACTAAGAGAATCTGCGATCACCTTTTTCGGGTTTGGATTGGTATTGGTGGTTGTATTTGTCGATGCATCTCCGGTGTTGTATGCAAAGACATCACTGAACGGGTTCAAGAATCCATCTCCCATCTTGGAGACACCTGAAAAAATTCAAACACTTAGAAAAATTTCACAATTTTCAAAAATTCTCAAACAACTGCACTTGGGTCGAATGGTGATCCGATCGAGTGGTGATTCGATCGGATGACACAATCAAATAAAGAACCAAGTTGTCAAGTGTCGGATAGCAAGTGTCGAATGGCTATCCGATCGGATGGTCGTTCGATCGAGTGACACTTGAAGCTGTAAAAGCTCTTAAACCACAAAGCCAAACCGATCGGATGGTGATCCGATCGAACGAGCAATGACGTTAGCAAAAGATAAGAACAGAATCTAGGCCAATCTGATCGGATAGCTATCCGATCGGGTGTATGACGTCATCTTGTGCGAAGAACTCAGCATAGTTTTTGATCGATTTGATTAAGTTTTATTCCGAATTTCTCAATGAAACTTTGTAGGATTGTTCTATGTTCAATTCCAATTCGAATGATATGAAAATTAGTCAAATTCGTCTGTGAAATCTTGCTTAATTTTGAGTTTTTCTGGTTTTAAGGTGTGAAAAAGTAAAAACTGCAAGAATGAGTAGAAGAAGAATTTGTCAAAATCTCCGGTTGGATTTGACTGTAATCTGCAGAAAATGGATGAAATTCCGATGAAATGTCGTCGTAATCTCTGATTCAGCTTCCGGTAGCTCTGATACCACTTGTTAGTCCACGTGCTCGAATCTGTTCTAGCTGTAGAACGTAGCGGAATCGATCAGTAACGAGGTGCGGAATCCCTCGTCACCGTCAGAGAATCACGAACAACAGTTTCAACGCTTAACATGTCTGAATTCTATTGAATGATGGTGAAAGTACAGAAGTTCCGGTAGAAAGTCAGACAGACAGAGCTTTGCTACACTGATCAGCAAAAGGTTCTAAACAACTACCACTAGCCTACTATTTATAGGCAACCAGGGAAGGGTATAGTGTCACCCGATGATGGTCATCCGATCGGATGACATGTGTCGTCTGATGGATTTTACTTTAACAGTTCAGCACAGTTCCCTGAGTTGTCTAGATACAAACATACATACACATACATATACAAAAGTACATACACAGCACAAAAGACAAAAGACTCGATGTAGACGGAAGCTACAGACATATGTACTAACATTGACTTATAAAAGTTAATAAGTTGTTTTTTATGTGTTTGAGTTAGCTTATTTTGAAGAGTTTTGTATGTTGAGAAGTTATTTTTGAGAAGACAGAATTTCTAACTTCTCAATTATGATTTATATAAATTAATAAGTCACTTCACCAACACCTCATCTCCCCAAAAAAACACCTAACATTAATCGATTTCGTACACTTCACCAACACCTCAATAATCCTCACCGAACCCCTCCCCCAACCTGCACATCCCCATCACCCCCAAAAACCGGCCGCATCCTCCACATCCGCATCCTGCACATCCTCATCGTCCACATCTGATGACCGGCAAACAATAGCATAGGTGGTAATTCGACTTTCTAGGTTTGCATTAAAAGCTTTTGCACAAGCTTTCTGGATTTGGGGGTTTCTAAAGTGAAGGTGCTGGTTGTAGGTGGCGAATGGTGGTGTTAGGGTTTAGGGTGGAGATGAAGATGGTGTTCGTGGGTGTCTAGCGAATATCACGCTATTGGAGCCATCGAAGTTGTCTGGTGCTTTAGAATAACAAGATGTGCAGGTAGCAAATTAATGTTCTAGATTATTAAAGTGTTATTCATTCTCTTTTATATATCCTTCACACACAAGTATTCTTAATTTGTTAGGTTTTGATGTATAAACATCTGAGACTAAAGAATATTTAGGTATACTGTTGGGATTGAACCCTATCTGAGGAACAGATAATTAATGCCAAAACTGGATCAGAGCAGTGGATCCTGGATAAGCAGATGTTGATATACAAATCTCTCCCCTTGAAAGTGATTACAACTACTGATGACCTCCTATCTGCTGATCTTGCTAAACTGCTGACCCATAACTGTTGCTCAACTAAAGATCTGATAGAAGACTAAAGTCCTGCTGATTCAATCTACTGCCTTGAGTCAAGCACTGCTGATCCGGACAAGTGCTGCTGGGTTCACAGCAGTAGAAGGTTGCAGCAGCTGTTCTAAAGTCTGTTTTTTAATAGAATGTATTAGCAGTAGTTAACACAAGCAGTGTCTGTATAGATCAGAGGTTAGAGTTTGTTAGGAGGTTAGATGTCACTTTCATGGTGACGTCAGCAAAGATGCTCAGTAGTTTGCAAGTGCCTATAAATAGTTCAGTACTTGGTACTGTTCTATTAGCTCTTTGCATCATTCGTCTTCTTTGCACGAACAAACTACTGAGCTCTGGCTGAGGGGGAGTTTGCATTCTTACATCAATCATTGTAATCGTAGTTGAAATAAATTCAATCTTTCGGTTCTTTGTGTAAAGATGTTTGATGAAAGTATTACTCTCGTTTGATTGTATGCAAAGTTTGTTTTCATTATAATTTCCGCTGCACACTCATCCATCTTCATCTTATTTTCAAACATAAAATACAATCAAAAACAAACTCAGATCCAACGATTGGTATCAGAGCTTGGACAGTCAAAATTGATTTAACAATCATTTTGACGTAAATAGTTCAGCTCAAAACAGTTGATACTGATCGTTTGTTCGTCGTTGAAAAACAGAGTAAGGATTAATCACCATTAAAGTTGATTTCTCAGTACCTGTAAAACAACAAGAATGACGTCACAATCTCAGGACGATAAAAACAACATTGGTTCTCTCTTTAAACCACCTATGCTAAAAAGAAATGAGTACAACATCTGGCAGAGGAGGATGGGTCACATCCTCGCTCAACAAAGCACAGGTTGTTGGAAGTCTGTCATCTTTGGTCCTCATGTTCCTACAGTGCCAAGCGCTGAAGATGCTAAAAAACAAGTTCCAAAACCTGTTGAAAATTATACTGAAACGGATTATCAAAAATTTGAACTAGATGCTAAAGCGTTTAGTATCATAGCATCAGCGCTGCCCAACGAAATATATGCTGGATTGTTACATTGTGACAATGCCAAAGAGTTGTGGGACGCGCTTAAGGAACAGTTTGGAGGTACCGAAGAAGTCATAGAAAACAATAGGGAAATCCTAAACCAACAGTATGAAACATTTTGTCATGTTAAAGGTGAATCACTGACGCAACAATTTGAGCATTTCAGTTGTCTCATCAGTGAACTGAGGCTTGTTAAAACCACTTTTACAAACTCAACTCAAAACAGCAGGTTCCTTAGGTCACTTCCAGAAAAATGGGACACAATAGCTTTTGTCACCCGAAATTCACCTGAGTTCAAGGATCTGACCTTGACCCAACTCCATGGTCGACTCCTGACCTACGAAAGAGAGTTGAACCAGAAAAGGAAGTTACAAGAGTCAGGGAAAACCGTTGATGATTATTCATTCGGTAACACTGCTCTTCTGGGTCAAGAAGAATCTGGTGGTAGTAGTAAGGATCAGGGTTATGATCACTTCATTGACATAACTGCTGGTGCAAATTTTAACAACCTTGATCCTCACTCTACAGGTTATGCATTCACTGCAAATGAAAACCAGATGTCAGACAATTTAAGCTTTGAACTCAATGATCTACAGCATTTCGACCCCACTGATCTAGAGGAAATGGACATCCTGCACCAACTGGCCTTGCTAAGTGTTAGAACTAGAAAGTTTTATAAAAGAACAGGGCGAAAATTCCCAGGGTTGCGTGGGAATCTAAGGGTTGGGTTGGATAAATCGAAAATCAAGTGTTATAAGTGTAACAGGTTAGGACATTTTGCTAGAGAGTGTAGGAGTCAAACAACTGGTCCCATAATCACTCACCCTAGTTCAACTCCTAGACCTCAAAATCAAAACACTGTGCACTATGCCCAATATGCCCCGGCAGCACATGTGAACACTGCTCACTATGCTGTTGCTCCTGTGCTAGTGCGTTATGTCCAAACAGCTGCTCCACAGATCCAATATGTTCAAACCCCTGCTCCCCAGGCACAAGTGCAACCTGCACCACAAACAACTGCTCCAGTAGCAAAACAACCAGATCAACAAAGTTTCTTTACTCAAGAATTTGTTGACTAGAGCAGTATGCCTGAAGACCTCAGTGATGAAAATTTTGCACTCTATGCTTCTAATGTTTCTTCTCATGATGAATTTTGTTTGATGGCATTAGAGTCAATATAGGTGGGGGTTGAATCTGAAGAGGAACAGCTGGCCTCTGAAACAGTGGATGAGGTGATTGAAGAAGTGGTCACTGCTGTGGCAAATGAAGTACTGTTGGAAGAAAGTTCAGGCACTCTGATTGAACCACTGACAGATCCATGGTCCGAAGAAGAAAAGACAGGTGAGGTAGAAGAGAGAGCTGAAGATGAGGAAAATCCTAAATGTGATTGTGCAATGATGGCTGCTGCAAAGGTATCACCTCAAGTTCTTGAAAAACTGTGTTCTGACAATTGCATTATTGCTTTTGCTAACATTAAAGAGGTGAATGAAAACCTTCGTGATAAAATCTTATCTGATGAAGTCATATATGAAAGGTCTCTAAAAGAACTTAAAAACAAATTGGCTGAAAAAGAGAAAGAAATTTGCAGCATGAAAGAAGAGCAAAGCATAACCAAAACCCAACTTCAAACCTTGATAGAAAAATACCAAGGTTGCAAAAAGGAGTTAGAGTCCACCCAAATCACATGTGAGAGATGGGTGGAATCATGCAAAGGGTATGAGGTTATGCTTGAGAAACAGATAAAAAGCAATGTGAAATTTGGGGTTGGTTATAGAAAACATGATGATGAAAACACTGCTTTTGAAAAATCTGTTTCAACCACTGATGTAACTACTGAGTTCATCCCCACAAACAAGAATGGCCAAGAAGTGAAAATCACTGACAAACTTGGTAACAAAATCACACTTAACAGACCAATGGGTCCCTCTGCTTTTGAGGAGATTGAAAATCATCAATTTAAACCAAAATGGTCTGATGAGTGTGATATTCTTGAAAATTTCAAGCCAATGGACTTTACATCAACTGATGGTGTTAAAGCTCCAAAAGCTAAAGTCATTCCTCTTAAGGACATCCCAGCAGTGGTTAAAACCTCTGCTGCAAAGGAGTCTGAAAAGAGGAAGAAGAAAGAAAAAATTGATAACTTGTTTTGTGAATTCTGTGAGAAAAGGAACCATCTAACAAAAGATTGTTTCCACTTAAAAGCTTATGATATAAACAAAACAAGTGTCATAGTTTCAGCTGAAAGCTGCATTGTTTGTGGTAAAACAAACCACAAAACTCAAGCATGTGTGTATCTCAAAAACTTTGATATCAAAAAGAATGAGTACCTTGCTAAAACATCCTTGAGTCCATCAGCATCACCATCGATCAAATTCACAAAGAAACAACTACTGTTTGTGCCAGTTCAAACAGCTGTCACAAAACAGCTGAACCAAACATCTGTCAAAAGAGATGTTCAGGTTACTGATGCACCTCCTGCCAATCAGTTCAGAAAAGGCAAGGAAAAACAGTCTTACCAAAGGATCCCACACGTTTATGAGGTCTACAAAAAGCCCTCTAAACCCAGAGTGAATAGGCATCCTTTTGGGTATCAGCAGGTGATTGGGCAAGACCCTCAACAGTGGTTAGCAAGAAACAGTACTAAAACTGTCCAAACCCCTGACTTAACCACTGCTCATCACACTGCATCCATGCCAGACATTGCTGAATCCCCATCCAAAGCCCTGTTGGCTTTGGAGTCCTTAATGAACTAATCCTTTTACTTCATATGCAGGGAGCTTCTGCATGCTTTGATAGTCTGTGGTATGTAGATAGTGGAGGCTCCAGGCACATGACAGGATGTAAAGCCCTCCTCAAAGACTTTAAAATCCATGGAGGGGGTGATATATCCTTTGGAAATAATAGTAAAGGGAAAGTTCTGGGGTCTGGGACAGTGCAATCTGGTAATGTAAAATTTGAAAATGTCAATCTAATAGACAATCTGAAATTCAACCTTCTGAGTGTATCTCAAATGAGTGACAAAGGGTTTGGGCCATTCTTCACAAAAGACTGCTGTAGGATTGTTGGACCAGAAATGGTCAAAAAGATTGAAGCAATAATAAAAAATGGTCAAACTAAACTTGTTGCTCAAAGAAGTGGCAATGTTTATGGTGTTGACATGTCTAAAGAGTGTCCCAGAGCTGATGCCTGTCTGTTCTCAGCTGCCTCTAACAAAGAGACAGAACTTTGGCACAGAAGACTGGGGCACACAAATCTTAAGACAATAACAGAAATTTCAAAAAATGGGTTGGTGAGAGGCCTACCACAAAAATTGTTTTCATGTTCTGAACATTGCATTTCCTGTTTAAAAGGAAAACAGCACAAAAGTTCTTACAAGTCCATTGAAGAGTCCAAAACAACCCAGTGTTTGCAAATGCTACACATGGATTTGTTTTGCCCAGTTCAAGTCATGAGCCTCAAAAAGAAAAGATATTGTTTGGTTATAGTTGATGACTTTTCTAGGTTTACATGGACTTTCTTTTTGCACTCTAAAGATGAAACTGCAGGCATTTTGCAAGACTTTGTGACACAGGTTGAAAAGCAATTTGACCTTCCAGTGAAAAGCTTTAGGAGTGACAATGGCACAGAATTTAAAAATAAGGAGTTAGATGCCTTTTGTGTGAAGAAAGGGATTGTAAGGCAGTACAGCATCCCTAGAACACCAGAGCAAAATGGGGTGGTTGAAAGAAAGAACAGAACCTTGATTGAGGCTGCCAGAACTATGCTTGCAGATTCAGGTTTGCCATTAACTTTCTGGGCGAGGAAGTAAACACTGTTTGCTATGTCCAGAACAGAGTTTTAATAAACCCCAGGCACAAAAAGACTGTCTATGAAATTCTGTATAAAATCAAACCACTGATCTCATACTTCAAAGTGTTTGGCTGCCCATGCTTTATTTTGAACTTAAAAGATTCCATTTCAAAATTTGCAGCCAAAATTGATTGTGGTTATTCTCTGGGATACTCAACCACTGCCAAGGCCTACAAAGTGTTCAATGCACGGACCAAGGTAGTGGAGGAGACTTTGGATGTAAAGTTCAATGAACTTTCATCAATGAAAATCCCAGCAAATCCTGCTGATCTGTTTGATCTTGAAAAATTCACTTTTGAAAATACTGCTATCAAGACTAACAGTGCAGGTCCATCAGAGGATACAACACCAGACTATGGGTATGAAATTATCATCCCTCAAAAGTCTGCCACAAAGGGAAAAGCACCAGTTGTTCAAAACAGCTGCTAAAGCTCAACCACTGCTACCTCAACAGTTGTTGACCAAAGTAGCCCATCTACCACTGCTTCCACATCCTCAAACACTGCTGACAAAAGTCCTCAAATAGTGGATAAAAGTCAGCAGTGGTCCACTCCATTACCACCCATTCCACCACCTTTTGAAGCCACTGCTGGGTCATCAAAGTCACCAGCAGTGGTTAGCTCAGATGATACACATTTGCAGCCTTCACCAACAAATGCCATCATACCATACCAAGGAGATTTAATCTTCTTGAGATCTCATCCATCTGATCAAATCATTGGCAACATCAATGAAGGGGTGCTCACAAGAAGCCAAACCCAAAACATTTGTCTTTTTGCTGGCTTTCTATCACTCCATCAGCCAGTCAAGTACCAAGAGGCACTAAAAGACAACAGCTGGGTAGAAGCCATGCAAGAGGAGCTCCAACAGTTTAAAAGACAACAAGTATGGGAGCTTGTACCACTGCTAAAAGAGGTTAGTCCCATTGGCACAAAGTGGGTCTTCAAGAAAAAAAACAGATGAAAGGGGCATTGTTGTCAAGAACAAAGCCAGGCTTGTGGTTCAAGGTTACAGACAGGAAGAGGGGATTGATTATGATGAAACATTCGCCCTTGTTGCAAGATTGGAAGCTATCAGACTGTTCCTGGCCTTTGCTGTCAACCACAACATGAAGGTGTTTCAGATGGATATCAAAAGTGCTTTCCTCTATGGTACATTGCAAGAAGAGGTGTATGTATGTCAACCTCCAGGCTTTGAGGATCCATTTTATCCTGATCATGTCTACAGGCTAAACAAAGCCTTGTATGGCCTGAAACAAGCACCAAGGGCCTGGTATGAAACTCTTTCCAACTTTCTACTCTCAAATGGTTTCAAAAGAGGTACCATTGATAAAACACTGTTTCTTAAATGGAGAGGGAAAGATTTAATGATTGTCCAAATTTATGTGGATGACATTATTTTTGGAAGCACATGTACCAAAATGTGTGAAGAGTTTAGGGAACTCATGACAGCTGAGTTTGAAATGAGTGCAATGGTGAGCTGCAATGCTTTCTTGGTCTCTAAGTACAGCAATTGCAAAATGGAACCTTCATTCATCAAAGCAAATATGCTAAAGAACTTTTAACCAAATTTGATATGAATGATTGTAAACCATGCAGCACACCCATGGCCACAAATAAGCTGGTCATGTCTGATGAAAAGGATGAGCTGATTGACCAAACACTTTATAGAAGCATGATTGGGTCCTTATTGTACCTAACTGCATCTAGACCAGACATCATGTTTGCAACATGTGTCTGTGCAAGAAGTCAATCAGCTCCCAGAAAATCAAATCTCATTGCTGTAAAAAGGATTCTCAAATACATAAAAGGTGCTCCCACACTTGGTATCTGGTATCCAGCTAATGGGAATATCAAGCTTTCAGGTTTTTCAGACAGTGACTTTGTTGGATGTCACACCACAAGGAAGTACACTTCAGGAGGGTGCCAGTTTCTAGGTGATTGCTTAGTTTCTTGGCAAAGCAAAAAGCAAGCAGCAGTTTCAACATCCACTGCTGAGGCTGAATACATTGCTGCTGCAAGCTGTACAGCCCAACTCCTGTGGCTTCAAAATCAGTTGCTGGATTTTGGTATCACTGCCTTAAAGACACCACTCATGTAGGCAGCAGAAAATATCATAAAAAATCCAGTTTCCCACTCTACCACAAAGCACATCGACATCAGACATCACTTTGTGAGGGGTTGCTATTAAAGAGGTTTGATTTCTCTGCATCATGTCCCAACTAAAGACCAGCTGGCAGATGTGCTCACAAAAGCACTTGATACAGCCACTTTTGAAAGTTTGGTCTCTAGGATTGGGATGCTAAACATGGAATAACAAGCAACATCTTGTTTTTCTATGAATAAAAGCAACAAAATGTTTTCAGAAAATCAAAAATCCATCCTTAAAAATAGCTAAAAATGAAAATTTCATTAAAATCCTTAAAAGTCTGCCATAACCACTGATTGTTCAAAAGTCTGCTCTACTTCAAAAAGCCTGCCCACTGCTGAAAGGCAACCTCTGTTCTCTCATTTTTTGATAACCTCTGTTGTTCAAAAGCAGTGCCTTATCCACTGATATGCTATCCACTGATAGTGAAAATCATCCACTGCCCCCTTTCCACTGCTTTCATCAGTTGCTTTCACCAAAAGTATTGTCCTTCATTTTCACCAGTGGTTGTCACGTGGGCAGTACATAGCAGTCAGACCTTTTGTAACGGCTGCAACGTCAGCATTCATTCTCTTTCCTATAAAAATTCCCCACTCACCACCAACACAGGGTTTTACTGTCGAATTGAATTCTTAAAAATTCTCTTCTCAAAGCAGTTTTTCTTCTCATCTCTCACAAAATTCCTTCGATCGTTCATTTCAAAAATGACAAAATCGAAGTCATCTGCAAAACCCACATCAAAATCATCGAAAACAGCCTCTCAAAAGGCAACCTCCACTGAAATCCCATTCAAAAAATATCACAATCTCCTGGGTCTTCTCACAAAACCAGGAACCACAGATATTTTCGATTCCATTATTACTATCATGGCAAAGTCAAAGTACAAAACTTTGCTCACCGCCGATGCACCAATCTATTTGGCGACCCAAAGGGAGTTTTGGAAAAATGCAACCCTTGAAAAACAAGGAGACATTGCAACCACCATTCACTCTTTTATAAAGAGTAAAACTGTCCAAATCTCGCCACAATCCATCTCCGAAGTATTTCAACTCGATGATCAGGCAGGTAAAACTTCCTTCACTAAAAACGAGTTGCACATTGACTTCATTGAAAGAGGGTATGAAGCCACCATGATGAAGAAACTGACCTTAGAAAAAGGTTATTTTCCTCCTGCACCCAGATTCCTATTTCATACCCTCCTACTGTGTGTTTCAAACAAAACCACTTCTTTTAATGAGATCCCTATAAAGATTCAAAATCTAGGATATGCAATTCTTCAAGAAGAAAATTATAACTATTCTCGGGAAATCTTTAAAGATTTGGTTAATAATGTTGAAACCAAATCATTCTTACTGTTTCCAAGGTTTTTAAGTTACTATTTTGAAAAGAAATTCAGTAAGGATGATTTAGCTTTAATAAACCAAGGTGAAATAACTGTAATAAATTGCCTAACATCTGAAACTTTTTCACGGATGTTAGCACCTTGCAAAACACAAGCAGGGGTACCTGAGCAGAATTTAGCAGCTACCACTGCTCCTCAGGTATCTGCTGCTGAGCCTACTGCTCTAGGTGATCAAAGCAGCAGACCAACTGTTTTGAAACCCACACCTACAAAACCCAAAAAGCTTTACAGAAAGAAAAATCAAAAACCCCCCAAACCAATCAAAACAGCAACTCTGGAGGATGAGATACCAGAGTTAATGCCTGTGACAACACAAATGTCACAAGAAACCACTGCTGCTTCTTCCTCACAGCAGTTGGTACAAATATCTCAACCCATAACCATAACTCCTCCTGCTTCTTCACAAAAAGAACAGGTTGTACACAAAGGGCCACCACATTATGATGCTCTGGATACACTCGTTTCCATCATCCAAAGCTCAATGCCCGGAGCAATTTCACTTTCTACACCCACCATCACATCCTCAATTCCACCAAAAACACAACTGCTGTTGGATGCAATTGATTTGAACCAGGCATTACTCAGTCCTTCTCAATCACCTGTCAATGAGAATATACCTCAACAAATGACTGAGCCTGCTGTATCATTCTTTGCTAACCCACCAACACAACCTGAGGAGGTTACACCCATTGAGTTACAAGTAACTCTTTGTGGTAATCCAAGTGAAGCAGCCACTACAACTGTTGAACCCACTGGTTTACAGTTGGACAGTGGTTACATCAATAAGACTTCCTTGGAGGCAATTCCTTTTATAGCACCTCTGCCAACCACCAGTGGATTTATTTATCCTACTGGCAACATCAAAAGGTTGTCAAGTGTTGAAGGAAGAAGACCCCAGTACCAAGAAAAAGGGGCATCAGTGGTTAATGTTTGGAGTAAACTCCCTACTTCAACCACTAATAAAACCACTGTTAGTGGGAAATCAGATGATCCCATTAAATTGGGTGATGATTTAAAGTACCAGAAATTGACGGCTCGTGTTGAAAAACTTGATAATTCTGTTGCTGAGCTCAAAGACATGCTCCAACAGTTGTTACAGCTACAAAAGGTACAATCCACTGCTGTTCCACCTCAAGCACATGCTCTCCAACAGGCACCTGCTACAAATGAGCTCTGGAATCTTTTTCAACCTTTTCTCCATCATCAAGCACAAGCAGCAGATCAGCAACATGAAAAACATGTTCAAGAGCTGAGAAATGCTATGGAGTCTAGGTTCAAAGACACTCAGGCTGATCTAAAGGCTCTCAAAACTCAGATCCTGCACAACTCTGGCACTGCTCCTCCACCAGTATTCTTCATTGATCAACTCCCCGAAGATGATGCCAAAAAGGGGGAGAAAATTCAGGAGTGGAGAAGGAAAGGAATAACAGATGGTCTCTACCTTGCACCAGAAAATTCAAATATGACCAAAAAGATTCCTTTGCCAGATGGGAGTAAGAAAATTGATGTGACCACAAATGCACTTGCAGAAGCACTTGCATGTGTGAAAAGGGATAGAGAGGCCAAAAAGAAAGCCAGGGTGGATTATCCGGATCAGGGTACTTCAGGGTCAAGAGATGATGAAAATCTTATTGATGAAAAGAAGAAGCCTACTAGAAAAGTAAGGCTACCCAAATCCATTCCGGTCAGACGTTCAAAGTCTGCTCAAAAACCATCACCTAAAACAGCTGTTGTATCAGCAGCTGCTGGTACTTCAGTAGTTTCAACATCTGCTCCCACTTCAACACACACCATCTCACCACACACCACATCCACTGCTTTACCACCATCACCACCAAAATCAAAATCACCTCCTGTCAAAAGGCAGAAGATAGCAGTTGTTATAACTTCTGCTGTAAAGACAACAGTGGTTGGAACACCAGTTGTTTCAACAGCTGTTAGTCTATCACAAACCACTGCCACTACAACCACCTTTCCATCCAAAACATCATCAGTCCCTCCTCAAATAAAGAGGAGAAGGCTAATTCCTAAAGATGATGTCACTACACCATCCCAAACATCTTCAAAACCTTTAGCTCTTGTCAATATACCAAAACCAGTCCCACTCTCTTCTGTTCCAATGCACAAGCCCTTACCTCCTGCAGGTGTTCAATTTCCTCTTGAACTAGAAGCTGTTAGAGAAGAAATAAAATCTTTCTATACTGAGGATGACCCTGCCAAAAGGAGTTTGCCTTCAATCAAAGGATATCCCTGGCCCAAAAATATTGAAGAATATTTGAAGATAAAGGCCAAGCAAGCAGAGGATATCTCGAAAAGAAACACACAAGGGAAATCTGACAAAGAAGTATCAAGATACTACCAATATCTGCTCACACAAGTTAGTTCCCTAGAACGTTTTGCAAAGAATGTCAGTCAACAAATTTTAGAAAGAGCAGCTGAAACCTTGAAGAAAGACTACATTGAAAGCATTATGTTTTACAAAAGATACAAAGGAGAGAGACACATGTACAAAGAGTGGACTGTTCCTGAACTTGAAGTTGAAGCTGCAAGAATTCAAGACATGATAAAAAGGAAAGTCACTCACACTCCTCCTGATTGGGCAAAGTTCAGAAAGAATGTACCTGATAAGCAAATGGAACTGAAGAGAATTAAAGAAGAACTGGTTGTTGCTGATTTTGGTACAAAAAGACAAATTGCTAGATGGAAAGAAGATGTGGTCAGGTCAACCTACAAAAGGTTGGAGGAATTAAGAAAGAAAGATCCAAAAATTCCTCAAAAACCTGACTATCCTGAAGCAGCGGTTTCAAAAAGACCAACAAAGCTGCACATCAGGAGAGCCACTGCTCCAGCTGGTAATGCCATCTACAAAAGAAGGAAACAAAGCCAGTTAGGAGCTGAAATTGTTCAAGAAATTCTTACTGGAAATGCTGTTGTAAAAGAAGGCTTGTTAAGAACGTTAAAAGAAGAACTTGAACAGGAAAACTCTGCTACCACTGCTCAGCCAGTGATGAACAGGCCAGCCTCACCAAATACTTCTGCTAATAAACATCTCCCAAGAAACCCACCAGGCTCAAAAATACAAAAGTGGGAAACTGACAAACAGACCTGCGTATTGACTTTGCTCAGGTCTGGTGGAGAAGTGGAGAAAATATCAAGGGAACAAGCTCTTGGCCTAAGTCTTGAAGATTTGCAGGATCTCCTTGATCTTCCACTTAGCAGGGATGATGAAGATACAGATGCCCTTGACTTTGAGTTACAATTTAAAGGTCAGATAAGGGAGCTGTTAATGAGGCAATAAAATATCCACAAATAATGAAGGGTTTTGGCATTATCTGTTCCACGGGGAGATTGTTGGGATTGAACCCTATCAGAGGAACAGATAATTAAAGCCAAAACTGGATCAGAGCAGTGGATCCTGAATAAGCAGATGTTGATATACAAATCTCTCCCCTTGAAAGTGATTACAACTACTGATGACCTCCTATCTGCTGATCTTGCTAAACTGCTGACCCATAATTGCTGTTCAACTAAAGATCTGATAGAAGACTAAAGTCCTGTTGATTCAATCTACTGCCTTGAGTCAAGCACTGCTGATCCGGATAAGTGCTGCTGGGTTCACAGCAGTAGAAGGTTGCAGCAGCTGTTCTAAAGTCTGTTTTGTAATAGAATGTATTAGCAGTAGTTAACACAAGCAGTGTCTGTATAGATCAGAGGTTAGAGTTTGTTAGGAGGTTAGATGTCACTTTCATGGTGACGTCAGCAAAGATGCTCAGTAGTTTGCAAGTGCCTATAAATAGTTCAGTACTTGGTACTGTTCTATTAGCTCTTTGCATCATTCGTCTTCTTTGCACGAACAAACTACTGAGCTCTGGCTGAGGGGGAGTTTGCATTCTTACATCAATCATTGTAATCGTAGTTGAAATAAATTCAATCTTTCGGTTCTTTGTGTAAAGATGTTTGATGAAAGTATTACTCTCGTTTGATTGTATGCAAAGTTTGTTTTCATTATAATTTTCGCTGCACACTCATCCATCTTCATCTTATTTTCAAACATAAAATACAATCAAAAACAAACTCAGATCCAACATATACCTTCCATTTTCAATGTGTAATTGTACATGCATGAGATGATTACAAGATCAAAGTGTTATTCATTCTCTTTTATATATCCTTCGCACATAAGTATTCTTAATTTGTTTACGCTGCTTGGCCACCTTGATTATATTCGGACGGTTCAGTTTCAACCCTGGATTGTTAGTGCTAGTGATGATCAAACTATCCGGATATGGAATTGGCAATCTCGTACTTGTATATCTGTTTTGACTGGACACAACCATTATGTGATGTGTGCTTTGTTCCATCCAAAGGAGGACCTTGTGGTATCAGCACCTTTAGATCAGACTGTTCGAGTTTGGGATATTGGTGCCCTAAAGAAGAAAACAGCTTCCCCTGCTGATGATATCCTTCAGCTGAGTCAGATGAATACAGATTTCTTTGGAGGGGTTAATGCTATTGTGAAGTATGTATTAGAGGGCCATGATCGAGGAGTCAACTGGGCATCGTTTCATCCCACTATTCCTCTTATTGTTTCAGGAGCTGACAATCGCCAAGTGAAGATCTGGCGAATGAATGGTATGTGTTTCATTATCTAATCTTTTGTTGGTCATTTAATATGTCCCTTATGATAAACCTTGCTATGTTGGCTATTAAAAAGAAGGCTAAGGTAATTGCAGTGTGTTCAGTCAGTCAGTAAATGTATCTTATTAGTGTAGTGACTAGTAGCGAGGCTATGCTTTTTTCACTTACCTATTACTGGATTTAACTAAATACTAACACACTTACGCATGTCCATATTTGCATGTAGTACTATAGTAGTGTAAACATGGCTGTTTTGCAAACTATTGTAAATTAGAGGGGCTTGTATCGCAATTCACAAATCACCAATAGTAAGGGTGTTATAGTCGAAACTATGGGTACAACGTTTTAGACTAACTTGAATGGCCAACACTTGTTAAACCCACTAGCAAGTAGCAAATTTGTTTCTCACAAATGTTTATATGTATAGTTTCTAAGTAAAAACTGGCAAGCCTCTTGTTTGAGCTGCGGTGCACCCTTCGCACGTAAGTCAAATGTTTCAGTGTGGTGTTGTAGGCCGGAGAGAGATGTTGAAAAAATAAAAAAGAATGTTTTTTTAAACTTAAGAACTTTCACATTCTCATATGACATTCATAATTCTCACAAGACTGAACTTGATTGGATGTTGTGAGTGATGGAATTCCATCACTAGTGGAGCACCCCTACCCTTAACATGTCAAGTTAGCGTTGTCTGTGACCTCCGTCTGCTTCCATATATATATATATATATATATATATATATATATAGGGGAGGGTTATCTTGAGAACGCTAAATATTGCGAGAACCGTGAGAACGAATGAAAAAACCAATCAAAACCAATTTTTTTAATACAAACCTCATTGTAATTTAGATACAACAACAAAAAAAGAATTTACAACATCAAATAATTCATTTCTCCTTTCAAAATCACTCTTTTTAGATTTTGTACACATGTGTAAATATAACAGATTTACACATGTGTAAACGACAATCTTACACATGTGTAAATTTTCTTTATTTACGAATTCACGTAAATTTAAACGTGTAAATTAAATTTCTAACATTGTATTCGAACAATAATGATAAGTGTAAAAAGAAATTTTGAATTTGAATTGTTTTTGACCAAGTTCTCGTGGTTTTTTCATTCGTTCTCACGGTTCTCGCGATATTTAGCGTTCTCATTGAAACCCTCCCCTAGATATATATATATATATATATATATATATATATATATATATATATATATATATATATATATATATATATATATATATATATATATGAGGATCCGTTAGGAACCATCCTTTATTGTGAGAACCGCGAGAACCAATGTGAACACAACCAAAAATACCTAAAAATAGCTAAAAAACACCCAAAAAAATTAACATTTTTTATAAAAAAATCGCTACTTTTAGTAGCAAAAAAAATTATTTTTTTAAAAAGTTTTTTTATTTTTTTTAATTTTTAATTTTTTATTTTTGCTACTAAAAGTAGCGATTTTAATGTAAAAAATAGTAAAAAAAAATTGTGTGTTTTTTTGATTTTTTTAGGTTTTTTGGGGGGTTTAGTTTTTAGCATTTTAGCTTGGGGGGAGGGGGGGTAGGTTTTTTTTAGCTATTTTAGGTTGTGTTCACATTGGTTCTCGCGGTTCTCGCAATAAAGGTGGTTCTCGCATGAACCTTATCCTACATATAGGGGAAGGTTCATTGGGGAACACTAAAAAAGTGGGGAACAGCGGGGAACCGAGTCAAACGAACTCCGATTGGACTCATTCCAGCGGCGTTGGAACCGGCTCGTCGAACCCTAACTAGAATCTCTTAACCCTAAACCCTAATTCCTAACTCCGAAACTCTAAACCTTAAAGCTAAAAAACAAGGCTAAAACCTAAGCTAAACCGTAAAATCTAAACTATAAACCCTAAAAGCTAAATCCTAAAGGCTAAACCTAAAGCTAAACCCTAAAAGCCAAACCCTAATATATTTAGGGTTTAGGGGTTATGATTTAGGGTTTAGGGTTAAAAGATCATAGTTAGGGTTGACGAGCCGGTTCCAACGCCGCTGGAATGAGTCCAATCGGAATTCGTTTGAGTCGGTTCTCCACTGTTCCCCACTTTTTTAATGTTCACCAGTGAACCTCACACTATATATATATATATATATATATATATATATATATATATATATATATATATATATATATATATAGGGAGCCGCTAGAATGAGAACCACCCCGAGTTGTAAGAACCGCGAGAACTACACCCCACGGAGCGCCGTTCGCCATGATTTTTTTTTACAAGTAGATGTGTATATTATAAACACAGCCGTAAAAAATCATGGCGAACGGCGCTCCGGGGGGTGTAGTTTTTTACACCACAAGTTTGGTGAAAAAAAAAGAAAAAAGAAAAAAAATTAAAAAACACCAAACTTGTGGTGTAAAAAACTACACCCCGCGGAGCGCCGTTCTCCATGATTTTTTACGGCTGTGTTTATAATACACACATCTACTTGTAAAAAAAAATCATGGCGAACGGCACTCCGTGGGGTGTAGTTCTCGCGGTTCTTACAACTCGGGGTGGTTTTCATTCTAGCAGCCCCCTATATATATATATATATATATATATCTGCCAATTCTTTTGCAAACATATAGACATAAATGATGCACAAAGCACAGTTAGCGGATAACTCAGAAAAATGCTGAAGAACTCAACACATGGACAGACAGTGTTTTGAGACCCAGTATGGGCCAGAGACAAGGTACTACACTAGTATAGTGTGTAGGAAAGCGAGGATCACAAAACTGCTTCACTAAGTGATAGTTTAAGTGCCGGAAAGTGTCTAAAACCCACTTAAAGTGCTGAATTCAGCATTTTTCAGCAAAAATCAGCATTTTAACAAGTTTGTACCATGCAAAAATATGACTAAATGGTCCTGAATGCTTTCCTAAGTGTCGGGAATTAAAAGTGTCACAAAAGGGTACATAAAGAACACTAATCGGAATAGTTTGACACTTTAACGAACCGGTATCTAACCAAACAACCGGACACTACCCGAAATACTAAAATCATACTAGAAGCATTGTTTTAATGTTTCTGAGCTAGTTATGATCCCCGAACACCCTAACACGCTATATAACACATCATATGCATAAACACTAATCACTACACTTAAATTCTAACTAATTAACTTAACTATCCATTCAACACCAACTAGAACCCCCCCCCCCCCCCCGTATATTTACGGTCACCATATGGCCCCCACCACCTTGATCTTCTCAAATCTTACTAGATATTATATGATCTCATTTGATTTAGTAGAAGATTATGTTATGTACTTGAGAAACATAATCCACAATGGATAAAAAGATTAAATAGTTATAAGATGATCAAGACCCTCACTATCTCTTACACACACTTCACACCATCTTCCTCCTCTCCCTCCCTTGGTTCTCGGCCGAACATAGCCCACCAAACCACCACCACTTTCATCCATTGATCATCCATTCCATATACTCACAAAGGTTCAAGAAGGTGTTTAAGGAAGTGTGGAGCTTGTGGATCTTGAAGGACCTCTTCCAATTGCTTTTATCCAACACATTTGTCATCTTCAACCTCTTGTGTTCATCCCTAGCCATAGAGCTAGTAGTAAGGCCCTTATGATCTCTTGTTACTTCATATTTTGATGATTAAAAGATGATGAACATTGTTAATCTTGATGAACACTAAAGAACATAATCATGAATCATTAACATAAGCTTATTAACATATGAATAAATGTTGATTTGTGTTGATTTGCTTCTTGATGATTGATTATTTGTGTTAGTGATGTTAGACATCATATGAAACCTACTAGATTGTGATTAAACACATGATCTAGTAAGTTAGGGTGGTGATCTTGTGAAAGACCAAGATCATCATGCTTTATGTTTTCATGAACTTGAAAATGAAAATGATTTTGTAAATGATGAAGTATGTAATATGTTACTAGACATAAACTTGAATGATTTCAAAAATAGTTTTCCCAAAGAAACCAAGTTAAATCAAAAAGATTTACGTGAACATTGTTTTAAAAGAAACTAATCATGTTTCTAGTGGTGAAACAAGTATAAGAATGCATTGTTTACAAGAAAAATTCAAGAGAATGATTTTTGGAAAAATCATCTAGTAAGTTGTAAACACTCAAATCTTTCAAGAGTGAAGTTTATAAAGAAGTGAACACATTTTAAAGGTTAACTAAAACTACTAAACACACTACCAAGTTACTACAAGTTTTTATGAAAAGTTCAAGTTCATGACTATTATGTAGATACCATTGTTTTGGCACTCGGTAAGTATAGATTGATTGTTGAGTGTTTGTGATGATTTTGAAAAGAAAATGATATGCTTTGATAGCATGGACACCTCCATTTTTAGGGGAAACTATGGCAAAATTTTCTAAAAATATAAACACTTAAAAAAATATTTTCTAAACAAATATTTACAAGTGTGTTTTAACTATGGTTTTCAATATAAACTTTGCCATAGATTTTGTTACAAAGATACAAGTATTGGAGGTTGGTTTTATAAATAAAAATGGATAAATATGTATTTAGAATATATATATTTTCATTAAAGACACATTGTGTGTGATTATTTGTATACTTTGTGTATTAGTTATATTATTTCAGGAGTTAAAGTAATATAACTTAACAAAATACAAAGAATTTACAATCCAAAATATTACCAAAAATCACAAGGAATAAATATATAAGTTACACACTTAATATTGTGAAACCGAACGCAAGAACGTAACTTACAAAATATTCCGAAAAATACCGTTATAAATATATTTTTTGGGAAATATTATTTTGGCTACGAAAGAAATGAAAATATGATTTTTTGTAACTATTACAAAGTATATCGTATTTTCGACAATGAGAAAATATATTATTTTTGGGAAGTAAAAATATATTTTCTTGGAATTTTAGAAGATATATGATTTTTGAGAAAAATATATATACTTTCTTAAAATACATTATTTTTGGACAAAATAAGTTTATATATATTTTCTAAGTAAGACTTGAAAATATATTGTTTTGGAAATATATTGGCATATTTTTATTTGGAATAATACACCGGAATACGATGCCAATACGTGGCAAGATATACAAATACTAGAATACGGATATACATGTATGAGATACCCCCATCATTGGGAAGAAATACGAATATAAATACTTGAGAAGTATTAGTACAAAATATTGTTTAACAAATTATTCCAAAATTAAATATAATTTAAAGTTAAAATAATTATTATTTTAACAAGTAATTATAACTTGGGATAATACTAAAGACATAAAAGAAACGTAACTCAAAAACGTAAATACTAAGGCAAGGCAGTCTAATAGACCCTAGTACATTGTAGGGAGTCGTGTTTGCTGTGGAGATTCGAGTTATGAGTACTGAAGACGCAAAACTGTGAGTTTATGTCCCCCTTTTCTCTTAACTGTTTTCAGTTTTATAACTTCGGGGGTGAAATAGATGTTACAATTGCTTACAAGTTTACAAATGGTATGGTTAGCTAAGGAATGAACTGCTAGATCACGTGAATGGGTAGGCGATTAACTTAAGACCATTAATCCTTGTACAAGGACCAAGGGGCATGAGTGATAGATCTATTGGGTGTTGCAAGCGCCACCCATGGGCCTGCGAGTTGGCCGCATGTGGTGACTATGTCGTTCCGCCGGAGGGGCCGGTACGAAATACGCATACAGGGTTGAGTGCTTCCTATGCCATATCACTTATATTAATGTATTAGCTACACATTAATTGATCTGTTTTTCCTTGTTGCTTCATACCAGGAAACGGCTATTTTTATCCCAAAAGGTCTATTTCTTTTGCTGTTATCTGATTTTTATCCCAAAATGGTATCAGAACCACCGATATTTCTTTTGCGGGGGCTCTCCAGCTACGCCAACAATTATTAGAAACTGATATTGATAACTTAGTTTACTTAAACATAAAATTGATAGATAATGAAATTAGATTTATTAAGCTAAATACCCAGACTAATTTTATTGAAAGTGAAGTTTTAAGCACAAATACTGATTTTAATGATGATTATATTTATGATGAAGATTTTAATTTTAGTCACTATGAATGGACAAGTTCTGATTTTACATATGATGATATTGATTAACAATATAGTTCTCCTTGATGGAAAACAAAAATTTTAATAAACTAAAAGAAGGTGAAAATTCTTTAAAAATAGATAAAGATATAATAGAAATACAAAAGACAATTATTTTTTATGGAGATAAAATAATATTTAGACTAGATAAAATTATGGAATTACTAGAATCTGCCTATCCTAGTAGGAAAGATAAAGAAACAATAACTAATTTACAAGACCCTTTAGTTCAACTTTTGCAAAATATGAAGATACCTAAAGGCTATAAAAACAATTAAAATGAATTCAGATACGGAAAGTGAAAATAATATAATTCCTAAGTTAGACGATTCTGAAATAGAAAATTTAACAACAAAAATAGGGGATATGGAATTAAATGATAATTTCATCAATATTAAAACTCAAGAAAATTTTAATATAAATGATACAGCTAGTACAAGCACTAGATTACCAATAAGAAATGAATCTCAAAGACCATCCCTAGGATACGCCGCTATAAAATCAACAATAAGACAGGAAGATAATTATAGGCCTTATCCTTCAATGAAGAATGAACCAATAAATCCTTTTGGAATATATTTAGATTTAGATTGTGCTAATAACACGGAAGAAGCAATTGATAAATGGGAAACCGCTTTTAGAATAGTTGTTTCTATTAATAAAATGGATATTGAAACGATAAAAGGATTTTTAGAAAGAACTCTTTTAAATAGTGCTTTAAGATATTGGCAAAATATAAGTCCTGATGCTAAACAATATATATTTAATTCAGATGAAGATTTGGCCAACATAATAACAAGAGCCGTAGAGGCTTTTAGAATAGAGTTTTGTGGAGAAGGTAATATAATAAGAGACCTGTTTTGGTCAAAAATTACCGAAGTAATTAAGTGATCAAATTAGTTAAGTGAGGTAGTGTGCTAGAAATATGTGTGAAAAATATTCAAGTTAAGTTATTTGCTAAAACAGTTTCAGGATACGGCTCAGGATATTGAGCTGTATCTACGATCAAACAATGAGCAAAAAAGTAAAGTAAATGACACGAGATGTATGAGAAAAGCCCTTGATCAATCTAGATCGCCGGCATAAAACCTCGGGAGCTGACAATCGCAGCTGCCTTGTTCTTCTTATTGCTTGAATAACCAGGATACAGTGCAGGATAAAGCTCAGATCTCTACTAAGTGTTACAATAATTGCAAGTGATGAGTGTTAGTGTGCGATTACAAGTGAATTGTGTATGAATTCGAGAGTTAGAAGTGGAGTGAGTTGAAGTGAAGTGTCCTACGAGATCTGGCCATCCATATTTATAGTAAAAGAAACCAACAAACTATCCTATTATTCCGGGATACTTTGGAATATTCCATTCTGAACGTTGGGGGCTGCTTCTACTCGTTTTCCACGTGCTTATTGACTACAAAACCGGGTCTTTAGCTCATATAACCGTTACAATGTCAATAACATTGACCAACATCCGATATTCTCGCGGAATATGCCTTTCTGACCGTTACAAGACCCATTCTTCCACCATCAACGTCCATTTTTCAACCACCTTGAGCGAATCTTCAGGTAGATCAAGTCTTTTAACGTTGGTACCTTGCAACCAACGTTTTACAAGCCAATCGTTAGTAATAGTCAGGATACTGCCTCAGGATATTACCAATATCCTGGCCCGGTATCCTGATACGGTATCCTGATCCGGTATCCTGATCATATACAACTAATAAAAAATCAAGATACAAAGTCAGGATATGGGCTCAAAATTTCACCCATAACAAGACCCAGCAACTATACAAAAATATTTAACAGCTTTACTAAGATTACAATTATGTTACATTTGTGAAATCGATAGGTATATTTGTGTTTTTCAAGATTATTATTATCATATTTATAATCAAATACCTGATACGGGTAATTATTTACCTTTATTTTTTGCAAAAATACCTGATCCTTGGGGACAAAAACTAATAAGTACTTATAACCCAGGAACATCAGATACCTTAGGAAAAAGGATAACACATGTCAGAGACAAATTAAGCGAGTGGTGTAGGGATGCAATATTAGCTAAATTGAGCAAAGGATTAAAAAGAAAAATATCTTTATGTTGTAGTAACCCAAAAATGCCGTTAATAATAGGGTGTGATAGTTCTTATTATTACGGAAAGATAAAAAGAAAATATAAGAAAAGAACACATTTTAGGAAAAGATTTTTCAAAAAGCGTAAAACAAAATTTTATAAAAGAAAAGGATATAAAAAGACTTTTAAACCTACATATAAAAGGAAGCAAAGTCCTAAGAAGTGTAGATGTTTTCTTTGTCATGAAGAAGGACATTATGCAAATAAATGTCCTAAGAAATTTAATAAAAACCTCAAGATATTTGAAATATATGAAGACATTGAAAAAATGATGAATGAAGGAGAATTTATACAAATTAATGATTTTCATAATGAAGATTCTGATGAAAGCATATTTATATTAACCGAAAGAGAATACACATCATCCGAAGATGAATAGATAAGATATAGCCACCACTAGTAAAATAGAGGATGATATAATTGATTGCCAAAATGAACAATTTGGAGAATATTGTCACACCCTGGCTTTGCGGAAGCGTGGTTAATTTGGTGTGACTTCTTAATACCATAGCTTAATCATAACAAGCTATATGAATTAAAAATATGCAAGATCATCCATTGATAATAAAAATATTAAACATTGTCTTAACGGGTTAACACCCAACAACCATAACTTGTCTAAACATTACAAATGCAAACTTAAAGTAAACATGGTTCAGGGACTGTGACTTGTCCAGGAAAGAGTCACAAGTCTCGAACCCTGGATGACCTCGGGCCTAATGCAGCGGAAAACAAGCCATACCGCGCCAGATCGTTAGTTTCCTGAAATACATGTAAGTTGAAAAATCAACAATAATGTTGAGCGAGTTCATGCGAAAGTGAGTATATAAACCTTATCTTTATCAAAAACCTGGTATGTAGCAAATAAGGAAAAAGAGATCACCAATGGTTTGCAAGGCCATTGATATGTGTGAAGTGCAAGTAGGGATGACTCAAACCTAGCGGATTTATGCGTCGGGCACTAAGTCACCCCGAGGTCCGTTATGCTGGACCTGGGGCTGGGCTCGCTACACCCAGATAGATCTACCGCTCCTGTCCCTCGGTCCTACTACGAGGATTAATGGCCTCAAGTTGTGCCTACCCACTCACATGATCTAAGTAGTAAACCTCCTTACGCTAACCATACCATGTATAAACATATTCATAATCATAGTAACATGTATTTCACCCCCGCAGTTTATAAAACTGAAAACAGTTAAGAGAAAAGGGGGACATGAACTCACAGTGAGTGCGTCACAATACCAAGTAATCCAAATATCCAACTGCTGCGCAACGACCTACATGTGCTAATTCTATTAGACGGATGGCCGTGCCTTAGCTTTATAGTTTAAATTTTTCGGGAAACGGTTAGACAACCGTTCCATGTATATACTTGGTAGAAAATCTCCTTCCCAAGGATGGGGGAATTAATACATGCGTGTTTATAATATTAAGTCTCACTTAGTATATTTTATTTCTCATTCCAAAATATAATTATTTTTCTCAAAAATAATATATTTCCTCTTGTGTAATACTTTCCAAAATAATATGTTGACAACATACGCATTCGTGAATATTTCCGTATAAAGCGTAAGTTACGTTTTGGCGATGTAAGTGGTAATAGTAATTACCATTGTAACTTATATGTTTGTCGTATAAGCGTTTGTATTATTTTGGGTTCGACAAAGTTAGTAAATATTATTTTTACTCTAAAAATAATATTTATATATTTTCACAAAATAATCATAAACAGTGTGGTGAAAAATATATTTATCGAATAAATATTTATCACGTTTATTTTTGTGAAAATCTCACCTCCGATTATTTAATAAATAAAGTCATGGCGAAATATATTTTGAAAACATTTCAAAATAGTTTAACACTTGTAAATAATTCTAAGTGTTAGATTTTAGAAAAATTTCGCCAGAGTTTCCCCTGTAACTGGAGGTGGCCACGCTTTCAAGCGTATCATTTTCTTTTACAAAATCACTTCAACAATTCTTTTAAATCAACCAATCAATTTCCAACACATTAAACAAGTTTCAATACTTCAAACTTGTAGACTAGTATGTAAAATCGCATAATTACATGAACTTGTAATTTTTCCGAAAGTCGTAATGTAGATCACCTTATATTTAGTGGATCTATAGAATAATTTAGTCTTGTAAAAACCCCGTTTTTGAACAAATCACTCTTTACAACTTCCCGACAATTTTTATAAAAATTGTTATTTTGTCGGAACTTTCGTTTCACAAGTGTTTATACACTTGTAGTTTATAAAAATCATCTTTGTTAACATGTTATCCAATTTTTATAAAACATGATTTTCTCGACACTTGGTTCTACGAATGTACCACTTGTACATACGTAGATCGGCTCGTTTTAAATACTATTTTTCATGTCAAAACACTTTTACACAAGTTCATGCTTCCCGTGTGGTGGAGTTTCACCTTTTAACCCTTGTACCAAACGAAACAAGTGTATGTCAAGATTCATGATCTTAACAAAGTCGGGTTAAACGATGATAAGAGCCACCACATCGTAGATCGGGTCTCTACAACCAACATACTTGAATACTACGACTTTTACACGCGTTATAAGCTTTTAACCAACAATATTCGAGTTTTAGTAGTCTTTAAAGATTCAAAAGATGGGTTACCGACTTTTAACCGTCAAAAATCCTTTTAACCACTTTAGATACGATCAAGAACAAGTTTTAAATGTTATACCTCTAGCTCGGGGCTAGGGAAAATCCTTGGCGAAAATGGCGTGGATAAAAGCAAATGAACGTGGTCCTTCAACTTCCGCTTGCTTCAAGCTTCCTCGTACGTGATCCCCGACACTTGTGTGAGCTTGGAATGGCAAGACAAGAACCGAAAATATGATGGATGGGGGTGGGTGGTCACGGCCGAGAGGAGAGGAGGGCAAGAGAGAGAGTGAAGTTGGTGAATGTGATGATCTCTCATGTGTGGGTGTGTGTTTATATAGAGAAATTTGTGCCATCGTCCAACGGTTTATGTCGTCTAGATATCCACGTAATCTATTATAATAATCAAAAGGTGTACCCTTAGTTACAAAGGGACCAAACCGGCCCAGGGGGGGGTCACCCGGTTGGATCTTGATTGTTCAGTTGGTGTTTAGTTAAGTTAAATAGGTTACTTTTAGAGATTAACCCCGTTAGTCGTTTAACGCGTTATAAAGCGGGTGTTAGGGTAATCAGGGACCCTAACTGGCTCAGAAAAAATACCAATAATATTTCTGGCAATATTTTTATGTTCCGGGTATAGTCCGGTTGTTCGGTTGGATAGTAATCCGTTAAAGTGCTTAAGTAATCCTTTAAGCGTTGTAAATAATATTTTTAGCGACAAAATTTATTCTGCAAAGTGTCAGGAATAATTCCTCATGTTTTGGCACTTTATTAGTTAGCTAGAAGCTAGTATGTAAATAAAAGTGTTGTGTTTCGTGCTTAGAGTACGTTTTAGGCACATCCGATCTCTGTATCTTATTCCTAGAGACGCAATTATACAACCCTTGTATCCCTACACACACTACGGGTGTAGTAAAATATTTCTGGCTCATTCAGGCCTTTAGAGGCAGTGTTTGCCTGATGCTGGCTATATCAGCATGTTCAATAGGTTATCCGTTCAAATGCTACTGTGCTTTTGTGCATCATGTTTTGTCACTAGAGTTCAGTAAGTAAATAATGTAGTGACGGAAAAATCAAAGTATGATGCAGATATGTACAAATATCAATAATCAAGTAGCAGTTTATCAGAAATCTCAGTTAAGCACAGTAATTAGGCAACAATTAATAGTTAATTAAGTCGTACGGATACCTGGTTTTGTGAGGGTTGTCACAAATATAAACAAGAAGTATTAATAGATAAGAAAAAACTTAAACAAATACAACATGAAAATTTCTCATTATCAAACCACTCAGGATTTAAAATGAATACTTTACAAAAACTAGGAATAAAACCTAGAGATCATCATTTATATTATGGGCTAAATATTCAAGAAAGAGCTTTAGATATTAACATAACATCTAACAAAGTTATGATACCTTTATTATCTAAAAAAGATATCCAAGAAAAATTACAAAAGATAAAACCAGAAATAAGAAACACTTTAGGATGGGTACATGTAGGAGCTATTCAAATAATAATAAAATCCACCTTTAAAGAAGGTATAGATACCCCTATAGAATTAGCTGTTATGGATAATAGAATACAAAATAGAGAAGAAGCATGCCTTGGAATATTAAGAGGAAATTTACAATATGGAAAACTGAAATTTAATATCTATCCTAGAATTTCCTATAATATTCAAGATAAAGATTTTGATAAAACTTTAAGTCTATTACAAGATTTTAGGAGAAAAGATTTCTTTAAACAACAAAATAGACCTTATTCTATTACATATGCTATTTCTTATGCAGTGTCAAATACTCATCATTCTGAATGTTTTAGTATAAAAGACACTATTGATTTTCCTTATTTGTTTAATGATGTTTGTCAAATACAAATACCGACCTTACCTAAAATAGAAGAAATAGATTCAAGACCTTTAAGTCTTGATATACGAGATAAACCAATGATGTATTCTAACCAGATAACCCCTAGATTGTTGTTCTCAAACAAAGAGGTAATAAGTTATCCTCTAAGAATACCTAATTCAAGTAGATATAATGATATAATTAGTGAAAAAGAAGATAATGTAAGGAATTACAAAATTCAAGGAGAGTATTTCAATGGAAAAAGTTTTTCGGCAGTAAACATGCTAATAGATACAGGTGCTAATGGGAATTATATAAACCATAAAATTTGTAAATATTTACAAAAATATCCATTAGAAGAACCCCATCAATATACAAATTTTAATGGTGAACTACATGAAATTAATGAAGCTGTAGAAACCATAATAAAGTTTGGAGAAGAAAAAATTCCTTTAAGACTCTTAATAGGTAATGAAGATGAAAACGATTCTTTAGAAATCATGTTAGGATTTACTTTCTTAGAAAATGTAAAACCATATCAAATAACCTCCTATGGATTAAAAATTTCATACAATGGCAAAATGATTTATATACCAAAATGACAAGCCCTAAAAGCATATATATCCCAATAGGTATTACTTATAAAGATTACAAAGCTGAATACTTTGCTGCTTATATAGATAGTGGCTCAAGATTATGTATATGTAAACCAGATTGCTTTCAAAAGGAATATCATGAGGATTTAACACCATGTAATGGAGTTAGCTTTTCAAAAACTATAGTTCCCCTAAAAAGAGGAATAAAAAATCCAATAATAATAATTGGATCATATATGGTTAAATGTCCACCATTTTACTTTTATAATTCTGGATCAGATGTATTATTAGGAAATCTGTCACACCCCGACCACGTAAAACATCAAATCGTGGCGGAAACGTCGGGGAGTGTTGTAACAGAATTATTGTTCCACAACCATGGTAATTAAAATAATATTTTATTCATCACCCAAGGGTGGAATACTTTGTTTCAAACAAGAACCCACAAGTCATATTGTCTTAAGATAGAAGAAAACAAAAGTACATCACAAAGTTAAACTAAGTCTAGCTCCCTTTTATATCACTAAGGCCCAAGTCCACCCTAGCGTGTCACGAACGTCCTATGCATTAGCTCCTGAAACACATGTGAAAATAGGTACGTCAGCATAAAAATGCCTGTGAGATACATAGGTTTTGTGAAAGTAGGATTCATGACTTAAGTTAAGAAAAGTGTTTAATAAAAGTTAGTCATGAATCTTGTAAAATGTTTTGTTTTGTAAATCATTTGAAAAGCGATGAAATCAAATGATATGTATAAATAGAAGATTAACGTATGGTTAAAAGAATAACCAAGTAAAAATAAGTTGTATAAAACAAGTTGTTTTTGTAAAACGAAGTCTTGTGAAAATGTGTTATTTGTGTAAAAATGTATAAATCCAAACTAAATGATTTAAATAACGCTATGACATGTAATACAATACAAGCACTTATATATAGGAAGTACCAGCGGCGTATCCACCATGCTTGTATCATACTACACCCATATCGTTACTTAAGTCATTAAACAAACCACCAATGTATAAAGTCCATGTTTAAACCAATCATCAAATGTTCTTGTCTAAACCATTGTCATATGTTTAAAACCCAAAATGTAGTGATGTAGTTAAGTGTAAACAAAAGTTATGTATGGTAAGTAACAAAAATGAGAATACTTAACCATAAGTAAAAAGGAACAAAACAAAGTATTTTGAATAAATCAAAAAGTTATGTTTTGCCAAGTAAAAGCTTGTTTTATTGATACAAACATTTATGTGGTAAGTTAACGCATTACATTCAAGCCTTGAGACAGCAGGATAACCTTAGAGTAAAGGTTATCAAAGTAAAATGTTTTCGGATTCAGTCATTCCTTTCATCCAAACCAACCCAGGATGTCAGGAACGGGATTTGTCAAGTCCTATGGTACCATTACTTACTACCGAGCGGCGTAGCTAATGTTAATGAATGTAGTAAAAGAACCGTTTATGCAAACCAAATGTCATACCAAATGTAAACAAGTTATGTGAAAACAATGTACTAAGTATGCTAAGTAAACATACAAAGCAGAAAAGTCATGTAAAACAATGTGCTAATATGCCATGTAAACATATATAGCAAAACAATGTAATGTAAATCAATGTGCTAGCATGCTAAGTTAACATACATAGCAAAACAATGTAATGAAATCATGTACTATAAGTGTACTAAAGAACATAGCAAGCACATGATGTGAAAACATGAAAGCACGAAAGTAACAAGTAGGCACATGTGTTTCACCCCAAAATGTTTGGAAAACAGTAAAAGAGGGGTACTATGTACTCACTTGAGATTGCTTAGAAGTCGTAGGATAACCACCAAGCAATGCTAGAAGATCACGGAATCAAACGGCACCTATATAGGTATCTACATTAATAAACGGACCTATCGGAGGATCGGGTAGTACGAGGGTTCGTAAACCAAATAAGTAGGGGAACTTATGTAACATGGTTTAACAAAGCCTACGTACTAAAACGAAACCTATCCTAAGTGCTTTTGACCCGTTACGACCCGTTTAGGTAGCTTATGCTACTTTAACGCGTTGCTCGCGTAAAACGCGTTCGGAATGCTTAACTAGTCCTATGACAAGCAAGTTATGCCTTAACATGCTTAATATTGTTGCTAAATCAGTTTAGATGTCAAAATTTATGTTACATAGGCTTAAAATGAATTTTGGCGCAAAGAGGGTATTTTGGTAATTTACCTAAGGCATAAGAACTACTTATCATACAACTACTTAAACGTCGTGACCATAAGGTATAACCTCGGAAGGTTATTCCCTACACAACTATGGTCACCTAAAATGTTTGGTCGGATCCTAATGATCGACCAAATGGGTCGGGTTCGTAAGCATAAGTGATTGATTAGATCGCTTACCTTTACGACCCTAAACAAGCACAAATCTAAAAGCGACGAGCTAAACATGCTAGAACATGTTTAGTAAAGTTAGAAAATAGGTTTGGTATTAAAACAAACGGTTTTAATACCCTAGAGTAGTTTGGTTACAAAATACGTGAGAAAACGCATTTTGGCTGAAACTACGACTCGTCACTGAGCCTAGATAACGTGGTAATCAGTAGGTATAGTCGCTAGGGACTATAACCATCGTGATTACGCTCACGTTATGAAGTTCAAACGAACTTCGCATTGACCATAAACTGGTCAATGCAGAAAGTCAAATGCAGTTTGACTTTAACGCTAAAACGAACGAAAAAACACGAAAGAATACTTACAGAAGGTCCCCGCAAGATTGATATTCCAAGTATTTCTCGGGTATGAAGTGTTCTACACTTCAACTTAGAGAAAATCTCATAATTCAAGTGGGGAAAGAATGAAATGGGTGGGGGTATTTATAGTTTTCGCACAACCGTTAGGATCGTTTATCGAAAACCGAGCTTCAATCTTAGCCATACACCTCATGCCCACTGATTTGTGAAACCATGGGACCTTAAAACCAGCCCATAGGAACCTTAAAACCATTTGCAAAACCAAGGAGCAGCTGGGTTTTATTAAAAATGATTTCTGCTGAACTGGGACCTGCTTACGGACCGTATGGAGTAGGTCTTACGGTCCGTAAGGACCTTGCAGGTCTGATACTTTCCAGAAATTGCAAAATGGTCCCTGCACTTGAGAAACATGCATTTCGGCCCATTTTTGACACGTTTAAGCCCCGTTAACCCCATTTCAAAGCTCAAAAATGAAGTTAAAGTATAGGGAACTTAAAATGTGCTCAAAAATATCTCGGATGTCGGTTCGTTTGGCCGTACGATTGCGTTGTTCGGTTAATTACGACGGAAGTCGTAACGGACGCAAAAACGGTCCAAATTGCGCGACGAATGGATTTTTGACAAGCTAATCACTAAAACATAATATTTTAATGATTACATAAATTTTTGGATGTCCGGATGTATTCAGAACGTAAGTTATGCGCGAAAATGCAAACTTATGCACTTTTTGACGCTTTTAGTCCCTGAGTGAGCATAAAGTTTATTTTAGCACACCAAACCCCTCAAAGCCTTTTTCTAAGTTATGTAAAGGATATTTAAGGTGTGTTTAACTTATGGGCATGTTCCGGAATGTTCGTTACAGTTCAAATCGGCATATTTTCGCAGTTTGTCAATTTTAGTCCCTGTAAGCGAATAAACTTGATTTCGCCATACCAAAACCTTCAAAACTTATTTCTAAGTTATGTAAAGGTTATTTAAGGTATGTTAAGCATAAATTGATGTTCTGGAGTATTTGTCGTGTATAACTGATTACGTTTTCGCACCAGTTTGCGTATAATTCTCCGGAAAGCGATATAGAGTTTGAAATCGAATAAAAGTCAAAACATGAAAAACATCAAACACAAACAAACAAACATAGGGATCAAATAACTTTATTTCATTGATAACTGAACTGTTTACAATGATTACAAGCACAGATGTCACAGTCTCCCCTACTTGCGGAAATTTCGTCCCGAAATTTGTTTAGAGGAAACTCGTGAGAAAAGATGTGGATATTTCGCCTTCATTTGATCTTCACGTTCCCAAGTAAACTCAGGTCCACATTTAGATTCCCAGCGAACTTTAACCAACGGAATGCGCTTGCGTTTAAGCCATTTGACTTCACGATCCATAATTTCCACAGGTTTCTCAACAAAATGTAGTGTTTTATCAACACGAATTTCGTCAAGTGGTATGTGGAGGTTCTCATCAGCTAAACACTTTTTGAGATTGGATACGTGGAAAGTTGGATGAACATTTCCAAGTTCGGGAGGTAATGCAAGTCTGTAGGCTACCTTACCGATTCTTTCAACGATCTTGAATGGTCCAACGTATCTAGGTGCAAGTTTTCCTTTATTTCCAAATCTGATCAGACCTTTCCAAGGTGAGACCTTAAGTAATACACGATCACCGACTTGGAATTCTAAGGGCTTGCGTCGTTGGTCCGCGTAACTCTTTTGACGGCTTCGAGCTGCCTGTAAGTTATCACGAACTTTCTTAACCTTGTCAGTTGTCTTTAGAATGAGGTCAGGTCCAGTAAGCTGAGCCTCACCTATTTCATTCCAGCAGACCGGTGAACGACATTTTCGACCATAGAGAGCCTCGAAAGGAGCCATGTAGATGCTGGAGTGATAACTATTGTTGTAGGAGAATTCAATCAATGGAAGATGTGAATCCCAACTAACACCAAAATCGATCACACAAGCTCTAAGCATATCCTCCAAAGTCTGGATTGTTCTTTCAGTTTGGCCATCTGTTTGTGGATGATAAGCTGTGCTCAGATTGAGTTGGGTCCCCATAGCAGATTGCATGGTTCTCCAAAATCGAGAAGAGAAGCGAGCATCTCTATCAGAAATAATGTTCAAAGGAACACCATGTCGAGATACAATTTCATCCACATAGATTTTAGCCAGATCTTCAGCAGATAGATTCTCACGGATCGGCAGGAAATGCGCTGACTTTGCAAGACGATCAACAACTACCCAAATGGCATCGTGACCTTTCTTAGTGCGCGGGAGTTTGGTAATGAGACCCATAGCAATGTTTTCCCATTTCCAAACTGGGATCTCAGGTTACTCCAAAAGACCATAAGGATGTTGGTGTTCAGCCTTAACCTTGAGACAAGTAAGGCATTTAGAAACGTACAAGGCAATGTCTTTCTTCATACCAGGCCACCAATACTGAGTACGAAGATCCTTATACATTTTATCTGAGCCAGGATGAATAGAATAACGAGACTTATGGGCCTCATCCATAAGCAGAGTGCGGAGATCATCTTGGCTTAGGACCCACAAACGGTCCATGAAATAATACGATCCATCTTCCTTCAGCATAAGGTCAGGCTTAATGTGACAGGGTAATTCCTTACCCATTAAGTCTTGTGAAACACAAGCCTGTTGAGCCTGAGCAATGCGTGCTTGGATATCGGATCGTGCTTGAATAGCAGATTGAACACGAACATAATGAAGTACAGTACGTTCCTTACGACTTAATGCGTCAGCCACGACATTCGCTTTACCAGGATGGTAGCGAATTTTGCAATCATAGTCGTTTAGGAGTTCGACCCAATGTCTTTGCCTCATGTTGAGTTCCTTCTGGTTGAAGATATGCTGGAGACTTTTGTGGTCAGTGAAAACCACACATTTTGTGCCATACAAATAACGTCTCCAGATTTTGAGAGCGAAGACAACTGCACCCAACTCAAGATCATGAGTAGTGTAGTTTCTCTCATGTACCTTCAATTGCCTTGATGCATAGGCTATGACTTTGTTCCTTTGCATCAGAACACAGCCAAGACCCAATTTCGATGCATCACAGTAAACGACAAAGTCATCATTGCCCTCAGGCAAAGTTAGAATAGGTGCATCACAAAGCTTCTGCTTCAAGGTCTGAAACGCTTCTTCTTGCTTAGGACCCCATTCAAAGGGTTTGTTCTTCTGAGTTAGAGCAGTTAGAGGAACTGCAATCTTTGAGAAGTTCTCGATGAAGCGGCGGTAATAACCTGCAAGACCAAGAAAAGAACGAACCTCAGTAGGAGTAGTAGGCGTATCCCAATCCTTAATCGCACTGATCTTGGAGGGATCTACATGAATACCTTGTTCGTTGACAATATGCCCCAAAAATTGAACTTCCTTAAGCCAAAATTCACACTTGGAGAACTTGGCAAAAAGTTGCTTTTTCTTTAGGAGTTCCAGAGTAAGACGAAGATGGCGCTCGTGATCAGCTCGCGTCTTAGAGTAAATCAAGATGTCATCAATAAAAACGATGATGAACTTATCTAAATAAGGCTTGCATACCCTATTCATTAAGTCCATGAAAACAGCAGGAGCATTGGTCAAACCGAATGGCATGACTGTGAACTCATAATGCCTATATCGAGTGCGGAATACTGTTTTGGGAATATCCTCTTCATGCACACGAAGTTGATGATACCCAGAACGAAGGTCGATCTTCGAAAAGCAAGTAGCACCCTGTAACTGGTCAAAGAGGTCATCAATGCGAGGTAGGGGATATCGATTCTTGATGGTAAGCTTATTCAGCTCATGATAATCGATACACATTCCGAAGGATCCATCCTTTTTCTTGACAAAGAGAACGGGAGCACCCCAAGGTGAAAAGCTAGGACGAATGAAACCTTTGTCAGAAAGCTCCTGAAGCTGCTTAGATAGCTCTTGCATCTCAGACGGTGCAAGACGATATGGAGCTCTGGCAATAGGATATGCACCAGGTACAAGATCAATACGGAACTCGACTTGGCGTGCTGGGGGTAGACCAGGCAACTCTTCAGGAAACAACTCCGGATAATCCCGAACAACAGGGATATCTTGCATAGACTTACCTTTTTCTTTATCTGCTGTAACATGTGCCAAGAAGGCCACATAGTTCTTTCGCAGATACTTCCGAGCTTGAAAACAAGACATAAGCTTGAGGCTACTAGCAGGTTTCTCACCACGAACCTGTAGTATCTCACCTGACGAAAGTGGCACACGAACAATCTTCTCAAAACAAACTACCTCTGCGCGATGCTTGGCTAACCAATCCATGCCCACAATAATGTCGAAGCTTCCAAGTTGCATAGGCATGAGGTCAATAGAAAAGAGGTGGTCGTTAAGGTTCAACTGGCAGTTGCGAAGAACAGAATCAAGAACAACGGGTTCACCACTCGCAACTTCTACTGTCAAAGGCTTACCTAGTTTCGTTCTAGACACGCGAAGCAAGGGCTCAAAAGATAACGACACAAAACTCTTATCGGCCCCTGAATCAAAAAGAACAGACGCAGGTTGATTATTAACAAAGAATGTACCGTTCACCACCTCGTTGTCTGCTTGCGCCTCAACAGCATTCATGTTAAAAGCTCGTCCACGAGCCTGAGCTTGAACCGGGTTTGCATTCACCAATCTTGGACATTGATTACGGTAGTGGGTCAGATCCCCACAGTTGTAACAAGAGCCTGGTGGGAAGTGAGGTCGTGCTGCTTGACCTTGTTGCTGAGCAAGAGGCTGAGCAACCTGTTGAGCCGGGTTCTGAGTTGCCCGATTCTGATTGACAGGAATGCGGCATGTAGCAGCAAGATGACCAGGTCTTCCGCAGTTGGTGCATTGACGGCACTGGTGGTGTGGTTGATGATGTCCGTTACACTTATTGCACAGAGGTGCATTGCCAAAGTATGGTTTCTTAGCAAGAGGTTGCGCAGGCTGATTTTGAGCAGCTTGAGCCTGAGTAGTAACGGCATAGCTCTGGGAAGCCTTCCGCTTCCTTGAACCCTTCGAAGAACCCGCATCACTCCCCTTCTTGCTTTTACCTTTCTTGCTATCCTTCTTGTCAGACTCCTGCTTCTTACCCTTCTTGTTACCCTTTCTATGCAACTTACCCTTTCGTATCTGCGACTCAGTCAGCGTTGCAGATAGTTCGATTGCCTGACGAACAGTGGTAGGTTTACTACCAGTAACTATGTCTTGCACAGAGTCAGGTAGACCATCGATGTACCTCTCGATAGCCTTATCAAGTGGGGTAACCATTGTTGGGCATAACAAACTCAGCTCCTCATACCTATCAGTATACGCCCGGTGCTCACCACTTACTTGTTTCAGATCATCGAACTCCCTTTCCAATGCTCGCAGTTCATGACGAGGACAAAACTCACTCATCATGAGAGTCCTCAACTCAGGCCATGTCTGTGCTAAAGCAATTTCAGCACCACGATCCCTCATGACCCCGTTCCACCATGTCAACGCCCTCTTCTGAAAAACACTAGAAGCAAACTCGACTTTGCGATTATCAGGACACTGAACATGACGAAAAGTATTCTCAATGCTCTCAAACCATTGAAGGAGCCCAGTTGCCCCCTCAGTACCACTGAACTTGAGTGGTTTAGCCGAATTGAAGCTCTTGAAGTTACAAGGAGCGTTCTGATTGATGTTGGCTTGGTTAAACTGAGCAATAAGATTCGGGAACGCAGCAGCCATATGCTGTGCGATGATTTCTGCCAGTTCGGCATTAGGTAGCTGATTTTCGCGTCGAGGAGGCATGCTAAAAAGAGGAAAACATGAGAGTAAACGAGTGAGATGATTAGATGAAAAGAACGAGGCGAAACAAAATCAACAAAGCAAGGATGGTGGTCATTCGTCCGTATCACAAAGCAAACAAATGACACACAGTGACTAATCAAAGTAAATGGGTCCATAAATAATGCTTAGCGAAGACATGCTCGCCTATAAGTGAACACTCACCCCAAGAGTTCCCAGGTAAGAGTGACTGGTCCGATTATGTGGATTTGTATGAACACTCTAGCCTTAGACAGAAAACCCACGGTACAGGCATTCACCCTTCCAGTTTGCACGTGTTCACACTATTTAGAACCCAAAACTTTGACGAGATTTTGAAAACTTGGAAGGCACAAGGCCCAAAAGAATCATTCAAAAACAAATGATAAAATTTCAAAATCAATTTGAAAAATCAAAAGGGTTTCAAAACCATATAATAAATCATTTGAAAACAGAAGATTGCTTTCAAAAATCGTTTTAGAAAACTGGGTTCTTGTTTTGGTGATCACCTAAGGATAGGTGAAGTGCATGTTTTAAGATCATAAACACAAGACAACTTGTGTTGGGGTCCTAGAAAGGTTATAGTCTAGGTCAAAGCATTACTAATAACCTAATTCCCTATAACCATTGGCTCTGATACCAACTCTTCTGTCACACCCCGACCACGTAAAACATCAAATCGTGGCGGAAACGTCGGGGAGTGTTGTAACAGAATTATTGTTCCACAACCATGGTAATTAAAATAATATTTTATTCATCACCCAAGGGTGGAATACATTGTTTCAAACGAGAACCCACAAGTCACATTGTCTTAAGATAGAAGAAAACAAAAGTACATCACAAAGTTAAACTAAGTCTAGCTCCATTTTATATCACTAAGGCCCAAGTCCACCCTAGCGTGTCACGAACGTCCTATGCATTAGCTCCTGAAACACATGTGAAAATAGGTACGTCAGCATAAAAATGCCTGTGAGATACATAGGTTTTGTGAAAGTAGGATTCATGACTTAAGTTTAAGAAAAGTGTTTAATAAAAGTTAGTCATGAATCTTGTAAAATGTTTTGTTTTGTAAATCATTTGAAAAGCGATGAAATCAAATGATATGTATAAATAGAAGATTAACGTATGGTTAAAAGAATAACCAAGTAAAAATAAGTTGTATAAAACAAGTTGTTTTTGTAAAACGAAGTCTTGTGAAAATGTGTTATTTGTGTAAAAATGTATAAATCCAAACTAAATGATTTAAATAACGCTATGACATGTAATACAATACAAGCACTTATATATAGGAAGTACCAGCGGCGTATCCACCATGCTTGTATCATACTACACCCATATCGTTACTTAAGTCATTAAACAAACCACCAATGTATAAAGTCCATGTTTAAACCAATCATCAAATGTTCTTGTCTAAACCATTGTCATATGTTTAAAACCCAAAATGTAGTCATGTAGTTAAGTGTAAACAAAAGTTATGTATGGTAAGTAACAAAAATGAGAATACTTAACCATAAGTAAAAAGGAACAAAACAAAGTATTTTGAATAAATCAAAAAGTTATGTTTTGCCAAGTAAAAGCTTGTTTTATTGATACAAACATTTATGTGGTAAGTTAACGCATTACATTCAAGCCTTGAGACAGCAGGATAACCTTAGAGTAAAGGTTATCAAAGTAAAATGTTTTCGGATTCAGTCATTCCTTTCATCCAAACCAACCCAGGATGTCAGGAACGGGATTTGTCAAGTCCTATGGTACCATTACTTACTACCGAGCGGCGTAGCTAATGTTAATGAATGTAGTAAAAGAACCGTTTATGCAAACCAAATGTCATACCAAATGTAAACAAGTTATGTGAAAACAATGTACTAAGTATGCTAAGTAAACATACAAAGCAGAAAAGTCATGTAAAACAATGTGCTAATATGCCATGTAAACATATATAGCAAAACAATGTAATGTAAATCAATGTGCTAGCATGCTAAGTTAACATACATAGCAAAACAATGTAATGAAATCATGTACTATAAGTGTACTAAAGAACATAGCAAGCACATGATGTGAAAACATGAAAGCACGAAAGTAACAAGTAGGCACATGTGTTTCACCCCAAAATGTTTGGAAAACAGTAAAAGAGGGGTACTATGTACTCACTTGAGATTGCTTAGAAGTCGTAGGATAACCACCAAGCAATGCTAGAAGATCACGGAATCAAACGGCACCTATATAGGTATCTACATTAATAAACGGACCTATCGGAGGATCGGGTAGTACGAGGGTTCGTAAACCAAATAAGTAGGGGAACTTATGTAACATGGTTTAACAAAGCCTACGTACTAAAACGAAACCTATCCTAAGTGCTTTTGACCCGTTACGACCCGTTTAGGTAGCTTATGCTACTTTAACGCGTCGCTCGCGTAAAACGCGTTCGGAATGCTTAACTAGTCCTATGACAAGCAAGTTATGCCTTAACATGCTTAATATTGTTGCTAAATCAGTTTAGATGTCAAAATTTATGTTACATAGGCTTAAAATGAATTTTGGCGCAAAGAGGGTATTTTGGTAATTTACCTAAGGCATAAGAACTACTTATCATACAACTACTTAAACGTCGTGACCATAAGGTATAACCTCGGAAGGTTATTCCCTACACAACTATGGTCACCTAAAATGTTTGGTCGGATCCTAATGATCGACCAAATGGGTCGGGTTCGTAAGCATAAGTGATTGATTAGATCGCTTACCTTTACGACCCTAAACAAGCACAAATCTAAAAGCGACGAGCTAAACATGCTAGAACATGTTTAGTAAAGTTAGAAAATAGGTTTGGTATTAAAACAAACGGTTTTAATACCCTAGAGTAGTTTGGTTACAAAATACGTGAGAAAACGCATTTTGGCCGAAACTACGACTCGTCACTGAGCCTAGATAACGTGGTAATCAGTAGGTATAGTCGCTAGGGACTATAACCATCGTGATTACGCTCACGTTATGAAGTTCAAACGAACTTCGCATTGACCATAAACTGGTCAATGCAGAAAGTCAAACGCAGTTTGACTTTAACGCTAAAACGAACGAAAAAACGCGAAAGAATACTTACAGAAGGTCCCCGCAAGATTGATATTCCAAGTATTTCTCAGGTATGAAGTGTTCTACACTTCAACTTAGAGAAAATCTCAGAATTCAAGTTGGGAAAGAATGAAATGGGTGGGGGTATTTATAGTTTTCGCACAACCGTTAGGATCGTTTATCGAAAACTGAGCTTCAATCTTAGCCATACACCTCATGCCCACTGATTTGTGAAACCATGGAACCTTAAAACCAGCCCATAGGAACCTTAAAACCATTTGCAAAACCAAGGAGCAGCTGGGTTTTATTAAAAATGATTTCTGCTGAACTGGGACCTGCTTACGGACCGTATGGAGTAGGTCTTACGGTCCGTAAGGACCTTGCAGGTCTGATACTTTCCAGAAATTGCAAAATGGTCCCTGCACTTGAGAAACATGCATTTCGGCCCATTTTTGACACGTTTAAGCCCCGTTAACCCCATTTCAAAGCTCAAAAATGAAGTTAAAGTATAGGGAACTTAAAATGTGCTCAAAAATATCTCGGATGTCGGTTTGTTTGGCCGTACGATTGCGTTGTTCGGTTAATTACGACGGAAGTCGTAACGGACGCAAAAACGGTCCAAATTGCGCGACGAATGGATTTTTGACAAGCTAATCACTAAAACATAATATTTTAATGATTACATAAATTTTTGGATGTCCGGATGTATTCAGAACGTAAGTTATGCGCGAAAATGCAAACTTATGCACTTTTTGACGCTTTTAGTCCCTGAATGAGCATAAAGTTTATTTTAGCACACCGAACCCCTCAAAGCCTATTTCTAAGTTATGTAAAGGATATTTAAGGTGTGTTTAACTTATGGGCATGTTCCGGAATGTTCGTTACAGTTCAAATCAGCATACTTTTGCAGTTTGTCAATTTTAGTCCCTGTAAGCGAACAAACTTGATTTCGCCATACCAAAACCTTCAAAACTTATTTCTAAGTTATGTAAAGGTTATTTAAGGTATGTTAAGCATAAATTGATGTTCCGGAGTATTTGTCGCGTATAACTGATTACGTTTTCGCACCAGTTTGCGTATAATTCTTCAGAAAGCGATATAGAGTTTGAAATCGAATAAAAGTCAAAACATGAAAAACATCAAACACAAACAAACAAACATAGGGATCAAATAACTTTATTTCATTGATAACTGAACTGTTTACAATGATTACAAGCACAGATGTCACAAAATGATTTTTTAGAAAGATTTAACAAAATTACTTTTGATATCGTAGCCTACCAAATTATACTAAAAACACCATGTCATCACTTGATAGTAGTTAAAAGAATAAAAAATGCATATGGAAGAAAATTTCCAATTAACTTTACAACACGCGCAAGCCAGCGTGGTGATATTGGATACAAACAAAATCCAAAATTAGAAAAAGGGATACAAGTCTTGGAATATTACTTAAGAGAACCCTTAGATTATCAAGTAAATCTAAGAAGATTGGATAACCATATAGAAAACATAAAAGATAAGTTAAAACAATGTTATACAAGTAACCCGTTACAATTTTGGGATAAAATTCAAATAACAGCAAAATTAGAAATGAAAGATAAAGATAAGGAGATTAGAGTAAAACCAATGAGATACAATCCAGAAGACCAAAAAGAATTTAGGTCCCAGATAAAAGAACTCCTAGATTTAAAGTTGATCAGAGCTAGTCATAGCGCACACAGCTCTCCGGCCTTCTTGGTAAGAAAACACGCTGAGGTTACAAGAGGTAAACCTAGAATGGTAATAAATTACAAGAAACTAAATGATAATACCGTTTTACCTCATAAAGAAAGTTTAATTAACTCGACTAGAAACAAAAAGATATTTTCAAAATTTGATTGCAAAAGTGGATTTTGGCAAATAAAAATGCATCCTGATAGTATTGCATACACAACATTTTCTACTCCTCAAGGGCAATATGAATGGCTTGTAATGCCTTTTGGATTGAAAAATGCTCCTCAAATATTTCAAAGAAAAATAGATATTATATTTAGAAACTATGACTTTATTTTTGTATACATAGATGATATCCTAATCCTATCAGATGATATTAATTCTCATTTAAAACATCTTGACATTTTTACAGATTTATGTATGAAACATGGATTAGCTCTTTCGGAAAGAAAAACTAGTTTGTTACAAGAAACTATAGAATTTTGGGGAATGAAGATAGATGGCCAGGGGATAGAACTTCAAAGCCATATTTTGGAAAAAATAACTGCCTTCCCAAACAAATTGACTGATAAAAAACAAGTTCAAAGTTTTCTTGGAATATTAAATTATGCTTCTGATTTTATAGAAAATCTTGCAGCTTTAAGAAGACCCTTTCAAGCTCTTCTTAAAAAGGATAAAGTATTTAGTTTTGATAAAGGTCTAGAAGAACAAGTAAAAAAGATAAAAGAAGATTGTAAAAGATTTCTTGACTAGAGATGGAAGAATTAGGACAACAACTTGATAGCCGTCTAAAGATGATGGACGAACAGATACAAGCAATTAAAGAAATTGCAACTGATATGGGAGAACTCATAGATATAATCGAAACCATTCCTGAACACATTGCAGAAATAAAAAATCTTGTGAAAAGCCACTTCAGGATGATAAGTAACAATGTTACCATGTATGAGTTCGATAGTATGAAGATGAAGCTTATGATAAAACATCAAATGATAGAAAAAGTAGATATGTCATTTATTTTAGAAAAAAACAGATATTCCATCTACTTCTTCTGGAGATCATGTTATGGAAACTGCTCCAGACCCCCTGAAGAAGAGGTAAGAGAAAATTTTTCTTTTAAACCTCATTCAGATAGAACAACCACCTTTGAAAAAGTCCTCCAACCACAGATTCCTCCCCAATAACAACCTTTTTTATTAGATCCTGTTTCTAGACAAAGAAATAAAATGATAGAGCTATACAACCTTGCTCAAACTGAGTCAAGGTATGTTGATTTCACAGGGGTATAACCCAGATTAAATTATCTGCAAGGATCACCAGTAGATGAGATCAGATATTGGTACGATTTTGGTGCCATAAACATGATTTATCTTACCTCACCTGATTTTCCTGAATTATCATATTTACCAAGATGGGTCATAACTTCAGTAAAAAATTGTTATCAGAATAACCCAACCATGACCCCTAGAGATACTTTAGCTCTAAAGTTTTTATCTGCAGGACCAGATTTTTTCAATGATTACTATTACCTTGCTTATCATTTTATACATCTTGAAAAATGTCAAGCATTTTCCTGCAAAATCGATTCCAAAAGAAAAGAATTTACAAACTTTAATGAAAATGATATTCACTATAGAAGGGCCATTGGGATAAGAGTAGTAATTCAGGGAATGGAATCTACTCTTAAAAAACCATTAAGAACTTATGGAGGAGAATATAAAAATTCAACAGTTATGATTGCTCCGGCCCGAAAATCACCAGATGCAGCGATAAAATTTTTAAATAGCAAGATAAACTTGTTAGAAACTGGTTCAGTCAGATCAAGTCCGGAGGCACAGTATAAGATTTGTCAACATAGGAAACACCCTCCTGGAACCTGCCCGTCATGTTCTCCTAATAAAACGAATATGAGTACCAACTCATCAAGAGATAGCATAAACTCAAATGAATAGGCATTAATCATAGATTAAAGGGTTTAAACATGTGAGTTTAAACACCTAATTAGCAAGAAAGATTCTCTTCTAAATTTGTAAACGATATCTACAAAATTTTGATATTTGGTATTGGGAAAGGAAAAGATAAGTCTCACAAGACCATAAAGACAAAAAGATGCAGATGTCTTCCCAAGACAAACTTTATAAAAAGAGATGGGACCATAAAGACAAAAGATGCAGATGTCTTCCCAAGACATAAAAAGAAATGGGACACTTCAAGGCAAGAGGACACCTAGCTAAGGAAAAGGCAAAAGAAGACACGTATCTTGCAAGATGAAGACTCATCATAAATAAAGTCTATAAAAAAGAGAAAAAGGAGGGGGAAGAGGATCATCGGTCTTCACTCAAGTTCTAAAAAGTTTTCTTTCATGTAAAAAAAGCCTTTTGTATTTTCAAGAGTGTTTGAAGTGTTTTTATTTTTCCTTTTGTAAGATATTTCCCTTTGTAAGATTTCCACCATGGAATAAAAATCTTTGATTTCCTTATAAATTCTGAGAGTGTTCATCCTTATTTAGAGATATTTTTCTCTTAATAAGAAAAATCATCCAACTTCAAACTGTCTCTTTTTTCCTTACACCGGTGGTAGGAAACGAAACCAGGTTGTGCTGAATATTGCTGAAGGAGCCAAAGAGGAGTTACCTAAGATAACTTAGGTTTGGCCTGAAAGAGCCTAGTAAAAAGACTCTTGGTATAACCCGGTGATATCTTGGTCAAAACGGAAAAGAGGTACGGAAGCTTGTTGGACCCTTTTTTCTTTTTAATTTTGAAATATCACTAAATAACTGTTATTCTTAGTTTTTGTAAGGAAATATTTTTCAAACAAAAGTAAATCTTAATAAAATTTTATGATCTTTTTTAATAAAATTTTATGGATAACCAAATACACAAAGTCTTTTAATTTTTCTAAGATATAAATTAACTATACAATATGTGGGCAATAAAAATAACAACTATAGGTTCTTTTGATATGTTTTTAAACTATTTTGATAATTGCTTACATGAAGTAACGATTTTGAACCGACAAAATATTTCGGCTACTACCACCCAAAATGGTATCAGAGTCACCGATATTTCTTTTGCGGGGGCTCTACAGCTACGCCAACAATTATTAGAAACTTCTTGTAATTTATTACCATTCTAGGTTTACCTCTTGTAACCTCAGCGTGTTTTCTTACCAAGAAGGCCGGAGAGCTGTGTGGGCTATGACTAGCTCTGATAGAAGAGCTTGAAAGGGTCTTCTTAAAGCTGCAAGATTTTCTATAAAATCAGAACCTACATATAAAAGGAAGCAAAGTCCTAAGAAGTGTAGATGTTTTCTTTGTCATGAAGAAGGACATTATGCAAATAAATGTCCTAAGAAATTTAATAAAAACCTCAAGATATTTGAAATATATGAAGACATTGAAAAAATGATGAATGAAGTAGAATTTATACAAATTAATGATTTTCATAATGAAGATTCTGATGAAAGCATATTTATATTAACGAAGCAGAATACACATCATCCGAAGATGAATAGATTAGATATAGCCACCACTAGTAAAATAGAGGATGATATAATTGATTGCCAAAATGAACAATTTGGAGAATATAAACAAGAAGTATTAATAGATAAGAAAAAACTTAAACAAATACAACATGAAAATTTCTCATTATCAAACCACTCAGGATTCAAAATGAATACTTTACAAAAACTAGGAATAAAACCTAGAGATCATCATTTATATTATGGGCTAAATATTCAAGAAAGAGCTTTAGATATTAACATAACATCTAACAAAGTTATGATACCTTTATTATCTAAAAAAGATATCCAAGAAAAATTACAAAAGATAAAACCAGAAATAAGAAACACTTTAGGATGGGTACATGTAGGAGCTATTCAAATAATAATAAAATCCACCTTTAAAGAAGGTATAGATACCCCTATAGAATTAGCTGTTATGGATAATAGAATACAAAATAGAGAAGAAGCATGCCTTGGAATATTAAGAGGAAATTTACAATATGGAAAACTGAAATTTAATATCTATCCTAGAATTTCCTATAATATTCAAGATAAAGATTTTGATAAAAGTTTAAGTCTATTACAAGATTTTAAGAGAAAAGATTTCTTTAAACAACAAAATAGACCTTATTCTATTACATATGCTATTTCTTATGCAGTGTCAAATACTCATCATTCTGAATGTTTTAGCATAAAAGACACTATTGATTTTCCTTATTTGTTTAACGATGTTTGTCAAATACAAATACCAACCTTACCTAAAATAGAAGAAATAGATTCAAGACCTTTAAGTCTTGATTTACGAGATAAACCAATGATGTATTCTAACCAGATAACCCCTAGATTGTTGTTCTCAAACAAAGAGGTAATAAGTTATCCTCTAAGAATAACTAATTCAAGTAGATATAATGATATAATTAGTGAAAAAGAAGATAATGTAAGGAATTACAAAATTCAAGGAGAGTATTTCAATGGAAAAAGTTTTTCGGCAGTAAACATGCTAATAGATACAGGTGCTAATGGGAATTATATGAACCATAAAATTTGTAAATATTTACAAAAATATCCATTAGAAGAAACCCATCAATATACAAATTTTAATGGTGAACTACATGAAATTAATGAAGTTGTAGAAACCATAATAAAGTTTGGAGAAGAAAAAATTCCTTTAAGACACTTAATAGGTAATGAAGATGAAAACGATTCTTTAGAAATCATGTTAGGATTAACTTTCTTAGAAAATGTAAAACCATATCAAATAACCTCCTATGGATTAAAAATTTCATACAATGGCAAAATGATTTATATACCAAAATGACAAGCCCTAAAAGCATATATATCCCAATAGGTATTACTTACAAAGATTACAAAGGTGAATACTTTGCTGCTTATATAGATGGTGGCTCAGGATTATGTATATGTAAACCAGATTGCTTTCCAAAGGAATACCATGAGGATTTAACACCATGTAATGGAGTTAGCTTTTCAAAAACTATAGTTCCCCTAAAAAGAGGAATAAAAATCCAATAATAATAATTGGATCATATATGGTTAAATGTCCACCATTTTACTTTTATAATTCTGGATCAGATGTATTATTAGGAAATGATTTTTTTAAAAGATTTAAGAAAATTACTTTTGATATAGTAGCCTACCAAATTATACTAAAAACACCATGTCATCACTTGATAGTAGTTAAAAGAATAAAAAATGCATATGGAAGAAAATTTCCAATTAACTTTACAACACGCGCAAGCCAACGTGATGATATTGGATACAAACAAAATCCAAAATTAGAAAAAGGGATACCAGTCTTGGAATATTACTTAAGAGAACCCTTAGATTATCAAGTAAATCTAAGAAGATTGGATAACCATATAGAAAACATAAAAGATAAGTTAAAACAATGTTATACAAGTAACCCATTACAATTTTGGGATAAAAATCAGATAACAGCAAAATTAGAAATGAAAGATAAAGATAAGGAGATTAGAGTAAAACCAATGAGATACAATCCAGAAGACCAAAAAGAATTTAGGTCCCAGATAAAAGAACTCCTAGATTTAAAGTTGATCAGAGCTAGTCATAGCCTACACAGCTCTCCGGCCTTCTTGGTAAGAAAACACGCTGAGGTTACAAGAGGTAAACCTAGAATGGTAATAAATTACAAGAAACTAAATGATAATACCGTTTTACCTCATAAAGAAAGTTTAATTAACTCGACTAGAAACAAAAAGATATTTTCAAAATTTGATTGCAAAAGTGGATTTTGGCAAATAAAAATGCATCCTGATAGTATTGCATACACAGCATTTTCTACTCCTCAAGGGCAATATGAATGGCTTGTAATGCCTTTTGGATTGAAAAATGCTCCTCAAATATTTCAAAGAAAAATAGATATTATATTTAGAAACTATGACTTTATTTTTGTATACATAGATGATATCCTAATCCTATTAGATGATATTAATTCTCATTTAAAACATCTTGACATTTTTACAGATTTATGTATGAAACATGGATTAGCTCTTTTGGAAAGAAAAACTAGTTTGTTACAAGAAACTATAGAATTTTTGGGAATGAAGATAGATGGCCAGGGGATAGAACTTCAAAGCCATATTTTGGAAAAAATATCTGCCTTCCCAAATAAATTGACTGATAAAAAACAAGTTAAAGTTTTCTTGGAATATTAAATTATGCTTCTGATTTTATAGAAAATCTTGCAGCTTTAAGAAGACCCTTTCAAGCTCTTCTTAAAAAGGATAAAGTATTTAGTTTTGATAAAGGTCTAGAAGAACAAGTAAAAAAGATAAAAGAAGATTGTAAAAGATTTCTTGACTAGAGATGGAAGAATTAGGACAACAACTTGATAGCCGTCTAAAGATGATGGACGAACAGATACAAGCAATTAAAGAAATTGCAACTAATATGGGAGAACTCATAGATATAATCGAAACCATTTCTGAACACGTTGCAGAAATAAAAAATCTTGTGAAAAGCCACTTCAGGATGATAAGTAACAAAGTTACCATCTATGAGTTCGATAGTATGAAGATGAAGCTTATGATAAAACATCAAATGATAGAAAAAGTAGATATGTCATTTATTTTAGAAAAAAACAGATATTCCATCTACTTCTTCTGGAGATCATGTTATGGAAACTGCTCCAGACCCTGAAGAAGAGGTAGGAGAAAAATTTTCTTTTAAACCTCATTCAGATAGAACAACCACCTTTGAAAAAGTCCTCCAACCACAGATTCCTCCCCAACAACAACCTTTTTTATTAGATCATGTTTCTAGACAAAGAAATAAAATGATAGAGCTATACAGCCTTGCTCAAACTGAGTCAAGGTATGTTGATTTCACAGGGGTATACCCTAGATTAAATTATCTGCAAGGATCACCAGCAGATGAGATCAGATATTGGTACGATTTTGGTGCCATAAACATGATTTATCTTACCTCACCTGATTTTCCTGAATTATCAGATTTACCAAGATGGGTATTAACTTCAGTAAAAAAATTGTTATCAGAATAACCCAACCATGACCCCTAGAGATACTTTAGCTCTAAAGTTTTTATCTGCAGGACCAGATTTTTTCAATGATTACTATTACCGTGCTTATCATTTTATACATCTTGAAAAATGTCAAGCATTTTCCTGCAAAATCGATTCCAAAAGAAAAGAATTTACAAACTTTAATTAAAATATATTCACTATAGAAGGGCCATTAGGATAAGAGTAGTAATTCAGGGAATGGAATCTACTCTTAAAAAACCATTTAGAACTTATGGAGGGAAATATAAAAATTCTCCACTTATGATTGCTCCGGCCCGAAAATCACCAGATGCAGCGATAAAATTTTTAAATAGCAAGATAAACTTGTTAGAAACTGGTTCAGTCAGATCAAGTTCGGAGGCACAGTATAAGATTTGTCAATATAGGAAACACCCTCCTGGAACCTGCCCGTCATGTTCTCCTAATAAAACCAATATGAGTACCAACTCATCAAGAGATAGCCTAAACTCAAATGAATAGGCATTGATCATAGATTAAAGGGTTTAAACATGTGAGTTTAAATACCTAATTAGCAAGAAAGATTCTCTTCTAAATTTGTAAACGATATCTACAAAATTTTGATATTTGGCATTGGGAAAGGAAAAGATAAGTCTCACAAGACCATAAAGACAAAAAGATACAGATGTCTTCCCAAGACAAACTTTGTAAAAAGAGATGGGACCATAAAGACAAAAGATGCAGATGTCTTCCCAAGACATAAAAAGAAATGGGACACTTCAAGGTAAGAGGACACCTAGCTAAGGAAAAGGCAAAAGAAGACAGGTATCTTGCAACATGAAGACTCGTCATAAATAAAGTCTATAAAAAAGAGAAAAAGGAGGGGGAAGAGGATCATCGGTCTTCACTCAAGTTCTAAAAAGTTTTCTTTCATGTAATAAAAGCCTTTTGTATTTTCAAGAGTGTTTGGAGTGTTTTTATTTTTCCTTTTGTAAGATATTTCCCTTTGTAAGATTTCCACCATGGAATAAAAATCTTTGATTTCCTTATAAATTCTGAGAGTGTTCATCCTTATTTAGAGATATTTTTCTCTTAATAAGAAAAATCATCCAACCTTAAACTGTCTCTTTTTTCCTTACACCGGAGGTAGGAAACGAAACCAGTTTGTGCTGAATATTGCTGAAGGAGCCAAAGAGGAGTTACCTAAGATAACTTAGGTTTGGCCTGAAAGAGCCTAGTAAAAAGACTCTTGGTATAACCCGGCGATATCTTGGTCAAAACGGAAAAGAGGTACGGAAGCATGTTGGACCCTTTTTTCTTTTTAATTTTGAAATATCACTAAATAACTGTTACTCTTAGTTTTTGTAAGGAAATATTTTTCAAACAAAAGTAAATCTTAATAAAATTTTATGATCTTTTTAATGATAATATAATTTTGGTCTCAAATTATGGATAACCAAATACACTAAGTCTTTTAATTTTTCTAAGATAGAAATTAACTATACAATATGTGGGCAATAAAAATAACGACTATAGGTTCTTTTGATATGTTTTTAAACTATTTTGATAATTGCTTACATGAAGTAACGATTTTGAACCGACAAAATATTTCGGCTACTACCACCCAAAATGGTATCAGAGCCACCGATATTTCTTTTGCGGGGGCTCTACAGCTACGCCAACAATTATTAGAAACTGATTTTGATAACTTAGTTTACTTAAACATAAAATTGATAGATAATGAAATTAGATTTATTAAACTAAATACCCAGACTAATTTTATTGAAAGTGAAGTTTTACGCACAAATACTGATTTTAATGATGATCATACATACATACATACATACATACATACATACATACATACATACATACATACATACATACATACATACATACATACATACATACATACATACATACATACATACATACATACATACATACATACATACATACATACATACATACATACATACATACATACATACATACATACATACATACATACATAGTACGTACATACATATATACATACATACATACATACATACATACATACATACATACATACATACATACATACATACATACATACATACATACATACATACATACATACATACATACATACATACATACATACATACATACATACATACATACATACATACATACATACATACATACATACATACATACATACATACATACATACATACATACATACATACATACATACATACATACATACATACATACATACATACATACATACATACATACAAACGTTTTCAAGGATGATTCGTGCACACATACTAAACACATGAACTCGGTCAACTTTTGTTGTTGTTTTCAACTACATGTATTTCAGGGAATTAGTAAATGGATCTGGCGGGCCTTGGAAGTTTTATGCTGCGATAGGAATAAAGATTTCATCCATGGTCTTTGGGTTTGGTCAGTGTGTCTTATTCCTGGACGAGACACATCTTCCAAACCTTAGTTACATCTAATATCTTTTGAGGAGTCCTTAGTGAACTCATAAACAATTTGTATGATTTGTAAAACTTGAATTTGAAGTCTACGTTTTAAACAATGTTGTTATATTTTAAACTCATTTAATGGATGACAAATCTATGGTTTTATCATATAGTTGATGTTATGATTGAATGCAATGGTATTAAGAAAGTCACCCCATAATCACGCTTCCGCAAAAGTAAGGGTGTGACACCATAGCTTTGATATTGATGGGATTTACCGAGTATGATGATGATGATGAATCAACATACCGCCGCAACACGCGGATTAGCGTCAACTCGTTTACATACATATGTGATCGGATATGAATTAAGAGGAAGGGTGAAGTTTTAACATTCTCATATGACATTCATAATCAACATACCGCCGTGCTGTTTCTGCAATGCCAACTCAAATAAGTGGAGCAACAGCTTTGCTATTTCCGGTCAGTTTCATATTGTCATCTTCATCTTTAACATGTTAGTTAGTGTTGTGTTATTATAGTTATAATTGCAACATGGTCAGTTCTTAAGTATAGATGAACAATCTGCTCAGTTGCTTATATTCGTTTTGATGGTTGTTGTTTTGTAACTATATTACACAGGAACTCCATGTGACTGCATATCATTGGGAACCTCCAAGGCACTATTTCCTTCAGTGCCTGATTTGGTAGATAACTTAGCTTCCATAGTTGTTTAATTAAACAACAAGTTACATATCAAACTTACTGACTTGTTTCAACTACTCTTTACTGGAGGTATTAAGTGGCCTTAATAAGGGCAGCAACTGTGGTCTTCACATGTTAGTACCACTTTGCTAGTGTCCTTGTTGCTTTATGACTTCATCACGTGTTACTTTTCTAAGTGGAGGTTGCTCAAACGCAGTGTCTACTCAGGGACGGCAGCTGGGGCTCGATAGGCCTTCATCCATGGCATACCATTGGTTGCAATATCATATGAGTGGTATGTGATTTAATAATAAGTGTTTAGGTAAATAAACGATTTTGAGGTAGAAATGATTATGGTCAATTGGATGCGCATACATATATAAGGTAATATGTGGTGGTTATAAATGAAAGAAGCTATGATCTTCATTTGTTTACTTGGGTTAATGACAGGATTGAGGGTACAATCAATATCAATGACTTCACATTGGCTGCTGAGGCTTGCTTACCCATTGATTAGTGCCATTTTTGTTGAGATCAAGAATAAAACCTATCCTAAGGAATGTTTCCTGAATGTGAATTTACCCACAGATATTTTGAACCATAAGGTGAGTGGCATGTTTCATGTATTATAGACAAAAATAGAATAAAAAAAATGACTCTGACTTGCTTTGCATCTGTTTACAGCACTACAAGAACTGGTCAATCAAGAATTAAGGTCGGTTCCAACGGTGTCTATGCTGGTCCTTATCGGGTCCCATCCTAAATCAAGACCTGACACGGGGTCGTGGTTAGGACCATTCCCTCGTTAAAAAATGGGCTCGATATATATGGGTCGGGAAATGCTTATACTTAAGTTTAACTTTTTTATACATTATAACCTTTTTGACTAATAAATAAGAATTGATGTTTGTTTTGGTAACATTGTAACTTGGTTCTCATGATATATTAAAACTTTAAAGTTTATGAACAGAGAAACCAATAAAGATGTTTAACTCCTATTCATGTACACATGCAGCGTAGTGGATCACAATGTATCGCACAAGGAGATGCGGCTGCTGTCCTTGCAAGTGCTGCTAGGAGTGATGCAGGTTGAGACATAAGTGCTGCTAGGAGTGATGCAGATTATATTGCAGTTGCTACATCATTTGTAGATAACATTTGATTAGAAGTTAATGTACTTAGTATTTGAATTGAAAACTTATGTATGGATTGTGGTTTATTATATTGTTAATATCATTAGTTTTGTTTTTAGTTTTTTTTTCCTTGTTTACTATTGTTTTAATTTTTTTTTTTTTTTTGGGTAAAGGGTTACCCCGGTAAATTTTATATCAACAAACCAAACAAACCAAGTGAGAAGCAAATACACCTCTAAGTTCTCTCGGGTGACAGGCCATCCGAAAGTTAACAAGCGAAAACTAAAGTAAGACGCCAACACATACACCAGTCAAACCGACAAACACAACAAACACTGAAAATAAACATAGAACTAGCCGCTATCATCATCCGCTAATAGAAGCCCACGAGGAAGCGACCAATCTTGTAAAACTCGTTCCGTTTGCAAAGAGCTCTTGAATTTCATCGTTTTGGAGCTTCATCCGAACTGTAGACAAGATCACATCCCCCAGCTGTGTCTTAGTTCCAATGTTTTGAAGGCCGGACCGGACCAGCCGGTCGAACCGGTCGGACCGGGGACCGTAGTCATGAGCGGTCCGGGTGATGTGATAAAACCGTTTTAACAGTGGCCGGCTGGTCGGTCCGGTGGCCGGCGGTCAAACCGAGAATTTGGGCGGTTTTCCGGTCGGGCCTTCTGTTTATGCGAGATTCGTGATGAAATCAGATCTGAGATCATGATCAGTCGTGGTCTTGTGCAATCAAAGAAAAAGAAGAAAAAAGATGAGATTATTGATATAAACTGAAAATACGAGAGAGAAATTATGAAATGATGAAATGGATGTTGAGAGAGAAGAAGATACAAAAGTAAATGTTTCATACTCCCAATAAAATTTATTGTTCTGGAAAAAAGTAGGTATCTTTTCAACCACAAATACACACCAGCTATTATCCATTATTTTTTAGTTTCATCACTAAATCAATATAGTTTATATTAGATATAATATTGCTTTTAAAATATTAGATATGAAGCATTCAATCGGGTTATGTTAGTTTAAAATGAATAATGTATAAAATTTGTTTTATCTGTACTAAATATTTAAATTTATCCAGGTGTTTAACGTTTCATAAATATTTGGAAATATTGTTACATTTTCTATCTATATATATTTTGTATATATATTTATAATATTAAAAACATCATCCGGTTCTAAATCCGGTCGAACCGGTCCGACCAGTGAACTCGCAAGATGTCCGGTCCGGTTATGAACACATTGCTTAGTTCTTCGTTTGGTCGTGAATAATCTTCTATTCCGTTCATCCCATACAAAATATGCCATCGCGCTCACCACAAGTTTTGAGATCACGTGTGTAGCTTTCTTTGAGTTCGCTATACCCAACAAGTAATTAAAAATTGCATTCCAATGGTGAGGAATAGTACCCATATCAGCTTTCTCTTTTACGTCATTCCAAACCTGCGATGTATAGCCGCACTCAAAAAACAAATGTTCATAAGTCCGGACCTCAGGTACACAGACAGCAACACATAATATTAAAGTTAGCATTCCCTGATGAGTTCCAGTTACGCATAATATTTGATGATTGGTGGCTTGATCCTGGGCAGTTACATGCCTCGCAGTAGTACTCCGCTAGTGGAAATCTGAGGGTGTGACAGTGTTGTTTGGTTTTACTTCATTTGATGGTGTAGGTACAGTTGTAGGGATTGGTGGATGAGTGGCTGGTACTGTTTGACCCATAGTGGGAGTTGATGGATCCATTGTGCTTTTTGGTGTAGTATGAGACCCAATAATTTTGATCTCCCATAGTAAAACTCGGCTTCTTCTAAGCGTCCGTTCAATTTCAGGATCAAAAGCTAGCGGTGATAACTTATGAGAGCCTCTAGTATGCATACACCTGTAAGTACCTGCACACTAGCACAACCAACATAAACCCGAAAATAACTAACAAAAACTACTAAAAATAACACACGTTGTGCACTACTCCCCGGCAGCGGCGCCAAAAATTGACGTGAGGTTGAACTCTCACTCAAAAATAAACCAAATACACTAATTAGATAGTAGTAAATGGGTATCGAACACGGGGAGTTTGTGGAAAATGTGTTTACTAAGTAGCTTGTGGATTATGACTAATAAAAGTAAGAGTGCGGAAAATTAATCTTCAAGTTTGGTTTGATTGGTTTTAAAACTAAATTAAACTAATTATCACTTAACAAGATTGATTCAGAAATGAGAAGGGATGTTTTCCCCCGGTTTCAGGTTTGTTGTGAATGTCAAAATCAAAGTTTAATTTGGGATGAGCTACATAGACATAGTTCATGAGTGTGTGCTTGAGTGTGTGCTTGAGTGTGATAAAAGGGGACCAAGTACTTGGATTACTATAACACAAGGCGGTCACCTTATAACCAATTGCATATAGCCAACCCCAAATCCCTCCCAATGAATCCTAATTGCCTATGGCACCAAGAACTGATGGTTCAGAAAATGAAATTTAACAATATGAACATTTAATAAACAAACACACAATCACCATAACAATATAACCAAAAAGATCAAATTACTATCCCACAAATAACTTAAACAATGATAAAACATTCAACAGAAATCTTTAAAATCTGGGAGAAAACATAAAAGAAACTAGCCACACATTGTTCGGTTGATCATCATCACTTCAATTCCAATGTTCATACGAATCAAAGATGAAAAAGTAGTAATCAACACACCCAAAATGATGTTTTGCAACCCTAATTTCGCCCTCAACAAGTTTTGAAACGTGAATAATGAAAAGGATATCCAAAAGTCACCACCAAACTTGGTTTTAATGGAACACAATAAAAACACGTCTGGCCTCCAGCGTAAGCTACAGTGGCTACCGTAGCTTACGATGGCTTCAAAATCGCTACGGTGGACGCCCTCTGTGCTACGGTGGCGTTTTCTAATACAGAACCTACCGTAGCTTACGGTAACAACCAACTTCATTCCATTTGATTTTCTTCATTCAAGCTCTTTCCACTTCCATTTCCGCTCCCAACCATGCTTTCCTTTTAAACACGTCTTTTCCGCATCTTGTACCTGACATGACAAACATACCATAGTCATCTAACTCCTTAAAATACACGCTTAAATGTATGATTTTTCATTATAATTATCATAAATAAGGGTTGTCCTACGGTCCACCCGTCAGTAGGGCATCGGGTGGTTTCTTCAATAGCAACCCAAAATTTGCCGGAGAGGTTTAGTAGAGTTTGGCGGAGTCAGCCACAATTCCTTCAACCGCATCCTAGAAACAACATTTGTGTTGACTCACTTTCTTTTTTTTTTTTTTTTTGTATTCATGAGTTTATAGAAAAACACATTCACTAATTGGGGTTTCTTGATCTTGCAAACAGTTGGTAGGTTCAATTTTATATTTTGTTAATGAAATCTTTAGGTTTGTACTTGATCTAGATTGGTGTTGAATCTTCACTCTGGGTGATGACGAAGACGAAAAAGAATGGAGATTTGGGCTGAATTTTGAAAAGAGCTTTTATATTGTTGAATATTAAATTAATTGTTTATTTTTTAAAATCTTTTTTTTTTTTTTGTTTATTTGTGTAAATATATTTTAGATATATTAGTAAAATTATCAATCTACCCTAATGTGCAAGTCACATGTCAGACTTAACTGAAAATTTTAACCAGGTTAGAGCCAAAGGACGTATAGTGTAATGAGCTTTACAAATAAAGGATTGTGACTGTAATTATTGAAGTTAAAGGGCATCCATTGTAATCCGATACAAACATAAAGGATAAAAAGTGTAATTTACCCTTTTTTTTAATAACTACACATACATGATTATTAACTAACTGAAAACTTTTATGTTTCTTATTTAAGTAAGAAGAGAGAAAATAAGTGAAAGGATGAAGATGTCGCAAGCCATTTTTAATGCAGCATGTGTCCACTTCTCTAAGCTTGCCTCTGCATCAATTTCTAGACAAAGTTTGTGAAACAATCAAACAATTGACAATTAGAACTTCACTTACGAAGCACATCCAAACACCATATCTAAAGTTGTTTATCATATCTTGTTTATTAAAAAGTCATATGATCACTTTTCAAACACCCCCTGAATGTTCTATATATTTAAAACCATGTTGTGAACGTTAAAACTAATCCTCTACATATTGAAGGTTTTGGTTTGATCGGCAGGCCTTATAAGAGGTGTTGTATCTGTGGCCAATTTATATAACCAGGTAAATTGTTGCATTCTTTGATGGTTGTTATTATTTCGTTTAAGAAAGTCACATCTAAATGATTTATGATATGACTTCACTTTTTCTAAACAAGTAATTTTCTTTACATGGCAATTCACAAGGTCAGGTTACACAAAACTACGTGGGAATGCAATCATCATAACAAGCACCATTAATGTAGTTCTATTTTGTCAGTAGTAACTATTTTTATTTTGTGATATAAAATGTGATAAACGTATAGACTATACATTCTTTTTAAATTCATAGTAGTAACACATGCCATATATTTAATCAATCTCATGTGTCTTTGTAACTTCATGAAAGGTCACAAACACCATACTTTATGTCACACGTGATTAGAATATGGATATTTATTAATTACCACTTTTAAGAATACAACCGTGTAATACACGAGTCTATAACCTGCTAATATAGTTTGACTATTAAAAGTCTTACATTGTAGCATGCCTCTCTTGTCGAGAAATTTGATCTGCCACCACCATCATTTCGTGGTTCTAAGTCTTAGTGTCAAAACGTATGCATTTCAATGTTGCAAGTTAATCCCACCCAAATGGTGAAATTGGTTTGGGTAATGGGTCAAACTGGGTTTGGTTAAAACAAGTTCTTACCAAAATGGGTTTGTGTCAAAACTTGTCGTTTAAAAATATATATTAATTTGTGGTTCAGGTTAAAACCTGCTTCGACCAAAATTGGCTCAGGTTGAAATGGTCGATTAGAACAAGAAGTATAAAAAAAAATCACCCGCTATATACTTTTTATGATGATTAGTGGCGATGGCCATTGGCGGAGCTTCTTTGGGGCCGGGAGGTGCCCCGGCCCCTGCTGGTTTTTCATTCGTAGTATTATATTTTATCAAAACTTTTTGAAAAAAAAAAATATTTTTGTAATGTAAAATATTGAATTTTTAAAATTCGGGCCCAACCGATTTGAATTTTAAGAGTCCGGCCTCTGGCGAGTTTTGGTTCAAGGGTGATGGCAGGTAAGCAACGTCGCGATGGTGACGGTAGTGGAGTTAACGGTGGTGGCCCAGGGGATGACGAGGATGATGGAGGGAGCGATTTAGAGTGGTGGTGGTGGTGTTGTCGCCATAAATGGCGGCGGTGGCAGCGGCGACGGTCGTTGTTGTGACACCCGGCTATTTAGGCTGTACCGTACAAATGTAACACGTGTCATAATAAATAAAAAGGTTGTATTTGACAGATTTTGATATTTATATGTGATATTTAATGTGTTGGTAAATCCAAACATTGATAAAAATTATGTTGGCAATGATAAAATAAACGCTTATCACGTAACGAATAAAATGCGAAACGAACATGGGTGATTGCCCGATCAGTGTTAAAATCCTAAAAATAGTCTGTTATGATTAGAATAATAATTTTAATCATGTTCGTGAGGAAAAATAAATTAAAACGCTAAGAAACTCTATTTTTCGAGTTTGAGCGCGTACCGCGCGATACCGGGCGTATCTGACAAAATACTGTCAACGCAGCCAGTCAAGGTAACTGGTAATTATTTCAGTAATATATTAGTGAGATTATTTTTATAGAATGATAAAAATAATTTAAAACGCACTAAAACGAGATTAAAACGCTAGATAAAATACCCGGTATCCAGTAAAATACCAGTTTTTACTCTATATTACATATATATATGAATATATATGTGTGTATGCGTGTATATATGTGGGAGTGGGCATGAGGTGGCAGCCATGCATGTCTTCTCTCTCCTCTCTCCAACACATGTAGGCCTAGAAATTTACAAAGTGATGATTATACCTTTCTATCCTTCCATAACCTCACCATGTTCCAAGACATAATTCAAAAATCACACAACTCACTCTCTCTCTCTCTCTCTCTCTCTCTCTCTCTCTCTCTCTCTCTCTCTCTCTCTAAAGCTCGGCCGAAACACCCCTCTATCACCTCCATTTTTATTTTCCAACTTAATCTTGAGGATTCATACTCATTTCAAAGAAATTTCAAGTTCATTTGGTGATTTAGAAGTGATTCACGGTGTTTCAAGCAACAATCAAGTCCTATATCATCAAATCCTTACTCAAAATCATTCAAGAACTTGAAGGTATAAAATTTATTTTAAAAACCTTGTTTTTGATTCTTGATAATCTTGATGATGATGATGATGGAAGTTTCTCTTGTTCTTCAGTTTAATCACTAACTTAAAACTTAAAACAAATTGGTTTTTGAATGAAATAAAAATGGGTGTATCTATGTATGTATATGTGGCCGTGAGTGTGTGTGTGTGTGTGTATGTAGGTGATTGTGTTTTTTTTTTTATTTTTATTGAAAGATTCTTGAGTTACATGATTACTTGAAAAGTAGGATCCATGAAAGAATCAATATGTGTCATAAAGGAATGTTCTAAAGATGATTCAAGATTTGAAAGTGACATGATAAAAAGTGAACTTTTGGAAGTTCATATGTGAATATGTATTTCGTGTATATATATGTATATATATGCATGCATGTAAAAGTTTGTTATATATTCATAAATGTGTAGAATACTTGCATTTATGTATGAATGATTGGATGATCATGATAATGTGTGTGTTGTGTTTTGTAAGAATATGATATTAATATGTTCTTGAGTATGATTAAATCATAAATGATAAATGATGATGATGATGATGTATGAGTGCATTAGATGCACATATGTGAACATACATGATGATATGAAAGCATGAAATGATCATTTGAGCATGATTTGATAAAAATCAATTTTGACCAGAATATAAACACTAACATATGATTATTTTGAAGTGTTTAATGATATAAAACTTTAACATAAAGTTTACTAGTCTTGCATGTTGTACTTGGTGCATTAAGAGTTGTAAAATACGTGAAATCGTATGATTTATGTGACTTACACAAAAACTGCACTAATCTGATTATAATCACTATTTTAATCAGCAAATAACATGTATTGTGTTAAAATATCAAGTCGTTTCGAGTTGGGATAGTTATAGTAACGTTTAACGCAAAACTATGCGGTAAAACGGTTAAAAATCGGATTTTCGAAGGATTTTTATAAAACTGTTTTAAATTAGGAAGTAAACTGATATTTTTAGTTTAAATATAAGTATTTTAACTAATGTTAAGTTCACTTGGTGTTTGGTTGGTCATACGTGACTTCCGACGCCCGAAAACGTTACCGAATCACTAAAATACGCGTTTTTCAATGAACACTAGTATGGGTAATTTTTGGGTGAACCTTATGTGTTAAAATGTGTTATGTGACTTAAACATGTGAATGTGATAATATGCTAAGTGTTGACATGATAGTAGGGAAATTTAAACTATGCATGTACACTTGTGCGTTCTATGCTGTAGAATCGGTGAAATAGCGTGAAATGTGTAATTTATTTGTCGAGCATGAAAATTGATACACATGAGTTATTTTATATATGCATGCCTTAAAAATGACAAAATAAATAAGTTAATGATATTACGCGTGTTTCGATGTTGATTTATGTGTACCTTTATGTATATATATTACGACGCGCAAATCGTAGATATATTATGTATAAACCGGTGTCTTAACGGATTTACATGATAACGGTCACCAATGAAATCGTTCAAGTCACAAAATATATATATATATATATATATATATATATATATATATATATATATATATATATATATGGACTCCTATATATATTAACATGCCAACATAATCTAAAATGATAACTTTTCGAGAAAATCTCAAAGTTATGTTATGTGAAAATTCTAAGAAACAGAGAAACTTAAGATTTTTGTGATATATTGATTTATAAACCGTTCCTACGTATAATAGGACGTGTAGAAATCAATCTGTGTGATTGCGCTATTTAAAAATACGCACCCAAAGGTGAGTGTCACTAAACCCCCTCTTTTTACTGTTTTGTATATGTTTTGGGGGAAGAACACGCCTAAAAGAGTTTAATAATGTTTTTGAATTAAAACATACCTTTTAATATAAATTATATATTTTCATTGAAAATATATGGAGTTTTGATAAATTATACGTTTCAAGATAAAACGTTTTTGATAAATATATGTTTCAGGGGAGAAACGGGGATTTATACGGCGTTTGGGGGGAAAACGACCGTACAGTTGGAACGAATTTTGTTTGATCTCAAGAGAGTAAGTAACGGATTAGGCTTACATTTCGGTGGTGATTTCAGGGAATTCGTACAACATCATATATTAAATTTGTCATATTAGTAGGACATATATATTGTACGTGAGGCAGACATCATAGATGGTCTCAATATAGACCATGCGCCAATGGTGTCGTTTAATCATTTAAGTATTGCATGCGAGGAATTGTTGGTAGATCTATCGGGTTGACAACCCCGTCGTGACCGGTCGCCCCGTGTCAAGTCAAACGATGAATTTATATTTTGTTTATAGTCTAGCCTTGATTATCCCTACATTGTAAATATATAGTTCGTAATGTCTAGCTAACTTACGAGTCTGAATATTTGACGCTATAAATTTAATATGTAAAACTTGGGAAAATGCCTTATTCGGAGGTTTCAGCTGAAAAACCTACGACGGATGACCCATGAATTTTATTAAGGAACTAAATGGACTTTCATAAATTATATGGATGTTTTATAATAAACACATAATTAGAAAGCTTTTTCCTTGGGATCAAATTGTTTAAATTTGAATATGTGAACTCACATTCCTTTGTGTTGACACTTGATTTTAACGTGTTCTTCAGGTACTTGGGTTCGGCTTCGGGAATTATGGCGTATCTTGTGGTTGTTGATGCATGTTTTGTTACTTAATATTGTTGGACTAACTTTTAAAACTTTCTGGGACGAATGTAATAAGATCCGTGAGGATCAAAAACAACTTAACTATGTCGTGGTTGTGTCATGTTTTGAAACGTTATGTTTAAAACTTATGTTTTAAATAAGATAATATGTCCAACAATTTAATGCATCGATCATCAAGATATAAATGGGCACCAACTTCCGTCACCACTACGTTTTATATTCCGCTGCGACGTTTTTGAAGTGTGAGTGGCATCAGTGACAGTGACAGTGACGGTGGGCGTGTTGGTGGTGAACAATAGGTGGTGACAACATACAATATTCGTGGGGGGTGCTACATCATTTGGACCCAGTTTAGGTAGGAAGTTTTATAAGACTAATCTAATTTTATAAGTGGGACTCGAATAAAAAAAATTTGGCCCAAATCGAAATTTTTCTAATAGACACCCGTATTTCGATTGTATAGGAAATCACATGAAATGCGTGTAATTGGGATTAGAGGTGCATAAATCGAATCGGGTTTTTTTATAATACCTGGTTTAGGGTATGGACCTAGTTCTGAGTATGGTCGAGTATTGGAAAATCGGGTATTGAGAGAAATCGGGTAGGGTTCGGATACGGGTATTAAGGAGAAAAATCATACTCTATGTACCTAGTTAAGGTATAATCGGATTTGAGTATAACCGGGTACGGGTCTGGGTATTAATATCCGGTTTTAAAAAAATAAGCATTTTGTGTTAATTTACATAAAAGTAATTTCGTTTAACATAAATTCACTCAAGTATAAAATTTAAATATAAAGTTGTTAAGTAAACCTAAAAATATACTTTAAAAATTTGGGTATTCTATTGTGTATTAGAAAACCAGTATTGGGTATAGAGTTTAACCAAGTTTGGGTATAGGGTATGTCCGATTCCAGGTATTTTCGGTATAAACTGGTATAGATTTAAGTACGGATATTGACCTTGAAATATATACTCTATCCATATCCTACAAGTAGGGTCAGATTCGATTATAAGACTATGGGGTATCGGGCTTGGGTTGGGGCGTGGGTTGGCTGAAAACGCCCAAGCCACCACCCCGGGGGCTTGGGTTGGGGCGTGGTTAGGGTGTGGCCCAAGGGGCTGGAGTTTGAAGCCGGGCGTGGGGCGGCTAGCGATCTTATGTGGCGGGCTCCTATTCGCTTTGTTGGCCATGTCATATTCGTTTTTTTTTTTAATAAACTGTCAAGCCACGCCCCAACCCAAGCCCCGCCATACCCCACGGACACGTCACTCACCGGTGGGGAGGCTCGAACTCCACGTGTCGACTCATGCCCCCAACCTAAGTCCCACCATACCCCACGGTCTAAGTACAAAATTAACTTGTTTCGGATACGAGTTTTTTTGTGTACCTCTAATTGGGATGTAACCTTTAATTTTCAATTTGGCCTTAGCATACAAGATCTGGGGTTGGGCTAGGGGGCTCGAATGAGACTGGTACTCATTCTTGTTTTTAAAGAATTCTACTCGCTCAATTTCACCTAATATTTATATAACCTATATAACCTATATATATATATATAAACGGGTTTAGGAGAAAACGCTCAAAAGTGTGAGAACGCTGAGAACGCATCCTGACCCAACACGTGTCACGCGACTTAAAGAAGGACGGATGGGCTTTTTTGTCCTTTTATCTTCTTCTTTTCTAGTTCCGCTTTTCCCAATATTTGTTTTATTTTTTGTGGTTTAAGATTTTTGGCGTTAACCAAATTCAATAAATAATGGCGTTTAATGGTTTCATCGTATTAAGATTTTGGCATTTATGACGGTTTTCAAATCGTATGCCATCGGAACCCTAGGGTGGTCAGGAATCTATCTGGATGGCGTTTTTCAAAGCGTTTTAAACAAGATGGCCCATTGTTCTATTATTTTTTATATACATTTTGGCGTTTGTGGTAACTTGGCGTTTTACAATTGTAAGATTATATCACAACCACAGGGAAAAAATAGAAGCGAAGAAAATAAATTAAAAATCATAATCGGATCTCTCTTCACAATCTTCACTGTCATCAGTCTCTCTGTTTTTTAATAGTACAAGAACTTTCTCCAATTATATGGCGTTTTATGTAAAACTTAACAAACCCATCGGTTTGATTATTTTGTCTGCTCGTCTGTTAAAGTGGCTTTTTGTGGATGTTTTGGTTCATAGATCTATGTCGTGTAGGTAGGTTTTTCGCTTTTTCTTCATCGTCATCTTCATCTTTTCATGGCACTCTTCAGTGTCATTAGTGTCATTGATCTCTTTTCCTCATCCAAACTTTATTCAAGAACAAAGAACAAAATGACATTCGATTGTAAACATTATCTTTTTCTTGTAGAATTGTCCATCTCATGAAGCAAAATCTTTCTGAGTTACTCCTTTCAGCTAACAATCCATTCAGTGAAGCTTCACGAAGAACAATGCTGAATATCCAAGATAGCATATAAGCCATATTTGATTTTTTGGCGTTTTGCAATCAGTGGTATTTAGTAGTATTTTGGCGTTTTTTTTTTTTTTTTTTTTTGAGTAAATGGTAGTTGCTAAGAGTTATTATTTTATAGGATTTCTTTTGGCGGCATAGGTTAGGCGGTGCATTATTATAATAAAGTATTCGTCGTTTCAGTTATTGTTTGTAATTATTGATTTTGATAAGTTTTTTTCTCTGAAGTCCGTAACACGTCCCGTCTTTCAAGTTTGGCGTTTTAGATTCTAATATAATAAATTTTCCGACTCTTCATTTTTACTGTTTTGTAATCACTGTTTCAAGTTACATTTTCAAGTTTGCTTTTTTATTTTTTTTTTTTGGGTTTTTTATAATACTTTTTCAAAGTAATTTTATTATAGTTTGTGAGTTTTTGGGGGCGTTTTACGGGTGATAGCGTTTAAACAAGCATTTTGGCTGTTTTGGCATTTTTTATTATATATGGCATTTTTATTATATAAAAATCAACTGAAAAAGAAAATAAAAAAAAAAGAATATATAAACAATTGATCTTCCAAATCTTCACTGTCACCAATCTCTTTCTTCTTTTTTGAATCATCTTAACTGGCTGGTTCGACTTTCGTATGATTCTTTTTGTTATTTTGTTTTTCAAGTAGTTTTTTTGTCGTCGTTTGGAAGAATAAAGTCTGACATCAGCATGTTTTTCTTAAAGATTTGTCCATCTCATGCAGCAAAATGTTATTGAGTTTAGACCCTTCAGCCAACAATCTTGAATTATCCAATGAACGATGTTTGATTTTTTAACTTTTTGGCGTTTTACCGATAAAAAGAATGCCACCAAATAAAAGCACCTTAAACCGCAAAATTTGATCATGCTAAAATCAATAATGTTTTGCTGTATGAGATGGACAACATTGTTAATCCTCGGTTAAGAAAGATAACTGGCAATGTTGCCCACCTCATACAGCTAAACTTTATTGACAACAAACGTCAATAATGTTTTTGAATTTTTTGGCGTTATAAATTGGATGGAAGTTGAGGATAAGTAAATAAAATTTTACTCAATGAAATGGACAACATCCTCACTTAAGGATTTTGTCCATTCTGTGACAACTGTGCTCTGTAAACAATGTACGATGTAAAACAATATCAATTATCAATGAAACGATGTGTTTTGGTGTTAATATTTGTGTATTTCTGTTTGACGATTTTACGATTTGATTCTAGTTCGATTTCAAGCTTTAAATCGCTTTCTGGAAAGTTAAACGCAAACTGATGCGTAAACGTAATCAGTTTAACGCGACAAACACTCCGGAATAGTGACATAGGCTTAACATACCTTAAATAACCTTTACATTACTTAGAAATAAGTTTTGGATGGTTTGGTGTGTCGAAAATAAGTTTATTCGATCGCAGGGACTATTTGCGTCAAACTGCAAAACTATGCCGATTCGTATGGTAACGAACATTCCGGAAGTTGATCATAAGCTAAACATACCCTAAATATCCTTTACATAGCTTAGAAATAGGCTTTGAGGGGTTCAGTATGCGAAAATAAACTTATATGATCAATAGGGACTAAAAGCGTCAAAAAATGCATAAGTTTGCATTTTCGCGCATATCTTACGTTCTGAATATATCCGGACATCCAAAAATTTTTGTAATCATTAAAATATTTTATTTTAGTGATTGGAATGCAAAAAAACCATTCGTCGCGTAATTTGGATCGTTTTTCGCGTCCGTTCGTGTTTCGTCGTAATTAACCGAATAACGTGACCGTACGACCAAACGAACCGACATCCGAGATATTTTCAAGCATGTTTCTAGTCCCTTATGATTTAACATCCTTGTAGAGCCTTGAAAATTGGTTAACGGGGTTTAAACGCGTCGAAAATGGCTTAAACATGCTGCAGGGACCATTTCTACCATTTTGTGGAACTAGGGACTGGTGGCGTCGCGCCACAGCAATAGGGTGTTGCTGACTTGCTGTGGTGGCACGCGAGCCCTTCATGTTGACAGAAACATCAATTTTCAGCAACTAGTTTGAACTTAGGGGTCTTTTATGCAACTTTCTCAATACTATGAACGAGTTTTGGAGCTCCCATTGTATATAAAACCATGTTCCACAAGTGTATGGCTAGGATTGA